>NC_079217.1:68690145-69005145 GCF_029633865.1 Lampris incognitus | reverse complement strand
ACAAATGCCCCCTAAAACCCACCCTCTACCTTCGGTTTTTAGACGACATTTTCGGAATCTGGCCACACGACCTGGCACAATTCTCAGACTTTATCCACATTCTCAATAATCATCACCCCTCCATCAAAATCAAACACACCATAGAATCGGAACAAATCAACTTCCTGGACACCACAGTCTATTTCAGGCCACTCGACTCCACACAGAAAACACTCCAGACCAAAGTTTATTTCAAACCAACGGACACACACTCACTATTACACAAATATAGTTACCATCCAAGACACACGTTCAAAGGCATAGTCAAATCACAACTCATCCGTTTCCATCGCATTTGCTCAGACATCTCAGATTTCCACTCAGCCACCCACATTCTGTTCAAAAGCCTCCGTAAACGAGGCTACTCCAAACGCTTCCTCCGCACCATTAAAAGCAACACCTTGGCTCCTCCCGTTCCCATTCGCTCACCACCCCCCCATCGGCCCCAGCCCCCGCCAACCCAGGTTCCCAGATCCGAGCTGCCTCCACCCTCTTCCCCCTACCTGAACCAAGGCCGGGATCCTCTAAACCCCAGCCCTGACACCCCCTCCCACCCTTATCCTGATCTTAACCACCCCCAACCCCATCCTTATCCTAACCATAACCCTAACCATAACCCCAACCCTAACCATAACCCTAACCATAACCCTAACCATAACCCCAACCCTAACCATAACCCCAACCCTAACCCTAAACTTAACCATGACCCTACCCCCGGTCCTTATCCTGAACCTAACTCTTCCCCCTTCCCCAATGAAGGCCTGCATCCCAACCCCCCTGTAGCGAGAGGCAGCTCGGGCCCACAACACACCGCCACAATTAGTTCACACCTCAACCCTACCCCGCCGCGGCACTTCATACCTCTCATCTCCACCTTTTCACACAAAATAACCGGTCTCCACCATGCCATAAAGAACAGTTTCTCCAGTCTACAGTCCCAGCACCCGGCTTTCCACAACAATAAAATCATATCCGCTTACAGAAAAAACAAGAGCCTCCACAACATACTGGTCAAATCACAATTCTCCGATCACAGACCCACACCCCAATTACAATATGCACACCACTACAGAAACAGAAAATACATCCACAACCCACACACCAACACAGCTGTGCCCACCTTGGGCTCATTCTCCGTCAACACCACAAACGTCGTTTACATCATCACATGCACCCTCTGCGACAAACACTACATTGGGGAAACCCGACACTCGATACATACACGACTCTCACAACACATACACAACATCATGGTAGGCAAACTTCGTACCCCCCTAATCACACACTTCCAAACGCACCCCTCCTCCCACCTCATCATCTCTGGCCTTGAAAACAACGATCACTGGACCGTGGGGCAGAGGAAGAGAGCGGAAAAACAGTGGATCCACAAGCTCCGGACGACCGCACCGGGAGGCCTCAATGATGACGTTTAATTACGCCGGCCCCTGTTTGCTCATGTCCATGCATCCGCCAACAACCATCTTTATCCATTGGGGGGACTAGTTCAGACACCGTAGGCCAGTGCAAATAAAGTCAATTACCGACACCCCAAACCCCAACCCTAACCCAACCCCAACCCTAACCATAACCCTAACCATAACCCCAACCCTAACCATAACCCCAACCCTAACCCTAAACTTAACCATGACCCTACCCCCGGTCCTTATCCTGAACCTAACTCTTCCCCCTTCCCCAATGAAGGCCTGCATCCCAACCCCCCTGTAGCGAGAGGCAGCTCGGGCCCACAACACACCGCCACAATTAGTTCACACCTCAACCCTACCCCGCCGCGGCACTTCATACCTCTCATCTCCACCTTTTCACACAAAATAACCGGTCTCCACCATGCCATAAAGAACAGTTTCTCCAGTCTACAGTCCCAGCACCCGGCTTTCCACAACAATAAAATCATATCCGCTTACAGAAAAAACAAGAGCCTCCACAACATACTGGTCAAATCACAATTCTCCGATCACAGACCCACACCCCAATTACAATATGCACACCACTACAGAAACAGAAAATACATCCACAACCCACACACCAACACAGCTGTGCCCACCTTGGGCTCATTCTCCGTCAACACCACAAACGTCGTTTACATCATCACATGCACCCTCTGCGACAAACACTACATTGGGGAAACCCGACACTCGATACATACACGACTCTCACAACACATACACAACATCATGTTAGGCAAACTTCGTACCCCCCTAATCACACACTTCCAAACGCACCCCTCCTCCCACCTCATCATCTCTGGCCTTGAAAACAACGATCACTGGACCGTGGGGCAGAGGAAGAGAGCGGAAAAACAGTGGATCCACAAGCTCCGGACGACCGCACCGGGAGGCCTCAATGATGACGTTTAATTACGCCGGCCCCTGTTTGCTCATGTCCATGCATCCGCCAACAACCATCTTTATCCATTGGGGGGACTAGTTCAGACACCGTAGGCCAGTGCAAATAAAGTCAATTACCGACACCCCAAACCCCAACCCTAACCCAACCCTAACCCTAACCCTAACCCTAACCCTACCCTAACCCTAACCCTACCCTAACCCTAACCCTACCCTAACCCTAACCCCCTAACCCTAACCCCCTAACCCTAACACCCTAACCCTAACACCCTAACCCAACCCTAACCCTAACCCAACCCTAACCCTAACCCCTAACCCCTAACCCTAACCCCTAACCCTAACCCTAACCCCTAACCCTAACACCCTAACACCCTAACCCCCTAACCCCCCTAACCCCTAAACCTTAACCCTAACCCTAACCCAACCCTAAACTTAACCATGACCCTACCCCCGGTCCTTATCCTGAACCTAACTCTTCCCCCTTCCCCAATGAAGGCCTGCATCCCAACCCCCCTGTAGCGAGAGGCAGCTCGGGCCCACAACACACCGCCACAATTAGTTCACACCTCAACCCTACCCCGCCGCGGCACTTCATACCTCTCATCTCCACCTTTTCACACAAAATAACCGGTCTCCACCATGCCATAAAGAACAGTTTCTCCAGTCTACAGTCCCAGCACCCGGCTTTCCACAACAATAAAATCATATCCGCTTACAGAAAAAACAAGAGCCTCCACAACATACTGGTCAAATCCCAATTCTCCGATCACAGACCCACACCCCAATTACAATATGCACACCACTACAGAAACAGAAAATACATCCACAACCCACACACCAACACAGCTGTGCCCACCTTGGGCTCATTCTCCGTCAACACCACAAACGTCGTTTACATCATCACATGCACCCTCTGCGACAA
Source organism: Lampris incognitus (assembly GCF_029633865.1). Lineage (NCBI taxonomy): Eukaryota > Metazoa > Chordata > Actinopteri > Lampriformes > Lampridae > Lampris > Lampris incognitus. Next base: position 69,001,821 of record NC_079217.1, on the reverse strand, counting down.
ACACTACATTGGGGAAACCCGACACTCGATACATACACGACTCTCACAACACATACACAACATCATGGTAGGCAAACTTCGTACCCCCCTAATCACACACTTCCAAACGCACCCCTCCTCCCACCTCATCATCTCTGGCCTTGAAAACAACGATCACTGGACCGTGGGGCAGAGGAAGAGAGCGGAAAAACAGTGGATCCACAAGCTCCGGACGACCGCACCGGGAGGCCTCAATGATGACGTTTAATTACGCCGGCCCCTGTTTGCTCATGTCCATGCACCCGCCAACAACCATCTTTATCCATTGGGGGGACTAGTTCAGACACCGTAGGCCAGTGCAAATAAAGTCAATTACCGACACCCCAAACCCCAACCCTAACCCAACCCTAACCCTAAACCCTAAACCCTAACCCTAACCCTAACCCCCTAACCCTAACCCCACCCTAACCCTCCCTAACCCCTAACCCTAACCCCAACCCCAACCCCTAACCCCAACCCTCCTATTTATTAGTTATTTTTTACTATGCTAGTGAGTCTTCTAATAGCACTTTATTTTTAGCACTTATAATTTAACACTTAACACTTACTCCTCCTCCAGCTTCTAGAGTTTACCTCAGTATTTAACTTACAAACTTATAACTTAACCCAGGTGACCTTCTCGTCCAGGGATCCATGTAGCCTCCCCTTTTAACCTAACTCTATTAGACCACTCCTTCCTCTGCTCTTGTACTCTTGTCTGGGAATTGAACCTTCGTCCCTAGCAGGAGGGACCGCAGCCTTCTCCATCACACCATCCCTCAGATCAGGAGGCCAGTGCTACATAAATACAATGTATAACCCACAACCCCAACCCTTAAACCTGCCCAATCCCTCACTCAGAAAATAAATGTCACCCTACCTTAGTGGGAGTGCTGGCAGTGGAAGGAGGCGGATAGTTTCTTATTCATGGGTTTCACATCATTCGAGTGGTGCATCACACCACCATCTTCAGGACCAATGGATACCAGAATGCCTTCGATCTGTGGTGCTGTGGGTTTTGACCACAAGAGGTTACAAACAAATGGATTACAATTATACAGAATCCCTAAAAACCACGATTGTCTAAATAAATTGATCGCAGTAATCAAAAAGGACCACTGGATTCCCACAGAACACTCCAGGCTATGAACGTTAGCTAGCTGACTACCGCGTTAACTTCATGACCTTGTAACAAAACAGTCTTGTGGACGTAAACGTTGTGAAACGGAAAATTAGGAAGATCGATAGTGAGAAGTGGGGTTAATTGGTCTTTGGATAGAAGGATCCAATTCTCAAAACTCGATTTTTTGCAGATAACACTGCATCTCCTCCGTGGTTAAGTGAACGATTCTGGACAGTCTTTCTAAACTTCCCGGGGACCGCGGTCCTCAAGATGGCGGTCATAGCAAAAAAAACCACGTGATTGAAACCCATGAATAGGGTTGTAGCAGCTGGTTGCAAGCCTTACACAGGCCACTAGGTTGACATCTGTCATTGTGGATCTGTACCATCAAGCTGGCCTGTGTCGTTGCCCTGACGTTTACGTCCAGCATGTCAGCAAAGTGTCACAGGTCACTGCGTTACAGCCTACTTGACAGCAGTTGGAGCTTGCTATTAAACGCCTTCACTGAGCTGATCATGTTTATCCTTTCCCTATTGTTCTAAATTCAGCTCATTTAGCGTGCTAGAGATCGATGAGGAATGCCAAATCCAAAAGCCACTTGTCCTCCAGTTGTGTATTATCGGCATGTTTAGCAAACCTGAGAAAATCTTTGATTTCAGGTAACAACTCATTGAATCTCCCCTAAAATTTGCCTCGGCTCAGCCACCTTACACCCGTGTGCAGTAACAGTCTGTGTTCTGCTACCATCTCCACCATGTGCACAAAATAGCCTCCTCGCCCTAACTGAGCACACAATCTTCATAGCTACATCCATTACTTCTTTCATATTTAAGATCTTCCCACACAGCGCTTGTTGGTGAATTACGCAATGATAAAGAATCACTTTGCTTGCACAATTCCACGAACCCATTAGTACAGCCTACCATAGCAGGTGCGCCATCAGTTGCAAGGGAGAGGAGTTTAAAAAAGGGGAAGTATAGTCTGGTTAACGAATTCCATGAATGCTTGAAAAATATATTCGCCTCTAGTCTGCCCTTTAAGCGGCAAAATGGGGAGTAGATGTTTTGCGCTCATGTCTTCAAAGAACATTCTAGTGAAAATGCATAACTGTGCCACAACTACCATATCGGTTAACTCGTCAAACTATTAGGAAAAACACTCGCATGCATCCATGTCATTCAGTTGCTCGTTAGCATTCTCGGCCATTTCCTCACAGGGCCGTGTAACAGTATTCCGGGATAGTTGAAGGTCTTTCATGGCAGTCAGTGTCCGTTTTATTCTTGAAATCACCTTAGAGTGCATCAGCAGCCACAACAAACGTCTTTTACAATTTCACCATCTTGAACATTGTATGCTTAACAAGAACGTGGGTGATTGCGATACGATATCATCATTGCAGCCTTACGCTTGGAGTTGTCTCGTAAAAATTACTTGCGCTAATTGAGACTTCAATTCCTGCTATTTTCTGGTTCTTAGAGCCGTTTTCACTGGGAAATCTATCATTATTTTTGTGCACCATCTTAAAATGCCACTCCAAATTACTCTTCGTCGGCACTAGTATTGCAGATCAGACATATGGATTTTGCGTTGGAATAAAAAATAAAAATCTTCCTCCCATTCATTGTGAATGATGTTTTTGATCTTTTGGCTTCTGCCGTTTTTGTTGTCGGTCATCTCCCAACACTCAGAAAATTAAAGACAAGCCAATCTTATTAACATTAGGCACAGCTCTCGTCTCTTCTCCACTTACTCACCGACAGTGAATGTAAGGTTACGCCTTCATTCGTCAGAGCTTGCGAGGGAGATAATTCGCCAATAATATGTTGACATTGAATCTGACTAATACAGAACTGATGCAGACCTTGCCACTTAATGGTTAGTCAGACCCATTCTTTCACAAATGTTTGTAAATGCAGGCTGCATGGCTAGCTGCTTAATTTTATACACCTATGGCAATGAATCTGAATGAAACACCTGAATTCAATGATTAGGTGGTGTGTCCCAGTACTTTTGTACATAGCGTATATTCGTTCCGAGGAATCTTCACTGGGATCGAAAAGACAACACTAATTTATCCCAGGAAGAAATTGAAGCTCTTAAGCAACTTCAAAACAACACACACATTGTTATTGAACCCGCAGATAAAGGTAGTGGGGAGGTTATTTTGGATAGGGAATAATGTGTCGCAGACAGAATTCAGTAACACCAGACATTACACCAAACTTAGTAGCCCCATTTTCCCATACCAGTAGTACACAAAATATTGGAGGTTTGATTAATACTAAAAAGAACATATACACACACACACACACACACACATATATATATATATATATATATATATATATATATATATATATATATATACACACACACACACACACACACACATATATATATATATATATATATATATATATATATATATATATATATACACACACATATATATATACATACACACACATTATATATATATATATATATATATATACATACACATACATACATATATATATATATATATATATATATATATATATATATACATACATACATATATATTTGAAGGGTAGTGACAATCCCCCCCCCTAAAAGATTTTATTTATTACCAAGATCCAAAATCCTGGAGTACACCCTATGAAATTCCTCCCGGTTACACAATTGTTTGACTGCAACAGTGATACTTAACAGCAGAATTTACTGAATGTTATCTTAATCCCATGTCTAACAAACATCCTAGCTACATCCAAGATACATAAATTCTTGGACAAAATGAAAAATCTTTCAATCCCGACATGCCAACCTGCTTTTCAAAGCCTTGAGGGACTATAAAAATAGATTAACAGAAGATAGGAGAGGAACGTTACATCAATGACGGATTTTTTTCCCCACGTAGCTACTTCAATTTGTTTTTACCATAAAACGTCATATAGGCCGGCCTGAATGTCTCTTAAAAACCGAAACGTTGCAACATTCAGCCTGTCTAAGCAGAAAACAAGCCGATAGACGGCGCTCTGGTTTCTGGGCAAAATACCCCCCCCCCTCTCTTATTTAGAAAAAGTTAAAAAAAAAGTTGGTTTTTTTTTTTTTTTTTAAGACAGAGCAACATCTCAATGGCCTGTCTAAACAGAAACCAAGCCAATTGACAACGCTTTCGTTTCTGGACAAAATACTTAAAAACCCCGAATTTATTTATTTTTTACCTTTTATCCGGACGAGTCAATCCACAGCATTATGGCGACCTAGGACAGAAGAAAAAAAAACACTAAGTGGATAAACATCAACTATCGACACGGGCGTCGACAGCAGCAACGACTACGGCTCGCCAGACCAAGACTTCGACGGCCGCGTTGGAAGGGAGTACCAACCACGCAACTACCAACACCGCCTTCACCAATAGAGCTACTTAAATCAGTGACGGAACACGTTTTCCTCAACGACAAACCAACACGGGACCCCCTTACAGACGAGACGCGACTAACCGAAATGAAGGAGCCACCTACACGTATGACAGACCACGTCTTTTCCACCACCGGCAAACCTACACGGAAGCCACCGAGTGGACGACAGTCAACTACCGGCACGGGCGCCCACACCAGCGCAACGGCTATGGCTCACCAGACCGAGACTCCGACGGACTTATGCTTCGGGGACCAGAGACGGACGCGTTGGAAAGCAAGACCAACCACAAAGCTACCAACACCGCTCCCGCCAACGGAGCCGCTTACGCCAACGACGGAACACGTTTTCTTTGTCGACGGACCAACGCAGGACCCAGGAGCAGACGGGATAGAGCTAGCATAAAGAAGGTGTAGGTGAGAGTATGTGGTCCAGGTGCGACAGCCGTCACCAATGTGTGTTGATCAAACAGAGGAGACAGAACTTCCCTTTACCCGTTTATTGGCAGGTATCAGAGTGGGTCGTCTACAGGAAACAAACGCATGCAAGCGCCATGGAGAATCAGGTTACATGTTGGAAGCATGAAATGTCACCCAAATAACAGTACTAACTTCACATTACCTGCATTCAATGACATACTCTTAACACCAAAGTATTCACTCATTTGATCCACGCAAACATGTAATCCAAGAGGAATTAACTGCCAATTTAACTAGTAAACTTAGCTTCACTTCCCGAGTTTTTCTTCACAAATTAGTTATGGTGCTATATGGTACTACCTACGAGACAAAGGCACATTGCAAATTTGGCAAAAGCGGCATTAGGGCTCATTTAAAAGACTTAAGATCACGGTGCAACCAGCAAACACAAGGTTCGTTGCCTGTCTAGTGTGAAACCCTTTACTGTGCCCATGACAAGCAACCAGAACATCAAAGACGACCAGAAACGCCACGAGCTCAGCATAGCAACGTCTATCGCTCGCCACACTTCTATTAACGCTGTGAACGACTTCTCAGATATACTGCAAGATGAGACCGGAGAATTTAAAACGCACAGAACCAAGTGTACGACTGTAATCAAATCAGTACTGGCACCGCATTTCAGACAAGAGTTTAGAGAGGACATCGGTGAGTCCCCTTACTTTATCTGAATGAAACCACCAACATTTCTGTAAACAAACTGCTTTGCATTTACGTGAAATGTCGCTCCAAGAAACAACTTTGTCAGCAATTACCTCGGCCTGGCTGAACTTTCACGTTCATATGCCAAAAGGGATTGTGGAAGCTATCATTAGGTTTTTGGAAGATAGCAGTCTAAAAATTAACAACATGGTGGGAATTGCTCCTGACAGAGCCAGGGTCATAGTTGATAAACAACAGTTTACACTACTCATAAAACAAGAACCCGGTTTACAGCTAATTAGCTGTGTGTGCGCCATTTCCTTGACATCGTTGCTCAAGGCGATGCAGCATCTCCCTAACAATCTGGATTACATACGAGTCCTACAACTGGTTCGCTCATTCAGCCAAGCGCCAGTCGAGCTATCTACAAGACCATTAACAATGGGGAATGTCCGCTGAAAATGTTTTCACCAAGTGCTACCCGTTGGTTAGTGACAGCTGACTGCATCGATAGAATACTTGAGCAAGAAAATAAGCTCAAGTTACACTTCACTCAGGCAACAAATGATGAGCACTGCTATGCTGTGCAACTCCTGAGTGAGATGTATAATGACTCGACAAAGTCTTTTCATGCATTTTCTACATCCAATTCTTCAGGAGATCAAAGTTGTGATCAAGTACTTTCAGCTGGAAACAGGAGACAGCTTAGGCGTTTTCAGGGACCTTAACAGGCTGTTCATGTCAACACAGACGAATAATCAAGCAGATCATACGTCGCATGAACACTGATCAACAGATCAGGTAACTGGACCTACAACACCCAAACATTCATTTCACCTCTTTGGAAATGCTGTGGAAACTGGAGCTACTGTGCCCGGCTTTTTTTCCATGCTCACTTGAGACCCAGTGGAGAAATATGGCATCAACAAATTTCTCCCATGATCAGCCCATCGATGCCTTTTGGCTGAAGGTGGAAGCCTTTAACGATGTCGGAGGAAACCAGTGCTTCCAGGATTTAGCACTAGGTGCAATAAGATTTCTCACCCTGCCCATCTCAACTGCGCATGTGGAAAGAACATTTCCCAAGTAACACAAGGACGATACCAGAAATTGCATGGAATTACTGCTCCTTTCTGCTCTGATGGATGTGCGCACAGGTCTAACACAGATGTACCTCAGCCATGTTCCAACCTCCCCCACAGCTGTTGGGGAGGTTTGACTCATCCATGTACTACACAGCTGTGTCAAACTGTACATAGTTCTACAAAGTTAACATGTGTTTTTCACCAGTGTGTTCAAGTTGCAACCGACAGCCTGTTCTGCATCTGAAGGCCAGATATCACTCACTCTCTCACACACACACACACACACACACGTCTGGAGTAAAAGCTAATATTGATTACTGTGTATGTTCACAGATAAACTCCATTTAAATCTACCCTGTAAAAGTGCAATGCCTGCGTGCGCTTGAGCACACTGACCGCGCTCTGTGCCTCTTTGTGCTTTTGCAAAGAGGGACATAGATTTGATCGCAACATATTGTTGCTGCATTGACATGAAAACGATAATTGTTTGGTTCAGCTCTGTCTGGCTTCCCGAGGAGTAGAGAGATGCGCAGCACCATGGCGAACCCATTTGATGACTCTCATACAGTATTTATATGTTGTCCAGAGGGTGGCAGTAGCACCCAAGATCGATATGCTGTGGTTTGCGGTGCTGTAATTTCTCATTATAAGAGTTAGGCTATTTTGTGCGTGCTTCGGCTGTTAGTGTACATTGTTTTTATGCTGGATAGTATGGCAATTAAAGAACATTACTGAACTATATATTGATTTTACATTTTGGGCAGTTTTATGTGCATCCTGGCGGTTTTTGGACAGCTTTTGGGCTGGAAGCTATCAGCTGTATCTGGCAACCACGCATTCTCCACCGCCAAACCTAAGCACAGCCCGGCTACAAACGAGATAAGAATACGTGTGCTGAACAGAGAAATGTTAAAAGACAATACAAAAATCAAAGTAAACCAATTTTACCTTCAGTTGCCCTTTCCACTTTTCAGTTTCAGCGTTGTGAAGATTTCTCCCAAGTGGCTGAATCAACTGGGTCGCAAAAAAACGTATCATCCAAAGCACTGTCTGGTTGTGTGGTCAGTTCGTTCTCACTATCGGGCTGTCTTTTTTAGTAATGACTGGGGGGCTTTGGCGCTAACCATGGGCAATGCTGGTGTGGATCTGCAGCATTTAACAGAATGATTGAGTTTGCCACAATTATTGCATTGTTTATTGAATGCATAACATTTACTACGGTCAGGAGCGTGTGTTGTCCATTGCAGTTGCCACAGCGAGTTTTCTGAATAGCGTACATATCCGCTTCTTTAACTCCTTGAAGCTCTTTTCTGACTGTTCATGAAGCACACAGGTGCTTATCGCCAATTCCAGGGTGACATTCTTTTCACGGAGTAGCTGCTTACAGACAAAGTCCCTTTCTATGCCACTGTGGTGATACACATTTGAGGGTAGATTCACCAGGGGCTGCTGCTTCTTTAAGGCCCTCTACAACAACAAATAGAGCTAAATGAAATTAAAGACAACGGTCTGATGACAGACTTCGGCTTAAAGACGGCGAATTTTCATAAACCGCTCACAGCAAACCATCACTCGAAAACTGCATCGGCCTCACAGCAGCCCCCAACCAACCAGTTAGTCTGGCCAACAATTTGACTACCACCATTAAACCAGCAGTCCTGAACGAAGACACGGAGAATGATTGAGGACATTGCAAAAAAACTGGGCTGCCACAACCATGAGAATAGTACAGCAACACTACAAAAACTTGATAAAAGGAGAAATGGATAAATTCACCAACCTATCCACACGGGACTAGGATGGCCCGTTCCAGGTAGCCTCATCCTCAGCAAGGAAAGGCCTGGGCTGCCACTTGCAGGAGGAGACGATTGACGACAGACAATATTCATCTCCAAATTGACAGACTTCGAGGCTGAGGACAGCCAATCGAAGCCACCAAACGCCCAAGTCAGTCACCAATGGCGGGGCCATCTGGTACAACGAAGCTTGTGGTCACCCAAGTCCATGTGCCGCCGAATCGCATCACGGGGGCAGAAAACAGCAAACAACCTCCCCCACGCAAACAATGAGTGATCGCCCACAGCCGTCTACGGCCCCACAGCTGCAACTGAGGACCAGCGAGGCCGCGGAGATCAGGGGAGACTGGTCAGCTGAAAAGCAGGGCTATACTCCCCACACCACCACTGCAGGCACCATCCCCAAAAGAACAGAGACAGGGAAGGAACCACACTGGAATACCCACCCAACAGACTGATCCATATGGGAATCCAGACCAAATAAACACTCCTACAGGACGACGCGGGACCGTCCCAACAACAACAACAACAACTCACCAAGCCTGACTGGTCTGACCCTCACACCAAATCACACAACAGCTAAACAGAGCTGTCTGGAAGTGGACGCCGGACGAAAAATAAACCTGACCACTATACCCCAGACTATCTGGCAAACAAACAAAACAAATGCCAAGACTAGAGGTTTAACATAAGCACAAGCAAAACTATACTGATAATGGGAGACTCAAATGCTGCCAAATTCCCACCTTTCGACTTGACTAACCTACAAATTGACAGTTATCCGGGAGCCACATTCAGACATGCGGAGAGCACAACCAACAAAGCCACCCACTCCAACACAATAAAAGAGGTGATTGTGTCCTTTAGGCGAAGTAATAGATCACAAAAACTGAAAAAGACCACCATCAAGCAGCTTCAGGGGGCATCAGAGCAGCAAAAAGCAAATTCCCACGGGCCAATGTGCAGATACCCATGATTAACTACTCCATAAGCCTCCTGCTGGGGGAACAAACAAACCTACAAAAACTGAATGAATACATCAAAGGCAACTCCAACCATGCCACCACTAAATAGGACTCTCTTCGAGACTTATAGAAGGAAAACGTGCACTGGACTCCACAGACGGCAATATAATTACTGACAATACTGGTTGGAGTACAGGACGGGAATGAAAATGTAGTACTAGCGAAAAACTTTCTCCTAACTTCCCCACAATTAACCCTTCTGAACAGAGAAATAAAATTCATTCCAACTAAGTAACAAAAAGCATAATGGAACAGATCAGAAGGGACATTCAACAATGCCACAGAAGACTGAAACTAGCAGTGTATTACAAGGACAGCACAGATGCGGAGCCCCTGCCATTCACTCCCAAGTCGGAATAGACTCCTAACAGCACGCTGCTGGCGGAACTCGCGACCCTCAGTGGCCAATTTGAATTATTTCGACAAATTCTTCCGCATACAGCATGTAGTAAAACCTAATAGTACAAAAGACAGCGCCTTATCAGAACTCCTCGATAACAGACGGATCATTAAACCGGCCGACAAGGAGTGCAATTGTCATGGCCAGAGAACAGTATCTGTGGAAAGCATAAAGACGACAATTACTACCTAAAACTGAGGAAACCCCATCTATCTGGACACAGTCCCATTAGTTTGAAGCAAGCAAAATTTTATTTACATCATTTGATTTATATCACTGTTAAACACCGTTACAAAGTGCTTTACATTACATACACAAAATGCGAACAAATACATAAAGTGAATGAAATTTTTAATATATATATATATATAGAACCGGTAGTAACAGACCAAGCTAAAAAAAACAAAACAGAAGTCAAACGTGGGAATCCATTAAAAGATGTGTTTTTAGAAGCCGCTTAAAACAATCGAAGATTTAGCAAATTTAATAGATTGGGGGAGATTATTCCAGAGGCTTGGGGCTGAAACTGCAAAGGCGAAGTCATATTTTGTTTTGCAGTTGGAATAAGCAATAGATAAAAGACTGATGCCATCATGTTTACATAATTTGTAATATTCGTCTACCTTTTCCAAGACCAATGTTGTGATTGAGAGTTCATTTGAACTGCATGTTATGTATATATCATTTCATTTATTACAATAGTACTATAATTTTGAAGTCTCAGCTTAAGGTTATGTACACATACGTATACATCAGGAAGACTTAAGCAGTACCGGCAAGCAATTATTGTATTACATGCAACTATGATTTGTATTGAGACTTATTTCGACAGCCGATTTTAATGTTGAGGGGCAAATCCTGTTGGGTTTCTTTCACATAAGTTAGATGAAGGGAAGATCTCCGCAAGCAAGCAACTAACAAGACTTCATGTGTAATGAAAGTTTGTCGTATATAGCGAACTTTGAGAAGTTAATATTTACAAACAAGATTTGACGACTTCCCTGTCGTAGCATGCAGCCAACGAGGTGTAACCCCCCTGATTTTAGCTGCCCTAGAAAGAGTTAATGCATGTCCATGCAGTCCCCTGTGGAGGGCGCTAGCAGCCTGTCCAAATGGAAAATTACCAGGCCTTGTCAGATCAGAACGAAAGTAAAAGATTGACTGCAGACCTTTCTTGAGCTGCAGACGAATGAACCAAAGTCCAACTCGCAGAAGCTGGAACAGAGATATAAAATGTATGCCTTTGTTACCCTTACTCATTTAAGTTTACCAGTTTAAATTAATTAATCCCGTTTGGATTGCAGAGGAATGCTTGCTTGGAAACCGGTTTTCTTTATTTGCCCGGATTCTTCAGTGAATTTCTACACTAGCTAACCATGTGCTAGTTTAGCCATGTTTGTCTTTTTTCTATCCATGCACTGTAGTAGCATAGTAGTGGTCTTATAATGTGTAGGCCTGTTAGGCCTAGAACTGAAGAGAACCTAGAACATTTCATTACAAGAACCAATCAGAGGATTTTCAGATAGCCTATATCCTATAGCTTAATATGAATGTGAAATTTATACAATTCCGCTGTGATTTGTACTTGTTAGCTGCAAGGACCTTCACTACCTTCGTTTTGTTTCCTAATTCCATTATTTGGGAATGTGAAAGATTGATTCAAATATTCTAGAACTGGTGCTTTAGAGAGTAGAGACTTATTTTCTACCCTGCGGTATGCAGGTTGGTTTTTTGTGTGTACTGGATTCCTTCCCCAAGAGAAGGGAGCAGCAAGCCCTGTGACCCACGAGGCGTAGACAGCACGTGGAAGAGTGGCGTCTTGCTTCTCCATTGAGGACGACCAGGAGAGACAGACAAGACCGTTTTGGAGATCTCCATTTTTGTGAATGAACACTACACACACTACCCAGGTAGCTTCAGACTTTTATCTTTTCATATTTTCTCTTTTTGACCAGAGCTCTGAGTCTACACACTGAAAAGACATTACAGACAAACCAAAAGCGGTTTGACCCTTATTCTTTTCCTTATTGACCATTCAAAGTGCACTTGTGTTGTTATTAATATGTTTAATAAATGCCGGCCGTTTCTCTTTTATAATATTGTTGTCTGAATAATATTCTTTTCCAATGCCTCCTTAGCCAAACCTATTTTAGATTTAGCCCAGTTTGCTTTCTAACCCATTTTCTGGGTCATAGGCATTTTCTTTGTCTGTATGTTACTTCAAATATGTTACGCAACATGGAGCGTATACCATTTTTTCCATGTGAAGCTATTATGGTCTTCATGGGTCATTAATACTGTCAGTTTTCATGGTGGATTTGGAGGCGAAGACAACTTTCAAATAAACCAGTAGCGAGAAAGCCACTTGTGTCTGTGCTTTGAGGGAAATATAACTGAGGTTTGAGGATCAGAGTGGTCTGAAAGTGAAATGAGAAGATGCAAATATAACTGGGGGCAAGATCATGCAGTGCTTTAAATGTAATCAATAAACTCAAGATTATTCTGAACTTCACAGGAGGCCAATAAAGAGATGCAAGAATAGGGGTAATATGGGACCTACAACTAGTTCTAGTTAGTTTAGCAACTGCATTTTGAACCAACTGTAGATGATTTAAAGTAGCATAGTTGAGGCCAGAGTAGAGAAAGTTACATTAATCTAGAAGGGAGAAAGTGTGAATTAATTTTTCGATGTCTTTAAAAGGGATTTTTGCAATATTTTGTAGCTGAAGGAAACAGGATTGGACAACCTTAGTAACATGGTGATCAAAAGACACTGGTCAAAGATGACACCAAATTTTTAGCGGTAGGTTTCATGTTTGAATGAAGTGGACCAATAAACTGACTTCATATATGTCTGTATAACATTTTGATTGTAAAATTTCAATAAATAACATTTGTGAAAAAAGTACCGGATCAAACATCTACTGCTCGTCATTTTACTCAGCCATTACCTGAGTCCATCACAACATCTTCTATTACAGTATTACCGTATGGTACAGCAGCACAGATAGTCAAACACGAAAAAACTGCAGCGGATTGTCAACAAGGCATCCAAAATCATAGGCAACCCATTCCCCTCAGTTGAATCTCTACATACTAACTGGACTGTAAAGCGAGCAAAGATCACCTGCGACCCCTCACATCCTGCTCATCACCTCTTCCAGCTCCTTCTCTCAGGGAAGCGCTACAGGTCACTGTCAACTAAGACTACACGCTTTGCAAACAGTTTTTTTCTCCCTATCCATCAAGACTCTGAATTCCTCCCTATAGTCCCATCCTCACACACCATTGGCATAAATACCACCATTCACCTGTTATACCGGATATGTTTATATCTGCTATTGTGTAACTGTATTGTTCATGATTTGTGGAGTGTCTGTTGTTGTACATGTATATATTGTGCTGCAGAATCAAAATGTAGCAAAAACTAATTCCACCGGTTTTGCTCGTGTGGCTAATAAAATTATTTACCAAAAAGCATATCTTCAAATCAACTTGTCTCTGCCATGTTCTCTGCTCTATACTATTATATCCATCGATTATATCTAACTATGTCCTATACTGTATGTTCTCTGCTCTATACTCTATCTATCAAATACCATGTTGCGCGCGCGCGCGCACACACACACACACACACACACACACACACACACACACACACACACACACACACACACACACACACACACACACACACACACACACACACACACACACACCCAATACAAGTTCCTCTCACAGCTGGGGAACACAGTTATTAAATAAAGAAGGGGGGCACATCTTTGTTAGGACCTTGGTTTGGTATGGACCCAAGTACAGAAAAAAAATAAATCAGACAGAAACCAGGCTTCAAACAATAATCCAGTCTTTCACTTGACAAACTCACCAGGAACAAACAAACCAGTATTTATGACTTGACAAACTAAATCAGGGGAAAAAAATAAACCAGCCTTTATGACTTGACAAACTAAATCAGGAGCAAATAACCCAGTCTTCATGACTTGAGACCCTAACTCAGGAACATGTGCTTGCACATTGTTTTTAATGACAATAAAACTGAAAATAATCCAGTCTTTATGACCTGACAAACTAAATCAGGAACAAACAATAATCCAGTCTTTATGACTTGAGAAACTAAATCAGGAATAAACAATAATCCAGTCTTTATGACTTGACAAACTAAACCAGGAACAAACAAACCAGTCTTTATGACGAGACAAACTAAATCAGGGACAAAATGTCCCCCCAAAGTATTTTTGTTAAAATTTGCTTGGGCACTATTTGGGTATGTGTAGTGAGGGGAGCTTGTTGCTGGTGGGTATACTGTAAAATATCACAACAACAAAGACGAACTCTTAAGCTAACAATGGCAATGACATTTCTGATGGGAAGTACCAAGCTTCTCGGAGTGACAGTTTTGGATAAAGTGTACAGATGGCTCTTTCTATATGTTGCGGTTGAGGTATGTTTTGGGTTATAGTGGAGCGGATAAAAGCCAAACTCGAGTGGAATTGTGCAAATTATGATACAAGCGTGAAATTTGGTGAATTTCTTCTCCACAGGCTTCCAATCAAATCTGTCCGATTGGCCACTTGAAAATCCAAGATGGAGGCCATTTTTCAAGATGGCTATCAAATTAGCCTCCAAAAATGGCTTTTTTTTTATATATATATATATTTTGTGTCGTTTTTTGGCTTGATTGATCTTGGTGTCAATTCCTATGTTTTCAAGCCTGTTGGGTTGGATTTTGGGATTTTTATATAGCAACACATTTCATATACCAAATTAATGAGTGGGTGTGTTTTTTTTTTGTTTTTGTTTTTAATTGTACTTTTCTGCAATTTAATGTTTTTAGGTTTAGGACTAAGGTTTAGATTTGGATAAAATTGACGAGTTCTTGCATTTTTTTTCCCTTTTTACCACTCAGAACATGCTCCTTCCCTTGATGCTCCCATAAAAGGAACACTGAACGGTCACCAAAAGCACAGAGCTTGTGATTAAACCACTTCTCTGTACCTGCTTCGCACTCAGGAAGAAGCACCCCAGCTCATCATTGTGGGTGGCGGGACTCACACTTTAGAAAAACATTTCTCAATATGAAAACTAAAGAAATTATCCCCGAAATTAGGATGAGGTGTAGATAAACGTAACGGGTGGCTCTAATCTTTCAGTTAGCGTTGGGATAAGGGTTCTATCTGCTCTGGCAGACAATCCTACAGAGCCACAGCAATACAGCCTAACTCGTCGCGATAGCCAAGCTATCCATGGCAATGGCATTTCTAAAGCAAAGAACCGAGCTTTTCAGAGTAAAAGTTTTGCATAAAATTAACAGACAGCGCTTTCTACATGTTTCACTTGAGGTAGGTTTGGGTTAGGGATTATCTGCTCAGTCAGACAATCCCACAAAAAAAAATACCACAACAGAGAATAACTCGACAGTAGCCAAGCTATCCATGACAAAGTCATTTCTGAGGAAAAGTACTGACCTTTTCTGAGTGAAACGTTTGGATAAAATTAAAAGATGGCTCACAGTCATGTTTTTTCTTCTTTTGTTTGTTTTTCCTCTTTTTTTTTCTTCTTTCATTATTTCAGGATGTCTCTCCTATCTTTTATTTATTTTCGGTCTGGTTGTGCTTGTTTCGTTCGTATTCTGATTTAATGTCCATGTTATTTCAAACTGAAATACTTGTTTATAAACTATTAAACTATTAATCATAAGAAAAGAAAAAAAGATGGCTCTTTCTACATCTTTCGGTTAGGGATGAGTTAGGCAAAGAGTTTTATCTGCTCAGGCAGACAATACCTCAGCAACATCGACTAACTCTTCACAGTTGCCAAACTAACCATGGCAAAGACATTTCTGATGGAAAGTACAGAGCTTCATGGAGTGATAGTTTTGGATAAAATTAACAGATGGCTCTTTCTACACGTTTCGGTTGGGTTAGGGTAAGTGTTTTATCGGTTCAGGCAGACCATCCCACAGAGAATACCACAGCAACAGAGATCAACTCTTTGCGAAAGCCAAACCAACCACAACAATGGCATTTCTGACAGAAAGTACTGAGCTTCACGGAGTGAAAGAGAATAAAATTAACGGATGGCTCTTTCGACATGTTTTGCTTAGGGTAGGGGTTTATCAGCTCAGGCAGATAATCGCACAGAACACCACAGAGACCAACTAAGCAGTAGCCAGGCTATGCACAGCAATGTCATTTCTGATGAAAAGTGCCAAGCTTCTAGGAGTGATAGTTTCTCATAACATTAACGTATGCTCTCTCTACGCATTTCAGTTTGGTTAGGGTGAGGGTTTTACTTACTCAGGCAGAAAATCCCACAGAGAATACCACAGCAAAAGAGACTAACTCTTCATGGTAGCAAAGCTAACCATGGCAATGGCATTTCTGAGGGAGGGTACCGAGCTTCTCAGAGTGATAGTTTCGGATAAAATTAACATATGCTCTTTGTACATGTTTGGGTTGGGGTAGGGTACGGGTTTTACCTGTTCAGGCAGAAAATCCTACAGAGAATACCACTGCAAGAGAGAATACCTTCGCATACATAAGCCAACCATGGCAGTGGCATTTCAAAGGAAAAGTACAGCGCTTCTCGGAGTAAAACTTTTGGATAAAATTAAGGGTTGGCTCTTTCTACATCTTTTGGTTAGGTTTGGGATAGGGTTACGGTAAGGGTTTTATCAGCTCAGGCAAATCGATCCCACAGAAAATACCACAGCAACAGACACCAACTCTTCGTGGTAGCCAAGCTAACCACGGCAATGGCATTTCTGATGAAAAGTACCAAGCTTCTCGGAGTGATAGTTTCAGTTAAAATTAACGGACAACTCTTTCTACAGGTTTCACTTAAGAGTAATGGGTTTTATCTGCTCAGGCCAAAAATCCTACAGAGAATACCACCGCAACAGAGAATAACTTCGCTAGACAAGCTAACCACGTAAATGGCATTTCAGATGGAAAGTACCGAGCTTCTCGGAGGAACAGTTTCAGATAAAATTAACGGACGGCTTTTTCTACATGTTTGTCTTAGTTGTAAGGGTTTTATCTGCTCTAGCAGACGATCCTACAAAGAACAATACAGCAATAGAGACAAACTCTTCGCAGTAGCCAAGCTAACCACGGCAATTGCATTTCTGAAGGAAAGAACCAGCTTTTCAAAGTAAAAGGTTTGCATAAAATTAACGTACAGCGCTTTCTACATGTTTCGCTTGAGGTAGGGTTTGGGCTCACCTACTCAGTCACACCATCTCACAACAAAATACCACAACAACAGAGAACAACTCTTAGCAGTAGCCAGGCTATCTATGGCAAAGTCATTTCTGAAAGAAAGAACCAAGCTTCTTAGAGTGAAAGTTTTGGATAAAATTAATGGAGGACTCTTTCTACATCTTTCGGTTAGGGATGAGTTGGGCTAAGATTTTTGTCTGCTCGGGCAAACAATCCAACACACAATACCACAGCAACAGAAAATAATTCTTCGCAGTAGCATTTCTGAACATGGAACGATAGTTTCAGATAAAACTAATGGATTGCTCTTTCTACATGTTTCGGTTGGGATAGGGTAAGGGTTTTACCTGCTCAGGCAGACAATCTCACAGCTACAGAGGCTAACTCTTCGCAGTAGCAAAGCTCACCATGGCCATGACATTTCTGATGGAAAGTACCAAGCTTCTCGGAGTGACAGTTTTTCGATCTTATTAATGTATGCACTTTCTACAATGTTTCGGTTTGGTTGACGCAAGGGATTTACCTGCTCAGGCAGACAATCCCAAAGCAACAGAGAATTACTTCGTCGTAGACAAGCTAACCACAGCAATGATACTGCTCTTCTCAAGTACCAAGCTTCTGAGTGATACTTTCGGGGCAAAAAATTGACAGAGGCCGTTTCTACGTGTTTCACTTAGGGTAAGGGTTTTATCAGCTCAGGCACACAATCGCACAGAGACTACCACAGCAGCAGAGACTAACTCTTCGCAGTAGCCAAGCTCATTACGGCAATGGCATTTCTGATGAAAAGTACCAAGCTTCTCGGAGTGAAAGTTTTGGATAACATTAATGGACGGCACTGTCTACATGTTTCACTTATGGTAAGGGTTTCATCTGTTCAGTCGGACAATCCCGCAAAAATACAACAGCAACAGAGAGACTCTTCATGGTAGCCAAGCTAACTATGGCAATGGCATTCCTGATGGAATGTACCAAGCTTCTCGGAGTTAAAGTTTTGGAAAAAATTGCTGGACAGCTCTTTCTACATATTTCGCTTAGTGTAAGGGTTTTATCAGGCAGACAATCGCACAGAAAATACCACAGCAACAGAGACCAACTATTCGTAGTAGCCAA
Source organism: Lampris incognitus (assembly GCF_029633865.1). Classification (NCBI taxonomy): domain Eukaryota; kingdom Metazoa; phylum Chordata; class Actinopteri; order Lampriformes; family Lampridae; genus Lampris; species Lampris incognitus. Next base: position 68,983,497 of record NC_079217.1, on the reverse strand, counting down.
GCTAACTACGGTAATGGCATTCCTGATGGGAAGTATCAAGTTTCTTGCAGTGAAAGTTTTGGATAAAATTAATGGACAGCTATTCTACATATTTCACTTATAGTAAGGGTTTTATCTGTTCAGTCAGACAATCCCGCAGAAATACAATAGCAACAGAGACTAACTCTTCGTGGTAGCCAAGCAAACCAGGGCAATGTCATTACTGAGGGTAAGTACCAAGATTCTCGGAGTGAAAGTTTTGGATAAAATTAATGGACGGCTCTTTCTACATGTTTCGCTTAGATCTAAGGGTTTTATCGGCTCAGACAGACAATCGCACAGAGAATACCACAGCAACAGAGACTAACTCTTCGCAGTAGCCAAGCTAACTACGGCAACGGCATTTCTAATGGAAAGTACCAAGCTTCTCGGAGTGCAAGTTTTGGATAAAATTACTGGACAGCCCTTTCTACATATTTCGCTTAGTGTAAGGATTTTATCAGCTCAGGCAGACAATCACAGCAACAGAGTCTAACTCTTCGTAGTAGCCAAGCTAACTACGGCAATGGTATTACTGATTGAAAGTACGAAGCTTCTCAGAGTGAAAGTTTTTGATAAAATTAATGGACGGCTCTTTGTACATGTTTCACTTAGCGTTTTATCAGCTCAGGCAGTCAATCGCACAGAGAACACCACAGCAACAAAGACTAACTTCATTGTAGCCAAGCCAACTACGAAAATGGAATTTCTGATGGAAAGTACCAAGCTACTTGTAAAAGTTTTGGATAAAATCGCTGGACGGCTTTTGCTACATATTTAGCTTAGTTGTAAGGGCATTATCTGCTCACGCAGACAATCGCACAGAGAATACCACAGCAACAGAGACTAACTCTTCGCAGTAGCGAAGCTAACAACGGCAATGGCATTTCTGAAGGAAAGAACTGAGCTTCTCGGACTGAAAATGTTGGATGAAATTAACGGAGTGCTTTCTAAATGTTTCACTTAGAGTAAGGGGTTTATCGGTTTAGGCGGACAATTCCTCAGAAATACAACAGCGACAGAGACTAACTCTTCGTGGTAGCCAAGGTAACCACGGCAATGGCATTTTTGAAGCAAAAACCGAGCATCTTGGAGTGAAAGTTTTGGACAAAATTAACAGATGGCTCTTCTTACATGTTTTGGTTGGGTTAGGGTAAGTGTCTTACCTGTTTAAGCAGATAATTGCACAGAGAATACCATAGCAACAGAGACTAACTTCATTGTAGCCAAACTAACCACGCTAATGGCATTTATGATGGAAAGTAGAGGTACTCGTAGTAAAAATTTTGAATAAAATTACCGAACGGCTCTTTCAACATATTTCACTTAGTATAAGGGTTTTATCAGCTCAGGCAGTCAATCGCACAGAGAATATCACAGCAATAGAGACTAACTCTTCGCAGTAGCCAAGCTAACCACGCCAATTGCATTCCTGAAGGAAAGAACCAAGCTTCTCGTAGTAAACGTTTTGGATAAAAATCAACGGATGGTCCTTGCTACATGTTTTGGTTGACGTAGTGTTTGAGTTTAGGGTCAAGTTTTTCTGCTCAGGCGGACAGTGCCCAACCGCTGGCTTAGCGATACCCCAATATGAGAGTTATGGAGAGATTGATGGGTTCAATTTGGATGTTTTTTCTTCTTTACAACTGATCTGCCACTGTCCTGTATCTTGATTAGTTTATCCCGTGTTAAACTTGAAAAATTGCTGGTGAGGTTTGGAGCATTATAAGTGATTTTTTTTTTTTAGTTGAAGTTCACTGCTATTGCAGTTTAATTTCTTTAGGGTTAGGTTTAAAATAAAAGTAATTGATGGCTTTCTCAATTTTTTTCTTTTACCACTCAGAGCACGCTCTCTGGCTCAAAAAGGACAGAGCTTGTAATCAAATCACTTCTCTGTACCTGCTTCATGCTCAGGAAGAAGCACCGTAGCTCATCATCGTGGGTGGTGGACTCACACTTAAACATTTTTCAAACCAAGAACGACAGAAATGACCGCTGAAAGTGTAGTCTTCTGAATCTTTTGGATAAAATTAATGGCCGTCTCTTCCTACATCTTTTGGCCAGGGTTGGCGTAGGGTTACAATGAGGGTTTTTCCTACTCAAAAGTAGTTCCACAGAGAATACCACAGCAGCAGACACTGTCTGCCTGAGCAGATAAAACGCTTATACTAAACCTATCCCAACCCTTACAGAAAGATGTAGAAAGAGCCATCCGTTAATTATATCCAAACCTTAAGCTCCGTGACATTATTTTCCGTCAAATACCATTGCCGTGGTTAGCTTGACTTCTGCTAAGAATTAATCCCACAAAGAATACCATAGCAACAGAGACTGTCTTGGCGGTTGCCAAGCTAACCATTGCAATGGCATTTCTGATGGAAAGTACAGAGCTTCTCGGTGTGAAAGGTTTGGATAAAAATCAACATACGGCTCTTTCAACACGTAAGGGTAGGGTTTGTGTTAAGGTAAAGGTTTTACCTGCTCAGGCAGAAAATCCCACAGCAACAGAGATTAACTCTTCATGTTAGCCACGCCAACCATGGCAATGGCATTTTTGATGGGAAATACTAGGCTTCTCCGAGTGAAAGGTAAGGGTTAGAGAATTGAATGCCAGAGCCAACACATGTCAACCAGGCGCCTCAACAATGCCCAAATACTGGCTTACAGATACCCCCAGGTTTAGGGTTACGAATTTGGAGAGAGTTTGATGGATTGGGTATAGGATCTATTTGGAGGTTGTTTATTCTTTACACTTGATCCCCCATTGTCTTCCCTCTCTATTAGTTTATCTCGTTTTAAACTTGAAAAGTTGTTGGTGGGGTTTGCAGCAATACAAGTGGGTTTCTTTTATTGAATTGCACTTCTACAATCGTCATGTTTTTAGGGTTTGGACTAAGTTTTAGGGGTAGGTTTAAATAAAATTGATGAATTTCTACATTTTTGCCCCTCCTTTTTACCACACCGAACAGGCTCCTTCCTCTTGATAACTCCATAAAAGCAAAACTGAACGGTCACCAAAAGCACAGAGTGAGTGATTAAACCACTTCTCTGTACCTGCTTCGCGGTCAGGGAGAAGCACCCCAGGCTCATCATGGTGAGTGGCGGGACTCACACTTTAGAAAAACATTTCTCAAGATAAAAACTAAAGAAATTATCTCTGAAATTAGTATTAGGCTTTGATAAACTCAATGGATGGCTCTATATCTTTCGGTTACGGTTGGGGTAAGAGTTTTATCTGCTCTGGCAGACAATACCACAGCAATAGAGACCAACTCGTCGCAGTAGCCAAGCTAACCACGGCAATGGTATTTCTGATGGAAAGTAGAGAGCTTCTCAGAGTAAAAGCTTTGCATAAAATTAACGGACAGCGCTTTCTACATATTTCGCTTGAGGTAGGATTTGGGTTAGGGTAAGGGTTTTATCTGCTTAGCCACACAATCCCAAAGAAAACACTACAGTAACAGAGACCAACTCTTCATAGTAGCCAAACTAACCACAGCAAAGTCATTTCCGATGTTAAGTAACGAGCTTCTCGGAGTGATAGTTCCGGATGAAATTAACAAACGACTCTTTCTACATGTTTCACGTAAGAGTAAGGGTTTTATCTGCTCAGCCAGATAATCCCAAAAAATACCACAGCAACAGACAGTCTTGGTGGTAGCCAATGGCATTTCTGATGGAGAGTAGCAAGCTTCTCACAGCGATAGCTTTGGCTAAAATAAACGGATGGCTCTTTCTACATTTTTCAGTTGGTTTAGTGTAAGTGTTTTACCTGCTCAGGCAGACAATCCCACACAAAATAGCACAGAAACAGAGACTAACACTTCACGGTAGCCAAGCTAAACACAGCAAGGAAAATTCAGAAATTAAGTACCGACTTATTCGTACTCGAAATTTTAGATCAAACTAACTGACTTTCTTCATGTTTTGGTTGAGGGTTTTATCAGCTCAGGAAAACTATCTCACAGCAACAGAGACTAACCCTTCGCAGTAGCAAAGCTCGCCACGGCAATGGCATTTCTGATGGAAAGTACCCAGCTTCTCGGAGTGACAGTTTTGGATCTTACTGACGTAAGCTCTTTCTACAACGTTTCGTTTTAGTTAGCATAAGTGTTTTACCTGCTCAGGCAGACAATCCCACAGCAACAGAGACTAACTTCATCGTAACCAAGCTAAATACAGCAATGGCACTGCTCTTCTCAAGTACCGACTTTCTGAGTGACAGTTTCGGAAAAAAATTTCACGGAGGCTGTTTCTACATGTTTCACTTAGCGTAAGGGTTTTATCAGCTCAGGCAGACAATCGCACAGAGAATACCACAGCAACAGAGACTAACTCTTCGTAGTAGCCAAGCTAACTACAGCAAATGGCATTACTGATGGAAATTACCAAGCTTCTCGGAGTGAAAGTTTTGGATAACATTAATGGACGGCTCTTTCTAAATGTTTCATTTATATTAAGGATTTTATCTGTTCAGGCGGACAATCCCGCAGATATTACAATAGCAACAGAGACCAACTCTTCGTGGTAGCCAAGCTAACCACGGCAATGGCATTTCTGATGGAAAGTACCAAACCTCTCAGAGTATACGTTTTAGATAAAATTAATGGACGGCTCTTTCTACATTTTTCGCTTAGTTGTAAGGGTTTTATCAGCCAAACAATCACACAGAGAATACCAGAGCAACAAAGTCAAACTCTTCGCAATAGCCATGGAGTAATATTTTTGGATGAAATTAATGGACGACTCCGTCTACATATTTCGCTTAATTGTAAGGGTTTTATCAGCTCAGGCAGTCAATTGCACAGAACATACCACAGCAACAGAGAAAAACTCTTTGTAGTAGCCAAGCTAACTATGGCAATGGCATTCCTGATGGAAAGTACCAAGCTTCTCGGAGTGAAAGTTTTGGTTAACATTAATGGACGCGTCTTTCTACATGTTTCACTTATGGTAAGGGTTTTATCTGTTCAGGCGGACAATCCCGCAGAAATACAACAGCAACAGAGACTGTCTGCCTAAGCAGATAAAACCCTTATACTAAACCTATCCCAACCCTTACAAAAACATGTAGAAAGAGCCAGCCGCCAATTATATCCGAACCACAAGCTCCGAAACACTCCGTATCTTCCACCAGAAATACCATTGCCGTGGTTAGCTTGGCTCCTGCTAAGAATTAATCCCACAAATAATACCATAGCAACAGAGACTGTCTTGGCGGTTGCCAAACTAATCACTGCAGTGGCATTTCTGATGCGAAGTACAGAGCTTCTCGGAATGCAAAATTTGGATAAAATTAACAGACGGCTCTTTCAACACGTTTGGGTTGGGGTTTGTATTAGGGTAGAGGTTCTACCTGCTCAGGCAGCAAATCCCACAGAAAACCCCACAGCAAGAGACCAACTCTTCGCGGTAGCCAAGCTAACCACGGCTCCGGCATTTCACACTGAACATACTAGGTTAACTTTATGGTTAGGGTTGAATGCCAGAGCCAACACATGTCAACTGAGCACCTCCGCCAATGCCCAAGTGCTGGATTAGAAATACCCCCAGGATTCGGGTTAGGGATAGAGTTTGATTGGTTAAGTCTGGGGGCAATTTGGGTGTTTATTCATTACAACTGATCTCCCAGTCTTATATCTTGATTATTTATCCCGTTTTAAACTTGAAAAGTTGTTGGTGGGGTTTGGAACAATACAAGTGTTTGTCGTTTGTTTGTTTTGTTTTTCAAATTGAACTTTTCTGCAATTACAATTTAATGTTTTAAGCGTTAAGAGTAAGGTTTAGGGTTAGATCAAATTGATGAATTTCTGCACTTTTTTCCTTTTTACCACTCAGAACATGCCCCTTCTCTTGATGCTCCCATAAAAGGAACATTGAACGTCATCTAAAGCACAGAGCTTGTGATTAAACAACTTCTCTGTACCCGCTTAGCGCTCAGGAAGAAGCACCCCAGCTCATCATGGTGGGTGGCGGGACTCGCACTTTAGAAAAACATTTCTCAAAATAAAAACTAAAGAAATTATCCCCGAACTTAGTATTAGATTTTGATAAACTCAATGGATGGCTCCATATCTTTCGGTTACGGTTGGGGTAAGAGTTTTATCTGCTCTGGCAGACAATACCACAGCAATAGAGACCAACTCGTCGCAGTAGCCAAGCTAACCACAGCAATGGTATTTCTGATGGAAAGTAGAGAGCTTCTCAGAGTAAAAGCTTTGCATAAAATTAACGGACAGTGCTTTCTACATGTTTCGCTTGAGGTAGGATTTGGGTTAGGTTAAGGGTTTTATCTGCTCAGCCACACAATCCCAAAGAAAATACCACACCAACAGAGACAAGCTCTTCATAGTAGCCAAACTAACCACAGCAAAGTCATGTCTGATGGAAAGTACCGAGCTTCTCGGAGTGATAGTTCCGGATGAAATTAACAGACGACTCTTTCTACATGTTTCACGTAAGAGCAAGGGTTTTATCTGCTCAGCCAGATAATCCCAAAGAAATACCACAGCAACAGACAGTCTTGCTGGTAGCCAAGTCAACCATGGCAATGGCATTTCTGATGGAGAGTAGCAAGCTTCTCGCAGCAATAGCTTTGGGTAAAATAAACGGATGGCTCTTTCTACATGTTTCGCTTAGCGTTTTATCAGCTCAGGCAGTCAATCACACAGAGAACACCACAGCAACAGAGACTAACTCTTCGTAGTAGCCAAGCTAACTACGGCAATGGCATTCCTGATGGAACGTACCAAGTTTCTTGCAGTGAAAGTTTTGGATGCAATTAATGAAAGGCTATTCTACATATTTCACTTATAGTAAGGGTTTTATCTATTCAGTCGGACAATCCCGCAGAAATACAATAGAAACAGAGACTAACTCTTCATGGTAGCGAAGCAAACCAAGGCAATGTCATTACTGAGGGAAGGTACCAAGATTCTCGGAGTGAAAGTTTTGGATAAAATTACTGGACAGTTCTTTCCACATATTTCGCTTAGTGTAAGGGTTTCATCAGCTCAGGCAGTCAATCGCACAGAGAATACCATAGCAACAGACACCAACTCTTCGCAGTAGCCAAGCTAACCATGGGAATGGCATTTCAGATGGAAAGTACCAAGCTTCTCGGAGTGAAAGTTTTGGATAACATTAATGGACAGCTCTTTCTACATGTTTCGCTTAGCATTAGTGTGTTATCAGCTCAGGCAGACAATCGCACAGAGAACACCACAGCAACAGAGACTAACTCTTCGTAGTAGCCAAGCTAACTACAGCAATGGCATTCCTGATGGAAAGTACCAAGCTTCTCGGAGTGAAAGTTTTGTATAACATTAATGGACGGCTCTTTCTACATGTTTCACTTACGGTAAGGGTTTTATCTGTTCAGGCGGACAAACCCACAGAAATACAACAACAACAGAGACTAACTCTCTTCGTGGTAGCCAAGCTAACCACAGCAATGGCATTTCTGATGGAAAGTACCAAGCTTTTTGGAGGGAAAGATTTGGGTAAAATTAATGCCCGGCGTTTTTACATATTTCGCTTAGTGTAAGCGTTTTATCCATTTAGGCGGACAATCCCTCAGAAATACAACAGCAACAGAGACCAACTCTTCGTGGTAGCCAAGCTAACCACGGCAATGGAATTTCTGAAGCAAAGAACCGAGCTTCTTGGACTGAATGTTTTGCATAAAATTAACGGACGGCTCTTCCTACATGTTTTGGTTGGGTTAGGACAAGTATGTTACCTGTGTAAGCAGACAATCGCAGAAATACAACAGCAACAGAGACTAACTCTTCATTGTAGCCAAGCTAACTACGAAAATGGAATTTCTGATGGAAAGTGCCAAGCTACTCGTAGTAAAAGTTTTGGATAAAATTACTGGACGGCTTTTTCTATATATTTCGCTTAGTTGTAAGGGCATTATCTGCTCAGGCAGACAATCGCACAGAGAATACCACAGCAACAGAGACCAACTCTTCGCAGTAGCGAAGCTAACCACCGCAATGGCATTTCTGAAGGAAAGAACCGACCTTCGACTGAAAATTTTGGATGAAATAAACGGAGTGCTTTCTATATGTTTCGCTTAGAATAATGGGTTTATCTGTTTAGGCGGACAATCCCTCAGAAATAGAACAGCGACAGAGACTTAACTCTTCGTGGTAGCCAAGGTAACCATGGCAATGGCATTTTTGAAGGAAAAACCGAGCATCTTGGAGTGAAAGTTTTGGACAAAATTAACGGATGGCTCTTACATGTTTTGGTTGGGTTGGGGCAAGTGTGTTACCTGTTTAAGCAGATAATCGCACAGAGAATACCATAGCAACAGAGACTAACTCTTCATTGTAGGCAAGCTAACCACAGCAATGGCATTTATGATGGAAATTAGAGGTACTCGTAGTAAAAATTTTGAATAAAATTACTGAACGGCTCTCTCAACATATTTCAGTTAGTATAAGGGTTTTATCAGCTCAGGCAGTAAATCACACAGAGAACACCACAGCAACAGAGACTAACTCTTTGTCGTACCCAAGCTAACTACGGCAATGGCATTCCTGATGGAAAGTACCAAGCTTCTCGGAGTGACAGTTTTGGATAACATTAATGGACGGCTCTTTCTAAATGTTTCACTTATGGTAAGGATTTTATCTGTTCAGGCAGACAATCCCGCAGAAATACAACAGCAATAGAGACTGTCTGCCTAAGCAGATAAAACCCTTATACTAAACCTATCCCAACCCTTACAAAAACATGTAGAAAGAGCCAGCCGCTAATTATATCTGAACCAAACGCTCCGAAACACTCAGAATATTCCACCAGAAATACCATTGCCGTGGTTAGCTTGGCTCCTGCTAAGAATTAATCCCACAAATAATACCATAGCAACAGAGACTGTCTTGGAGGTTGCCAAGCCAACAATAGCATTTCTGATGGAAAGTACAGAGCTTCTCGGTATGCAAGATTTGGATAAAACTAACAGACGGCTCTTTCAACACGTTTGGGTTGGGTTTGTATTAGGGTAAAGGTTTTATCTGCTCAGGCAGCAAATCCCACAGAAAACCCCTCAGCAACAGAGACCAACTCTTGGCAGTAGCCAAGCTAACCACAGCAACAGCATTTCAGATTGAAAATACTAGGTTAACTTTATGGTTAGGATTGAATGCCAGAGCCAACACATGTCAACTGAGCACCTCTGCCAATGCCCAAGTGCTGGATTAGAAATACACCCAGGATTAGGGATATGGATAGATTGGTTAAGTCTAGGAGCAAATTGGGTGTTTATTCGTTATAACTAATCTCCCTTTGTCTTATATCTTGATTAGTTTATCCCGTTTTAAACTTGTAAAGTTGTTGGTGGGGTTTGAAACAATGTGTGTTTTTTTTTTTTTTTTTTTTTTTAATTGAACTTTTCTGCAATTGCAATTTAATGTTTTAAGAGTTAAGACTAAGGTTTAGATCAAATTGATGATTTTCTGCACTTTTTTCCTTTTTACCATTCAGAACATGCCCCTTCTCTTGATGCTCCCATGAAAGGAACATTGAACATCATCTAAAGCACAGAGCTTGTGACTAAACCACGTCTCTGTACCCGCTTAGCGCTCAGGAAGAAGTACCCCAGCTCATCGTCGTGGGTGGCGGGACTCACTTTAGAAAAACATTTCTCACGATAAAACTAAAGAACCTATCCCTGAAAATAGGATTAGGTTTGGCTAAACGTAACGGATGGCTCTATATCTTTGGGTTAGGGTAAGGGTTTCATCTGTTCTGGCACACAATCCTACAGAGAATACCTCAGGAAGACACCAACTCGTCGCAGTAGCCAAGCTAACCATGGCAATGGCATTTCTGATGGAAAGTACTGAGCTTTTCAGAGTAAAAGATTTGCATAAAATGAACAAAGAGAGCTTTCTACATGTTTCACTTGAGATAAGGTTTGGGTTAGGGCTTATCTGCTCAGTCAGACAATCCCACAAAAAAATACGACAACAGAGAATAACTCTTAGCAGTAGCCAAGCTATCCATGACAGTCATTTCTGATGGAAATACTGAGATTTTCAAACTGAAAGGTTTGGATAAAATTAACAGATTGCCCTTTCTACATCTTTCATTTAGGGATGAGTTAGGCTAACAGTATTGTCTGCTCAGGCAAAGAATACAACAGACAATACCACATCAACAGCGACTACCTCTTCGCAGTAACATTTCTGAACATGGAGTGATAGTTTCAGATAAAATTAATGGATTGCTCTTTCTAGATGTTTCGGTTGGGATAGGGTTAGGGTTTCACCTGCTAAAGCAGAAAATCTTACAGACAATACCACTGCAACAGAGAATAACTTCGATAGACAAGCTGACCACGGTAATGGTATTTCAGATGGAATGTACCGAGCTGCTCAGAATAAAATCTTGTGATAAAATTAATGGACGGCTCCTTCTACATGTTTCGCTTAGGGTAAGTGTTTTATCAGCTCAGGTAGACAATCAAACAGAGAATACCACAGCAACAGACTCTAACTCTTCATAGTAGCCAAACTAACCACAACAAAGTCATTTCTGATGTAAAGTACCGAGCTTCTCGGAGTGATAGTTCCGGATGAAATTAACAGATGACTCTTTCTACATGTTTCACTTAAGAGAAAGGGTTTTATCTGCTCAGCCGGATAATCCCATAGAAGTACCACAGTACCAGACAGTGTTGGTGGTAGCCAAGCCAACCACGGCAATGGCATTTCTGACGGAGAGCAGCGAGCTTGTCGCAGCGATAGTTTTGGGTAAAATAAACGGATGGTTCTTTCTACATACATGTTTGGGTTGGGTTAAGGGCCGGGTTTTACCTGCTCAGGCAGACAATCCCACAGCGAGAGACTACCACTTCGCGGTAGCCAAGCTAAACACAGAAATGACAATTTTGAAATAAAGTACCGAATTCTCGTAGTCAATTTTGGATCAAATTAACTGATGACTTTCTTCATGTTTTGGTTGACGTAGGATTTGGGATTGGTTAAGGGTTTTATCTACTCAGGCAAACAATCTCAGAGCAACAGAGACTAACTCTTCGCAGTAGCCAGGCTAACCATGGCAATCGGATTTCTGATGGAAAGTACCAAGCTTCTCGGAGTGAAAGTCTTGGATAAAATTAACGGACGGCTCCTTCCATGTTTCGCTTAGTTTAAGGGTTTTATCAGCTCAGGCAGACAATCGCACAGAGAATAACACAGCAACAGAGACTAACTCTTCGCAGTAGCCAAGGTAACCACGGCAATGGCATTTCTGACAGAAAGTACCAAGCTTCTCGGAGTGAAAGTCTTGGATAAAATTAACTGACAGCTCGTTCTATATCTTTCGCTTAGTGTAAGGGTTTTATCAGCTCAGGCAGACAATCGCACAGAGAATACCACAGCAATAGAGACTAACTCTTCGCAGTAGCCAAGCTAACCACGCCAATTGCATTCCTGAAGGAAAGGACCAAGCTTCTCGTAGTAAAAGTTTTGGAAATAAATCAACGGATGGTCCTTGCTACATGTTTCGGTTGACAGTGTTTGAGTTTAGTGTCAAGTGTTTCTGCTCAGGCGGACAGTGCCCAAGCACTGGCTCAGCGATACCCCAATATGAGAGTTATGGAGAGATTGATGGGTTCAATTTGGATATTTTTTGTTCTTTACAACTGATCTGCCACTGTCCTGTATTTTGATTAGTTTATCCCGTGTTAAACTTGAAAAATTGCTGGTGAGGTTTGGAGCATTATAAATCTTTTTTTTTTTTTTTAAATTGAAGTTCTCTGCTATGGCACTTTGTTGTTAGAGTTATGTTTCAATAAAATAGATAGATTTCTCCATTTTACCAATCAGAGGATGCATCTTGCCTCAAAAGCACACAGCTTGAGATTATCCACCGTTTATCCTGATTTAAACTTGAAAAGTTGTTGATGGGGTTTGGAGCATAAGTGATTTTTTTTTAATTGAAATTCACTGCTATTGCAGGTTAATGTTTTTAGAGTTAGGTTTAAAATAAAAGTAATTGATGGCTTTCTCAATTTTTTTCTTTTACCACTCAGAGCACACTCTGCCTCAAAAGCACAGAGCTTGTAATCAAATCACTTCGCTGTACCTGCTTCATGCTCAGGAAGAAGCACCGCAGCTCATCATCGTGGGTGGCGGACTCACACTTAGAAACATTTTTCAAGCCAAGAACGACAGAAATGACCGCTGAAAGTGTAGTCTTCTGAATCTTTTGGTTAGGATTAGGTTTGCATAATTTGATGGAAATGGCATTTCTGATGGAAAGTACCGAGCTTCTCGAAATGAAAGTTTTGGATAAAATTAATGGAGGTCTCTTTCTACATCTTTTGGCCAGGGTTGGCGTAGGGTTACAATGAGGGTTTTTCCTACTCAAAAGTAGTTCCACAGAGAATACCACAGCAGCAGACACTGTCTGCCTGAGCAGATAAAACTCTTATACTAAACCTATCCCAACCCTTACAGAAAGATGTAGAAAGAGCCATCCATTAATTATATCCAAACCTTAAGCTCCGTGACATTATTTTCCGTCAAATACCATTGCCGTGGTTAGCTTGACTTCTGCTAAGAATTAATCCCACAAAGAATACCATAGCAACAGAGACTGTCTTGGCGGTTGCCAAGCTAACCATTGCAATGGCATTTCTGATGGAAAGTACAGAGCTTCTCGGTGTGAAAGGTTTGGATAAAAATCAACATACGGCTCTTTCAACACGTAAGGGTAGGGTTTGTGTTAAGGTAAAGGTTTTACCTGCTCAGGCAGAAAATCCCACAGCAACAGAGATTAACTCTTCATGTTAGCCACGCCAACCATGGCAATGGCATTTTTGATGGGAAATACTAGGCTTCTCCGAGTGAAAGGTAAGGGTTAGAGAATTGAATGCCAGAGCCAACACATGTCAACCAGGCGCCTCAACAATGCCCAAATACTGGCTTACAGATACCCCCAGGTTTAGGGTTACGAATTTGATCGATTGAGTATAGGATCTATTTGGAGGTTGTTTATTCTTTACACTTGATCCCCCATTGTCTTCCCTCTTGATTAGTTTATCCCGTTTTAAACTTGAAAAGTTGTTGGTGGGGTTTGCAGCAATACAAGTGGATTTCTTTTATTGAATTGCACTTCTACAATTGTCATGTTTTTAGGGTTAGGACTAAGTTTTAGGGGTAGGTTTAGATAAAATTGATGAATTTCTACATTTTGCCCCTCCTTTTTACCACACCGAACAGGCTCCTTCCTCTTGATAACTCCTTAAAAGCAACACTGAACGGTCACCAAAAGCCCAGAGTGAGTGATTAAACCACTTCTCTGTACCTGCTTCGCGGTCAGGGAGAAGCACCCCAGGCTCATCATGGTGAGTGGCGAGACTCGCACTTTAGAAAAACATTTCTCAAGATAAAAACTAAAGAAATTATCCCCGAAATTACTGTTGGGTTTTGATAAACTCAATGGATGGCTCTATACCTTTCGGTTACGGTTGGGGTAAGAGTTTTATATGCTCTGGCAGACAATCCTACAGACAATACCACAGCAATAGAGACCAACTCGTCGCAGTAGCCAAGCTAACCACGACAATGGTATTTCTGATGGAAAGTAGAGAGCTTCTCAGAGTAAAAGTTTCGCATAAAATTAACGGACAGCGCTTTCTACATGTTTGCTTGAGGTAGGATTTGGGTTAGGTTAAGGGTTTTATCTGCTCAGCCACACAAACCCAAAGAAAATACCACACCAACAGAGACTAACTCTTCAGAGTAGCCTAACTAACCACAGCAAAGTCATTTCTGATGGAAAGTACCGAGCTTCTCGGAGTGATAGTTACGGATGAAATTAACAGACGACTCTTTCTACATGTTTCACGTGAGAGTAAGGGTTTTATCTGCTCAGCGAGATAATCCCAAAGAAATACCACAGCAACAGACAGTCTTGGTGGTAGCCAAGCCAACCATGGCAATGGCATTTCTGATGGAGAGTAGCAAGCTTCTCGCAGCAATAGTTTTGGGTGAAATAAACGGATGGCTCTTTCTACACGTTTCGGTTGGTTTAGGGCAATTGTTTTACCTGCTCAGGCAGACAATCCCACACAGAATATCAAAGCAACAGAGACTAACACTTCACGGTAGCCAAGATAAACACAGCAATGAAAATTCTGAAATAAAGTACCGACTTTCTCGTACTCAAAATTTTGGATCAAACTAACTGACTTCATGTTTTGGTTGAGGTAGGGTTTGGGATTGGTTAAGGGTTTTATGTGCTCAGGCAAACAATCTCACAGCAACAGAGACTAACCCTTCGCAGGAGCAAGCTCACCACGGCAATGGCATTTCGGATGGAAAGCACCCAGCTTCTCGGAGTGACAGTTTTGGATCTTATTGACGTATGCTCTTGCTACAATGTTCCGATTAGGTTAGCGCAAGTGTTTTACCTGCTCAGACAGACAATCCCACAGCAACAGAGACTAACTTCGTCGTAGCCAAGCTAACCACAGCAATGGCACTGCTCTTTTCAAGTACCGGGTTTGGAAAAAGCTTCGGAAAAAAAATTTCACGGAGGCCGTTTCTACATGTTTCACTTAGGGTAAGGGTTTTATCAGCTCAGGCAGACAATCGCACAGAGAACACCACAGCAACAGAGACTAACTCTTCGTAGTAGCCAAGCTAACTACGGCAACAGCATTCCTGATGGAAAGTACCAAGCTTGTTGGAGTGAAAGTTTTGGATAATATTAATGGACGGCTCTTTCTAAATGTTTCATTTATAGTAAGGGTTTTATCTGTTCAGACGGACAATCCCGCAGAAATACAACAGCAACAGAGACTAACTCTTTGTGGTAGCCAAGCAAACCAGGGCAATGGCATTACTGAAGGAAAGTACCAAGATTCTCGGAGTGAAAGTTAGATAAAATTACTGGACAGCTCTTTCTACATGTTTCGCTTAGGGTAAGGGTTTTATCAGCTCAGGCAGACAATCGCACAGAGAATACCACAGCAATAGAGACTAACTCTTCGTAGTAGCCAAGCCAACTACGGCAACAGCATTCCTGATGGAAAGTACCAAGCTTGTTGGAGTGAAAGTTTTGGATAATATTAATGGACGGCTCTTTCTAAATGTTTCATTTATAGTAAGGGTTTTATCTGTTCAGACGGACAAACCCGCAGAAATACAACAGCAACAGAGACTAACTCTTCGTAGTAGCCAAGCTAACCACGCCAATTGCATTCCTGAAGGAAAGAACCAAGCTTCTCGTAGTAAAAGTTTTGGAAATAAATCAACGGATGGTCCTTGCTACATGTTTCGGTTGACAGTGTTTGAGTTTAGTGTCAAGTGTTTCTGCTCAGGCGGACAGTGCCCAAGCACTGGCTCAGCGATACCCCAATATGAGAGTTATGGAGAGATTGATGGGTTCAATTTGGATATTTTTTGTTCTTTACAACTGATCTGCCACTGTCCTGTATTTTGATTAGTTTATCCCGTGTTAAACTTGAAAAATTGCTGGTGAGGTTTGGAGCATTATAAATCTTTTTTTTTTTTTAAATTGAAGTTCTCTGCTATGGCACTTTGTTGTTAGAGTTATGTTTCAATAAAATAGATAGATTTCTCCATTTTACCAATCAGAGGATGCATCTTGCCTCAAAAGCACACAGCTTGAGATTATCCACCGTTTATCCTGATTTAAACTTGGAAAGTTGTTGATGGGGTTTGGAGCATAAGTGATTTTTTTTTTAATTGAAATTCACTGCTATTGCAGGTTGTTTTTAGAGTTAGGTTTAAAATAAAAGTAATTGATGGCTTTCTCAATTTTTTTCTTTTACCACTCAGAGCACACACTGCCTCAAAAGCACAGAGCTTGTAATCAAATCACTTCGCTGTACCTGCTTCATGCTCAGGAAGAAGCACCGCAGCTCATCATCGTGGGTGGCGGACTCACACTTAGAAACATTTTTCAAGCCAAGAACGACAGAAATGACCGCTGAAAGTGTAGTCTTCTGAATCTTTTGGTTAGGATTAGGTTTGCATAATTTGATGGAAATGGCATTTCTGATGGAAAGTACCGAGCTTCTCGAAATGAAAGTTTTGGATAAAATTAATGGAGGTCTCTTTCTACATCTTTTGGCCAGGGTTGGCGTAGGGTTACAATGAGGGTTTTTCCTACTCAAAAGTAGTTCCACAGAGAATACCACAGCAGCAGACACTGTCTGCCTGAGCAGATAAAACTCTTATACTAAACCTATCCCAACCCTTACAGAAAGATGTAGAAAGAGCCATCCATTAATTATATCCAAACCTTAAGCTCCGTGACAGTATTTTCCGTCAAATACCATTGCCGTGGTTAGCTTGACTTCTGCTAAGAATTAATCCCACAAAGAATACCATAGCAACAGAGACTGTCTTGGCGGTTGCCAAGCTAACCATTGCAATGGCATTTCTGATGGAAAGTACAGAGCTTCTCGGTGTGAAAGGTTTGGATAAAAATCAACATACGGCTCTTTCAACACGTAAGGGTAGGGTTTGTGTTAAGGTAAAGGTTTTACCTGCTCAGGCAGAAAATCCCACAGCAACAGAGATTAACTCTTCATGTTAGCCACGCCAACCATGGCAATGGCATTTTTGATGGGAAATACTAGGCTTCTCCGAGTGAAAGGTAAGGGTTAGAGAATTGAATGCCAGAGCCAACACATGTCAACCAGGCGCCTCAACAATGCCCAAATACTGGCTTACAGATACCCCCAGGTTTAGGGTTACGAATTTGATCGATTGAGTATAGGATCTATTTGGAGGTTGTTTATTCTTTACACTTGATCCCCCATTGTCTTCCCTCTTGATTAGTTTATCCCGTTTTAAACTTGAAAAGTTGTTGGTGGGGTTTGCAGCAATACAAGTGGATTTCTTTTATTGAATTGCACTTCTACAATTGTCATGTTTTTAGGGTTAGGACTAAGTTTTAGGGGTAGGTTTAGATAAAATTGATGAATTTCTACATTTTGCCCCTCCTTTTTACCACACCGAACAGGCTCCTTCCTCTTGATAACTCCTTAAAAGCAACACTGAACGGTCACCAAAAGCCCAGAGTGAGTGATTAAACCACTTCTCTGTACCTGCTTCGCGGTCAGGGAGAAGCACCCCAGGCTCATCATGGTGAGTGGCGAGACTCGCACTTTAGAAAAACATTTCTCAAGATAAAAACTAAAGAAATTATCCCCGAAATTACTGTTGGGTTTTGATAAACTCAATGGATGGCTCTATACCTTTCGGTTACGGTTGGGGTAAGAGTTTTATATGCTCTGGCAGACAATCCTACAGACAATACCACAGCAATAGAGACCAACTCGTCGCAGTAGCCAAGCTAACCACGACAATGGTATTTCTGATGGAAAGTAGAGAGCTTCTCAGAGTAAAAGTTTCGCATAAAATTAACGGACAGCGCTTTCTACATGTTTGCTTGAGGTAGGATTTGGGTTAGGTTAAGGGTTTTATCTGCTCAGCCACACAAACCCAAAGAAAATACCACACCAACAGAGACTAACTCTTCAGAGTAGCCTAACTAACCACAGCAAAGTCATTTCTGATGGAAAGTACCGAGCTTCTCGGAGTGATAGTTACGGATGAAATTAACAGACGACTCTTTCTACATGTTTCACGTGAGAGTAAGGGTTTTATCTGCTCAGCGAGATAATCCCAAAGAAATACCACAGCAACAGACAGTCTTGGTGGTAGCCAAGCCAACCATGGCAATGGCATTTCTGATGGAGAGTAGCAAGCTTCTCGCAGCAATAGTTTTGGGTGAAATAAACGGATGGCTCTTTCTACACGTTTCGGTTGGTTTAGGGCAATTGTTTTACCTGCTCAGGCAGACAATCCCACACAGAATATCAAAGCAACAGAGACTAACACTTCACGGTAGCCAAGATAAACACAGCAATGAAAATTCTGAAATAAAGTACCGACTTTCTCGTACTCAAAATTTTGGATCAAACTAACTGACTTCATGTTTTGGTTGAGGTAGGGTTTGGGATTGGTTAAGGGTTTTATGTGCTCAGGCAAACAATCTCACAGCAACAGAGACTAACCCTTCGCAGGAGCAAGCTCACCACGGCAATGGCATTTCGGATGGAAAGTACCCAGCTTCTCGGAGTGACAGTTTTGGATCTTATTGACGTATGCTCTTGCTACAATGTTCCGATTAGGTTAGCGCAAGTGTTTTACCTGCTCAGACAGACAATCCCACAGCAACAGAGACTAACTTCGTCGTAGCCAAGCTAACCACAGCAATGGCACTGCTCTTTTCAAGTACCGGGTTTGGAAAAAGCTTCGGAAAAAAATTTTCACGGAGGCCGTTTCTACATGTTTCACTTAGGGTAAGGGTTTTATCAGCTCAGGCAGACAATCGCACAGAGAACACCACAGCAACAGAGACTAACTCTTCGTAGTAGCCAAGCTAACTACGGCAACAGCATTCCTGATGGAAAGTACCAAGCTTGTTGGAGTGAAAGTTTTGGATAATATTAATGGACGGCTCTTTCTAAATGTTTCATTTATAGTAAGGGTTTTATCTGTTCAGACGGACAATCCCGCAGAAATACAACAGCAACAGAGACTAACTCTTTGTGGTAGCCAAGCAAACCAGGGCAATGGCATTACTGAAGGAAAGTACCAAGCTTCTCGGAGTGAAAATTTTGGGTAAAATTAATAGACGGCTCTATCTACATGTTTCGCTTAGCGTTTTATCAGCTCAAGCAGTCAGTCACACAGAAAACACCACAGCAACAAAAACTAACTCTTCGTAGTAGCCAAGCTAACTACGGCAATGGCATTCCTGATGGAAAGTACCAAGCTTCTCGGAGTGAAAGTCTTGGATAAAATTAATGGACGGCTCTATGTTTCGCTTAGTGTAAGGATTATATCAGCTCAGGCAGACAATCGCACAGACAATACCACAGCAACAGAGACTAACTCCTCACAGTAGCCAAGCTAACCACAGCAATGGCATTCCTGATGGAAAGTACCAAGCTTCTCGGTGTGAAAGTTTTGGATAACATTAATGGACGCCTCTTTCTAAATGTTTCACTTAGGGTAAGGGTTTTATCTGTTCAGTCGGACAATCCCGCAGAAATACAACAGCAACAGAGACTAACTCTTCGTGGTAGCCAAGCTAACTACGGCAATGGCATTCCTGATGGAAAGTATCAAGTTTCTTGCAGTGAAAGTTTTGGATAACATTAATGAAAGGCTATTCTACATATTTCACTTATAGTAAGGGTTTTATCTGTTCAGTCGGACAATCCCGCAGAAACACAATAGCAACAGAGACTAACTCTTCATGGTAGCCAAGCAAACCCAGGCAATTGCATTACTGAAGTAAAGTACCAAGATTCTCGGAGTGAAAGTTTTGGATAAAATTACTGGACAGCTCTTTCTACATGTTTCGCTTAGTGTAAGGGTTTTATCAGCTCAGGCAGACAATCGCACAGAGAATACCACAGCAACAGAGACTAACTCTTCGCAGTAGCCAAGCTAACCATGGCAATGGCATTTCTGATGGAAAGTACCAAGCTTCTCGGAGTGAAAGTTTTGTATAACATTAATGGACGGCTCTTTCTACATGTTTCACTTACGGTAAGGGTTTTATCTGTTCAGGCGGACAAACCCACAGAAAAACAACAACAGAGACTAACTCTTCGTGGTAGCCAAGCTAACCACAGCAATGGCATTTCTGATGGAAAGTACCAAGCTTTTTGGAGGGAAAGATTTGGGTAAAATTAATGCCCGGCGTTTTTACATATTTCGCTTAGTGTAAGCGTTTTATCCATTTAGGCGGACAATCCCTCAGAAATACAACAGCAGCAGAGACCCACTCTTCGTGGTAACCAAGCTAAGCACGGCAATGGAATTTCTGAAGCAAAGAACCGAGCTTCTTGGACTGAATGTTTTGCATAAAATGAACGGACGGCTCTTCCTACATGTTTTGGTTGGGTTAGGGCAAGTGTGTTACCTGTTTAAGCAGACAATCGCAGAAATACAACAGCAACAGAGACCAACTCTTAATTGTAACCAAGCTAACTACGAAAATGGAATTTCTGATGGAAAGTGCCAAGCTACTCGTAGTAAAAGTTTTGGATAAAATTACTGGACGGCTTTTTCTATATATTTCGCTTAGTTGTAAGGGCATTATCTGCTCAGGCAGACAATCGCACAGAGAATACCAAAGCAACAGAGACTAACTCTTCGCAGTAGCGAAGCTAACCACAGCAATGGCATTTCTGAAGGAAAGAACCGAGCTTGTTCGACTGAAAATTTTGGATGAAATAAACGGAGTGCTTTGTAAATGTTTCGCTTAGAGTTAGGGGTTTATCTGTTTAGGCGGACAATCCCTCAGAAATACAACAGCGACAGAGACTAACTCTTCGTGGTAGCCAAGGTAACAACGGCAATGGCATTTTTGAAGGAAAAACCGAGCATCTTGGAGTGAAAGTTTTGGACAAAATTAACGGATGGCTCTTCTTACATGTTTTGGTTGGGTTAGGGTAAGTGTGTTACCTGTTTAAGCAGATAATCGCACAGAGAATACCATAGCAACACAGATCAACTTCATTGTAGCCAAACTAACCACGGCAATGGCATTTATGATGGAAAGTAGAGGTACTCGTAGTAAACATTTTGAATAAAATTACCGAACGGCTCTTTCAACATATTTCACTTAGTATAAGGGTTTTATCAGCTCAGGCAGTCAATCGCACAGAGAATATCACAGCAATAGAGACCAACTCTTCGCAGTAGCCAAGCTAACCACGCCAATTGCATTTCTGAAGTAAAGAACCAAGCTTCTCGTAGTAAACGTTTTGGATAAAAATCAACGGATGGTCCTTGCTACATGTTTTGGTTGACGTAGTGTTTGAGTTTAGGGTCAAGTTTTTCTGCTCAGGCGGACAGTGCCCAACCGCTGGCTTAGCGATACCCCAATATGAGAGTTATGGAGAGATTGATGGGTTCAATTTGGATGTTTTTTTCTTCTTTACAACTGATCTGCCACTGTCCTGTATCTTGATTAGTTTATCCCGTGTTAAACTTGAAAATCTGCTGGTGAGGTTTGGAGCATTATAAATCTTTTTTTTTTTTTTTAGTTGAAGTTCACTGCTATTGCAGTTTAATGTTTTTAGGGTTAGGTTTAAAATAAAAGTAATGGCTTTCTCAATTTTTTTCTTTTACCACTCAGAGCACGCTCTTTGCCTCAAAAGGACAGAGCTTGTAATCAAATCACTTCTCTGTACCTGCTTCATGCTCAGGAAGAAGCAACGTAGCTCATCATCATGGGTGGTGGACTCACACTTAAACATTTTTCAAACCAAGAACGACAGAAATGACCGCTGAAAGTGTAGTCTTCTGAATCTTTTGGATAAAATTAATGGCCGTCTCTTTCTACATCTTTTGGCCAGGGTTGGCGTAGGGTTACAGAGGGTTTTTCCTACTCAAAAGTAGTTCCACAAACAATACCACAGCAACAGACAGTCTGCATGAGCAGATAAAACTCTTATACTAAACCTATCCCAACCCTTACAGAAAGATGTAGAAAGAGCCATCCATTAATTATAGCCAAACCTTAAGCTCCGTGACAGTATTTTCCGTCAAATACCATTGCCGTGGTTAGCTTGACTTCTGCTAAGAATTAATCCCACAAAGAATACCATAGCAACAGAGACTGTCTTGGCAGTTGCCAAGCTAACCATTGCAATGGCATTTCTGATGGAAAGTACAGAGCTTCTCGGTATGAAAGGTTTGGATAAAAATCAACATACGGCTCTTTCAACATCTAAGGGTAGGGTTTGTGTTAAGGTAAAGGTTTTACCTGCTCGGGCAGAAAATCCCACAGCAACAGAGATTAACTCTTCATGTTAGCCACGCGAACCATGGCAATGGCATTTTTGATGGGAGATACTAGGCTTCTCCGAGTGAAAGGTAAGGGTTAGAATTGAATGCCAGAGCCAACACATGTCAACCAGGCGCCTCAACAATGCCCAAATACTGGCTTACAGATACCCCCAGGTTTAGGGTTACGAATTTGGAGAGAGTTTGATGGATTGGGTATAGAATCTATTTGGAGGTTGTTTATTCTTTACACTTGATCCCCCATTGTCTTCCCTCTTGATTAGTTTATCCCGTTTTAAACTTGAAAAGTTGTTGGTGGGGTTTGCAGCAATACAAGTGGGTTTTTTTAATTGAATTGCACTTCTACAATCGTCATGTTTTTAGGGTTTGGACTAAGTTTTAGGGGTAGGTTTAAATTAAATTGATGAATTTCTACATTTTTGCCCCTCCTTTTTACCACACCGAACATGCTCCTTCTCTTGATAACTCCATAAAAGCAACACTGAACGGTCACCAAAAGCACAGAGTGAGTGAGTGATTAAACCACTTCTCTGTACCTGCTTCGCGGTCAGGGAGAAGCACCCCAGGCTCATCATGGTGAGTGGCGGGACTCGCACTTTAGAAAAACATTTCTCAAGATAAAAACTAAAGAAATTATCTCTGAAATTAGTATTAGGTTTTGATAAACTCAATGGTTGGCTCTATATCTTTCGGTTACTAAACCTATCCGACCCTTACAAAAAGAGCCAGCCGCTAATTATATCGGAACCACAAGCTCCGAAACACTCCCTATCTTCCACCAGAAATACCATTGCCGTGGTTAGCTTGGCTCCTGCTAAGAATTAATCCCACAAATAATACCATAGCAACAGAGACTGTCTTGGCGGTTGCCAAACTAATCACTGCAGTGGCATTTCTGATGCGAAGTACAGAGCTTCTCGGAATGCAAAATTTGGATAAAATTAACAGACGGCTCTTTCAACACGTTTGGGTTGGGGTTTGTATTAGGGTAGAGGTTCTACCTGCTCAGGCAGCAAATCCCACAGAAAACCCCACAGCAAGAGACCAACTCTTCGCGGTAGCCAAGCTAACCACGGCTCCGGCATTTCACACTGAACATACTAGGTTAACTTTATGGTTAGGGTTGAATGCCAGAGCCAACACATGTCAACTGAGCACCTCCACCAATGCCCAAGTGCTGGATTAGAAATACCCCCAGGATTCGGGTTAGGGATATGGATAGAGTTTGATTGGTTAAGTCTGGGGGCAATTTGGGTGTTTATTCATTACAACTGATCTCCCAGTCTTATATCTTGATTACTTATCCCGTTTTAAACTTGAAAAGTTGTTGGTGGGGTTTGGAACAATACAAGTGTTTGTTTTGGTTTTTTTTTCAAATTGAACTTTTCTGCAATTGCAATTTAATGTTTTAAGAGTTAAGAGTAAGGTTTAGAGTTAGATCAAATTGATGAATTTCTGCACTTTTTTCCTTTTTACCACTCAGAACATGCCCCTTCTCTTGATGCTCCCATAAAAGGAACATTGAACGTCATCTAAAGCACAGAGCTTGTGATTAAACAACTTCTCTGTACCCGCTTAGCGCTCAGGAAGAAGCACCCCAGCTCATCATGGTGGGTGGCGGGACTCGCACTTTAGAAAAACATTTCTCAAGATAAAAACTAAAGAAATTATCCCCGAACTTAGTATTAGATTTTGATAAACTCAATGGATGGCTCCATATCTTTCGGTTACGGTTGGGGTAAGAGTTTTATCTGCTCTGGCAGACAATACCACAGCAATAGAGACCAACTCGTCGCAGTAGCCAAGCTAACCACAGCAATGGTATTTCTGATGGAAAGTAGAGAGCTTCTCAGAGTAAAAGCTTTGCATAAAATTAACGGACAGTGCTTTCTACATGTTTCGCTTGAGGTAGGATTTGGGTTAGGTTAAGGGTTTTATATGCTCAGCCACACAATCCCAAAGAAAATACCACACCTACAGAGACTAACTCTTCATAGTAGCCAAACTAACCACAGCAAAGTCATTTCTGATGGAAAGTACCGAGCTTCTCGGAGTGATAGTTCCGGATGAAATTAACAGACGACTCTTTCTACATGTTTCACGTAAGAGTTTTATCTGCTCAGCCAGATAATCCCACAGAAATACTGCAGCAACAGACAGTCTTGGTGGTAGCCAAGCCAACCATGGCAATGGCATTTCTGATGGAGAGTAGCAAGCTTCTCGCAGCGATAGTTTCAGGTAAAATAAGCGGATGGCTCTTTCTACATGTTTCGGTTGGTTTAGGGTAAGTGTTTTACCTGCTCAGGCAGACAATCCCACACAGAATAGCAAAGCAACAGAGACTAACACTTCACGGTAGCCAAGCTAAACACAGCAATGAAAATTCTGAAATAAAGTACCGACATTCTCGTACTGAAAATTTTGGATCAAACTAACTGACCTTCATGTTTTGGTTGAGGTAGGATTTGGTTAAGGGTTTTATGTGCCCAGGCAAACAATCTCACAGCAACTGAGACTAACCCTTTGCAGTAGCAAAGCTCACCACGGCAATGGCATTTCTGATGGAAAGTACCCAGCTTCTCGGAGTGACAGTTTTGGATCTTATTGACATATGCTCTTGCTACAATGTTCCGATTAGGTTAGCGCAAGTGTTTTACCTGCTCAGACAGACAATCCCACAGCAACAGAGATTAACTCTTCATGTTAGCCACGCCAACTATGGCAATGGCCTTTTTGATGGGAAATACTAGCCTTCTCCGAGTGAAAGGTAAGGGTTAGAGAATTGAATGCCAGAGCCAACATATGTCAACCAGGCGCCTCAACAATGCCCAAATACTGGCTTACAGATACCCCCAGGTTTAGGGTTACGAATTTGGAGAGAGTTTGATCGATTGAGTATAGGATCTATTTGGAGGTTGTTTATTCTTTACACTTGATCCCCCATTGTCTTCCCTCTTGATTAGTTTATCCCGTTTTAAACTTGAAAAGTTATTGGTAGGGTTTGCAGCAATACAAGTGGATTTCTTTTATTGAATTGCACTTCTACAATTGTCATGTTTTTAGGGTTAGGACTAAGTTTTAGGGGTAGGTTTAGATAAAATTGTTGAATTTCTACATTTTTGCCCCTCCTTTTTACCACACCGAACAGGCTCCTTCCTCTTGATAACTCCTTAAAAGCAACACTGAACGGTCACCAAAAGCCCAGAGTGAGTGATTAAACCACTTCTCTGTACCTGCTTCGCGGTCAGGGAGAAGCACCCCAGGCTCATCATGGTGAGTGGCGGGACTCGCACTTTAGAAAAACATTTCAAGATAAAAACTAAAGAAATTATCCCAGAATATCAAAGCAACAGAGACTAACACTTCACGGTAGCCAAGCTAAACACAGCAATGAAAATTCTGAAATAAAAGTACCGACTTTCTCGAACTCAAAATTTGGGATCAAACTAACTGACTTCATGTTTTGGTTGAGGTAGGGTTTGGGATTGGTTAAGGGTTTTATGTGCTCAGGCAAACAATCACAGCAACAGAGACTAACCCTTCGCAGGAGCAAGCTCACCACGCCAATGGCATTTCGGATGGAAAGTACCCAGCTTCTCGGAGTGACAGTTTTGGATCTTATTGACGTATGCTCTTGCTACAATGTTCCGATTAGGTTAGCGCAAGTGTTTTACCTGCTCAGACAGACAATCCCAGAGCTACAGAGATTAACTTCGTCGTAGCCAAGCTAACCACAGCAATGGCACTGCTCTTTTCAAGTACCGGGTTTGAGTGACAGCTTCGGAAAATTTTTTTCACGGAGGCCGTTTCTATATGTTTCACTTAGGGTAAGGGTTTTATCAGCTCAGGCAGACAATCGCACAGAGAATACCACAGCAACAGAGACTAACTCTTCGTAGTAGCCAAGCAAACCAGGGCAATGGCATTACTGAAGGAAAGTACCAAGATTCTCGGAGTGAAAGTTATAGATAAAATTACTGGACAGCTCTTTCTACATGTTTCGCTTAGGGTAAGGGTTTTATCAGCTCAGGCAGACGATCGCACAGAGAATACCACAGCAACAGAGACTAACTCTTCGTAGTAGCCAAGCCAACTACGGCAACAGCATTCCTGATGGAAAGTACCAAGCTTGTTGGAGTGAAAGTTTTGGATAATATTAATGGACGGCTCTTTCTAAATGTTTCATTTATAGTAAGGGTTTTATCTGTTCAGACGGACAATCCCGCAGAAATACAACAGCAACAGAGACCAACTCTTCGTAGTAGCCAAGCTAACTACGGCAATGGCAGTACTGATGGAAAGTACCAAGCTTCTCGGAGTGAAAATTTTGGGTAAAATTAATAGACGGCTCTATCTACATGTTTTGCTTAGCGTTTTATATGCTCAAGCAGTCAGTCACACAGAAAACACCACAGCAACAGAGACTAACTCTTCGTAGTAGCCAAGCTAACTACGGCAATGGCATTCCTGATGGAAAGTACCAAGCTTCTCGGAGTGAAAGTCTTGGATAAAATTAATGGACGGCTCTATGTTTCGCTTAGTGTAAGGGTTTTATCAGCTCAAGCAGACAATGGCACAGACAATACCACAGCAACAGAGACTAACTCCTCACAGTAGCCAGGCTAACCACAGCAATGGCATTCCTGATGGAAAGTACCAAGCTTCTCGGTGTGAAAGGTTTGGATAACATTAATGGACGCCTCTTTCTAAATGTTTCACTTAGGGTAAGGGTTTTATCTGTTCAGTCGGACAATCCCGCAGAAATACAACAGCAACAGAGACTAACTCTTCGTGGTAGCCAAGCTAACTACGGCAATGGCATTCCTGATGGAAAGTATCAAGTTTCTTGCAGTGAAAGTTTTGGATAACATTAATGAAAGGCTATTCTACATATTTCACTTATAGTAAAGGTTTTATCTGTTCAGTCGGAAAATCCCGCAGAAACACAATAGCAACAGAGACTAACTCTTCATGGTAGCCAAGCAAACCAGGGCAATTGCATTACTGAAGTAAAGTACCAAGATTCTCAGAGTGAAAGTTTTGGATAAAATTACTGGACAGCTCTTTCCCATATTTTGCTTAGTGTAAGGGTTATATCAGCTTAGGCAGACAATCACACAGAGAACACCACAACAACAAAGACTAACTCTTCGTAGTTGCCAAGCTTAACACAGCAATGTCATTCCTGATGGAGAGTACCAAGCTTCTCAGAGTGAAAGTTTTGGATGAAATTAATGGACGGCTCTTTCTACATGTTTCGCTTAGCGTAAGGGTTTCATCAGCTCAGGCAGTCAATCGCACAGAGAATACCACAGCAAGAGACACCAACTCTTCGCAGTAGCCAAGCTAACCATGGCAATGGCATTTCAGATGGAAAGTACCAAGCTTCTCGAAGTGAAGGTTTTGGATAACATTATTGGACGGCTCTTTCTACATGTTTCACTTATGGTAAGGGTTTTATCTGTTCAGTGGGACAATCGCGCAGAAATACAACAGAGACTAACTCTTTGTGCTAGCCAAGCAAACCAGGGCAATGGCATTACTTAAGAAAAGTACCAATATTCTCAGAGTGAAAGTTTTGGATAAAATTACTGAACAGCTCTTTCTACATGTTTCGCTTAGTGTAAGGGTTTTATCAGCTCAGGCAGACAATCACACAGAGAATACCACAGCATCAGAGACTAACTCTTGGCAGTAGCCAAGCTAACTACGGCAATGGCATTCCTGATGGAAAGTACCAAGCTTCTCGGAGTGAAAGTTTTGTATAACATTAATGGACGGCTCTTTCTACATGTTTCACTTACGGTAAGGGTTTTATCTGTTCAGGCGGACAAACCCACAGAAAAACAACAACAACAGAGACTAACTCTTCGTGGTAGCCAAGCTAACCACAGCAATGGCATTTCTGATGGAAAGTACCAAGCTTTTTGGAGGGAAAGATTTGGGTAAAATTAATGCCCAGCGTTTTTACATATTTCGCTTAGTGTAAGCGTTTTATCCATTTAGGTGGACAATCCCTCAGAAATACAACAGCAACAGAGACCAACTCTTCATGGTAACCAAGCTAAGCACGGCAATGGAATTTCTGGAACAAAGAACCGAGCTTCTTGGACTGAATGTTTTGCATTTTGGGTTAGGGCAAGTGTGTTACCTGTTCAGACGGACAATCCCGCAGAAATACAACAGCAACAGAGACCAACTCTTCGTAGTAGCCAAGCCAACTACGGCAACAGCATTCCTGATGGAAAGTACCAAGCTTGTTGGAGTGAAAGTTTTGGATAATATTAATGGACGGCTCTTTCTAAATGTTTCATTTATAGTAAGGGTTTTATCTGTTCAGACGGACAATCGCGCAGAAATACAACAGCAACAGAGAGTAACTCTTTGTGGTAGCCAAGCAAACCAGGGCAATGGCATTACTTAAGAAAAGTACCAATATTCTCGGAGTGAAAGTTTTGGATAAAATTACTAGACAGCTCTTTCTACATGTTTCGCTTAGTATAAGGGTTTTATCAGCTCAGGCAGACAATCGCACAAAGAATATCACAATAACAGAGACTAACTCTTCGTAGTACCCAAGCTAACTACAGCAATGGTATTCCTGATGGAAAGTACCAAGCTTCTCGGAGTGACAGTTTTGGATAACATTAATGGACGGCTCTTTCTAAATGTTTCACTTATGGTAAGGGTTTTATCTGTTCAGGCAGACAATCCCGCAGAAATACAACAGCAATATAGACTGTCTGCCTAAGCAGATAAAACCCTTATAGTAAACCTATCCCAACCCTTACAAAAAGAGCCAGCCGCTAATTATATCTGAACCAAAAGCTCCGAAACACTCAGTATATTCCACCAGAAATACCATTGCCGTGGTTAGCTTGGCTCCTGCTAAGAATTAATCCCACAAATAATACCATAGCAACAGAGACTGGTTTGGAGGTTGCCAAGCCAACAATAGCATTTCTGATGGAAAGTACAGAGCTTCTCGGTATGCAAGATTTGGATAAAACTAACAGACGGCTCTTTCAACACGTTTGGGTTTGTATTAGGGTAAAGGTTTTATCTGCTCAGGCAGCAAATCCCACAAAAACCCCACAGCAACAGAGACCAACTCTTCGCGGTAGCCAAGCTAACCACGGCAACAGCATTTCAGATTGAAAATACTAGGTTAACTTTATGGTTATGGCTGAATGCCAGAGCCAACACATGTCAACTGAGCACCTCTGCCAATGCCCAAGTGCTGGATTAGAAATACACCCAGGATTAGGGATATGGATAGCGTTTGATTGGTTAAGTCTAGGGGCAATTTGGGTGTTTATTCGTTACAACTGATCTCCCATTGTCTTATATCTTGATTACTTTATCCCGTTTTAAACTTGAAAAGTTGTTGGTGGGGTTTGAAACAATACAAGTGTTTTTTTTTTGTTTTTTTTTATTGAACTTTTCTGCAATTGCAATTTAATGTTTTAAGAGTTAAGACTAAGGTTTAGATCAAATTGATGATTTTGTGCACTTTTTTCCTTTTTACCATTCAGAACATGCCCCTTCTCTTGATGCTCCCATGAAAGGAACATTGAACATCATCTAAAGCACAGAGCTTGTGACTAAACCACGTCTCTGTACCTGCTTAGCGCTCAGGAAGAAGCACCCCAGCTCATCATCGTGGGTGGCGGGACTCACTTTAGAAAAACATTTCTCACGATAAAACTAAAGAACTTATCCCCGAAAGTAGGATTAGGTTTGGCCAAACATAACGGATGTCTCTATATCTTTGGGTTAGGGTTTCATCTGCTCTGGCACACAATCCTACAGAGAATACCACAGGAAGACCCCAACTCGTCGCAGTAGCCAAGCTAACCATAGCAATGGCATTTCTGATGGAAAGTACTGAGCTTTTCAGAGTAAAAGATTTGCATAAAATGAACGAAGAGAGCTTTCTACATGTTTCACTTGAGATAAGGTTTGGGTTAGGGCTTATCTGCTCAGTCAGACAATCCCACAAAAAAAAAATACTACAACAGAGAATAACTCTTAGCAGTAGCCAAGCTATCCATGACAAAGTCATTTCTGATGGAAATACTGAGATTTTCCAAGTGAAAGGTTTGGAGATTATTAACAGATTGCTCTTTCTACATCTTTCGTTTAGGGATGAGTTAGGCTAAGAGTATTGTCTGCTCAGGCAAACAATACAACAGACAATACCACATCAACAGCGACTACCTCTTCGCAGTAGCATTTCTGAACATGGAGTGATAGTTTCAGATAAAATTAACGGATTGCTCTTTCTAGATGTTTCGGTCGGGATAGGGTTTCACCTGCTAAGGCAGAAAATCTTAGAGAATACCACTGCAACAGAGAATAACTTCGATAGACAAGCTAACCACGGTAATGGTATTTCTGATGGAATGTACCGAGTGCTCGGAATAAAATCTTTGGAGAAAATTAATGGACGGCTCCTTCTACATGTTTCGCTGAGGGCAAGTGTTTTATCAGCTCAGGTAGACAATCAAACAGAGAATACCACAGCAACAGAGTCTAACTCGTCATAGTAGCCAAACTAACCACAGCAAAGTCATTTCTGATGTAAAGTACCGAGCTTCTCGGAGTGATAGTTCCGGATGAAATAAACAGATGACTCTTTCTACATGTTTCACTTAAGAGAACGGGTTTTATCTGCTCAGCCGGATAATCCCATAGAAATACCACAGTACCAGACAGTGTTGGTGGTAGCCAAGCCAACCACGGCAATGGCATTTATGATGGAGCGCAGCGAGCTTGTCGCAGCGACAGTTTTGGGTAAAATAAATGGATGGTTCTTTCTACATGTTTCGGTTGGGTTAGGGTAAGTGTTTTACCTGCTCAGGCAGACAATCCCACAGCGACAGAGACTACCACTTCGCGGTAGTCAAGCTAAACACAGAAATGACAATTTTGAAATAAAGTACCGACTTTCTCGTAGTCAATTTTGGATCAAATTAACTGATGACTTTCTTCATGTTTTGGTTGAGGTAGGGTTTGGGATTGGGTAAGGGTTTTATCTACTCAGGCAAACAATCTCATAGCAACAGAGACTAAATCTTCGCAGTAGCCAAGCTTCTCGGAGTGAAAGTTTTGGATAAAATTAATGGAAGGCTCTTTCTACATGTTTCACTTACGGTAAGAGTTTTATCAGCTCAGGCAGACAATCGCACAGAGAATACCACAGCAATAGAGACCAACTCGTCGCAGTAGCCAAGCTAACCATGCCAATTGCATTCCTGAAGGAAAGAACCAAGCTTCTCGTAGTAAAAGTTTTGGATAAAAACCAACGGATGGTCCTTGCTACATGTTTCGGTTGACGTAGTGTTTGAGTTTAGTGTCAAGTTTCTCTGCTCAGACGGACAGTGCCCAAGCGCTGGCTTAGCGATACCCCAATATGAGAGTTATGGAGAGATTGATGGGTTCAATTTGGATGTTTTTTGTTCTTTACAACTGATCTGCCACTGTCCTGTATTTTGATTAGTTTATCCCGTGTTAAACTTGAAAAATTGCTGGTGAAGTTTGGAGCATTATAAATGATTTTTTTTTTAAATTGAAGTTCTCTGCTATGGCAGTTTATTTTTAAAGTTATGTTTCAATAAAATTGATAGATTTCTCCATTTTACCAATCAGAGGATGCATATTGCCTCAAATGCACACAGCTTGAGATTATCCACCGTTTATCCGGTTTTAAACTTGAAAAGTTATTGGTGGGGTTTGGAGCATTATAAGTGATTTTTTTTTAATTGAAGTTCACCGCTATTGCAGTTTAATGTTTTTAGGGTTAGGTTTAAAATAAAAGTAATTGATGGCTTTCTCAATTTTTTTCTTTTACCGTTCAGAGCTTGTAATCAAATCACTTCTCTGTACCTGCTTCATGCTCAGGAAGAAGCACCGCAGCTCATCATCGTGGGTGGCGGACTCACACTTAAACATTTTTCAAGCTAAGAACGACAGAAATGACCACTGAAAGTGTAGTCTTCTGAATCTCTTGGTTAGGATTAGGTTTGCATAATTTGATGGAAATGGCATTTCTGATGGAAAGTACCGAGCTTCTCGAAATAAAGGTTTTGGATAAAATTAATGGATGTCTTTTTCTACATCTTTTGGCCAGGGTTGGCGTAGGGTTACAGTGAGGGTTTTTCCTACTCAAAAGTACTTCCACAGAGAATACCACAGCAACAGACACTGTCTGCCTGAGCAGATAAAACTCTTACACTAAACCTATCCCAACCCTTACAAAAAGATGTAGAATGAGCCATCCGTTAATTATATCCAAACCTTAAGCTCCGTGACAGTATTTTCCGTCAAATACCATTGCCGTGGTTAGCTTGACTTCTGCCAAGAATTAATCCCACAAAGAATACCATAGCAACAGAGACTGTCTTGGCGGTTGCCAAGCTAACCATTGCAATGGCATTTCTGATGGAAAGTACAGAGCTTCTCGGTGTGAAAGGTTTGGATAAAAATCAACATACGGCTCTTTCAACACGCAAGAGTAGGGTTTGTGTTAAGGTAAAGGTTTTACCTGCTCAGGCAGACAATCCCACAGCAACAGAGATTAACTCTTCATGTTAGCCACGCCAACCATGGCAATGGCATTTTCGATGGGAAATACTAGCCTTCTCCGAGTGAAAGGTAAGGGTTAGAGAATTGAATGCCAGAGCCAACACATGTCGACCAGGCGCCTCAACAATGCCCAAATACTGGCTTACAGATACCCCCAGGTTTAGAGTTACGAATTTGGAGAGAGTTTGATGGATTGGGTATAGGATCTATTTGGAGGTTGTTTATTCTTTACACTTGATCCCCCATTGTCTTCCCTCTTGATTAGTTTATCTCGTTTTAAACTTGAAAAGTTGTTGGTGGGGTTTGCAGCAATACAAGTGGGTTTCTTTTATGGAATTGCACTTCCACAACTGTCATGTTTTTAGCGTTAGGACTAAGTTTTAGGGGTAGGTTTAGATAAAATTGATGAATTTCTACATTTTTGCCCCTCCTTTTTACCACACCAAACATGCTCCTTCCTCTTGATAACTCCATAAAAAGCAACACTGAACGGTCACCAAAAGCACATAGCGAGTGATTAAACCACTTCTCTGTATCTGCTTCGCGGTCAGAGAGAAGCACCCCAGGCTCATCATGGTGGGTGGCGGGACTCGCACTTTAGAAAAACATTTCTCAAGATAAAAACTAAAGAAATTATCCCCGAAATTATTATGTTTTGATAAACTCAATGGATGGCTCTATATCTTTCGGTTACGGTTGGGGTAAGAGTTTTATCTGCTCTGGCAGACAATCCTACAGACAATACCACAGCAATAGAGACCAACTCATCGCAGTAGCCAAGCCAACCACGGCAATGGTATTTCTGATGGAAAGTAGAGAGCTTCTCAGAGTAAAAGCTTCGCATAAAATTAACAGACAGCGCTTTCTACATGTTTCGCTTGAGGTAGGATTTGAGTTAAGGTAAGGGTTTTATCTGCTCAGCCACACAATCGCAAAGAAAATACCACAGCAACAGAGACTAACTCTTCATAGTGGCCAAACTAACCACAGCAAAGTCATTTCTGATGTTAAGTACCGAGCTTCTCGGAGTGATAGTTCCGGATGAAATTAACAGACGACTCTTTCTACATGTTTCACCTAAGAGTAAGGGTTTTATCTGCTCAGCCAGATAATCCCACAGAAATACCGCAGCAACAGACAGTCTTGGTGGTAGCCAAGCCAACCATGGCAATGGCATTTCTGATGGAGAGTAGCAAGCTTCTCGCAGCGATAGTTTTGGGTAAAATAAACGGATGGCTCTTTCTACATGTTTCGGTTGGTTTAGGGTAAGTGTTTTACCTGCTCAGGCAGACAATCCCACACAGAATAGCAAAGCAACAGAGACTAACACAGCAATGAAAATTCTGAAATAAAGTACCGACTTTCTCGTACGCAAAATTTTGGATCAAACTAACCGACCTTCTTCATGTTTTGGTTGAGGTAGGATTTGGTTAAGGGTTTTATGTGCCCAGGCAAACAATCTCACAGCAACTGAGACTAACCCTTTGCAGTACCAAAGCTCACCACGGCAATGGCATTTCTGATGGAAAGTACCCAGCTTCTCGGAGTGACAGTTTTGGATCTTATTGACGTATGCTCTTGCTACA
Organism: Lampris incognitus; assembly: GCF_029633865.1. Classification (NCBI taxonomy): domain Eukaryota; kingdom Metazoa; phylum Chordata; class Actinopteri; order Lampriformes; family Lampridae; genus Lampris; species Lampris incognitus. The sequence goes on along the minus strand of NC_079217.1, from coordinate 68,949,416 downwards.
ATGTTCCGATTAGGTTAGCGCAAGTGTTTTACCTGCTCAGACAGACAATCCCAGAGCTACAGAGATTAACTTCGTCGTAGCCAAGCTAACCACAGCAATGGCACTGCTCTTTTCAAGTACCGGGTTTGAGTGACAGCTTCGGAAAAAAAAATTTCACGGAGGCTGTTTCTACATGTTTCACTTAGGGTAAGGGTTTTATCAGCTCAGGCAGACAATCGCACAGAGAATACCACAGCAACAGAGACTAACTCTTCGTAGTACCCAAGCTAACTACGGCAACCCTGATGGAAAGTACCAAGCTTCTTGGAGTGAAAGTTTTGGATAATATTAATGGACGGCTCTTTCTAAATGTTTCATTTATAGTAAGGGTTTTATCTGTTCAGACGGACAATCCCGCAGAAATACAACAACAAGAGAGACTAACTCTTTGTGGTAGCCAAGCAAACCAGGGCAATGAGATTACTGAAGTACAGAGATTCTCGGAGTGAAAGTTTTGGATAAAATTACTGGACAGCTCTTTCTACATGTTTCGCTTAGTGTAAGGGTTTTATCAGCTCAGGCAGACAGTCACACAGAGAACACCACAACAACAGAGTAACTCTTCGTAGTAGCCAAACTAACTACTTAAATGGCAGTACTGATGGAAAGTACCAAGCTTCTCGGAGTGAAAATTTTGGGTAAAATTAATGGACGCCTCTTTCTAAATGTTTCATTTATGGTAAGGGTTTTATCTGTTCAGTCGGACAATCCCGCAGAAATACAACAGCAACAGAGACTAACTCTTCGTGGTAGCAAAGCTAACTACGGCAATGGCATTCCTGATGAAAAGTATCAAGTTTCTTGCAGTGAAACTTGTGGATAAAGTTAATGAACGGCTATTCTACATATTTCACTTATAGTAAGGGTTTTATCTGTTCAGTCGGAAAATCCCGCAGAAACACAACAACAGAGACTGTCTGCCTAAGCAGATAAAACCCTTATGCTAAACCTATCCCAACCCTTACAAAAAGATGTAGAAAGAGCCAGCCGCTAATTATATCTGAACCAAAAGCTCCGAAACACCAGATATACCATTGCCGTGGTTAGCTTGGCTCCTGCTAAGAATTAATCCCACAAATAATACCATAGCAACAGACACTGTCTTGGAGGTTGCCAAGCTAACAATAACATTTCTGATGGAAAGTACAGAGCTTCTCGGTATGCAAGATTTGGATAAAACTAACAGACGGCTCTTTCAACACGTTTGGGTTGGGGTTTGTATTAGGGTAAAGGTTTTATCCGCTCATGCAGCAAATCCAACAGAAAACCCCACATTAACAGAGACCAACTCTTCGCGGTAGCCAAGCTAACCACGGCAATGGCATTTATGATGTAAAGTACCAAGCTTCTCGGAGTGAAAGTCTTGGATAAAATTAATGGACGGCCCTTTCTATATGTTTCGCTTAGTGTAAGAGTTTTATCAGCTCAGGCAGACAATCGCACAGAGAATACCACAGCAACAGAGACTAACTCTTCGCAGTAGCCAAGTTAACCACGGCAATGGCATTTCTGATGGAAAGTACCAAGCTTCTCGGAGTTAAAGTCTTGGATAAAATTAATGGATGGCTCTTTCCATGTTTCGTTTAGTGTAAGGGTTTTATCAGCTCAGGCAGACAATCGCACAGAGAATACCACAGCAACAGAGACGAACTCTTCGCAGTAGCCAAGCTAACCACAGCAATGGCATTTCTGATGGATAATATTGAGCTTCTCGGAGTGAAGGTTGAATGCCCGGGCCAGCGCGTGTCACCAGAATGCCTCCGCCAGTGCTGGTTTAGAGATATCCCCAGAATTAGGGATGTGGATAGAGTTTGATGGATTAAGGATACGGTAAATTTGGATGTTTCTTCTTTACAATTCACCTCCCATCTTGATTAGTTTACCCTGCTTTAAGCTTGAAAAGTTATTGGTGGGGTTTAGAGTAATATAAGCTTCTCTTTTTTTTGAAGTAGTCTGCTATTGCAATTTAATGTTTTTAGGGTAAGGGTTAGGACTAAGGTTTAGGTCTGGTTAAAACTGGTGGATTTCTGAATGTTCCCCCTTTTTAACCCCTCAGAATGCGCTCCTTCCTCGAAGCTCCCATAAAGGATAAAACAAAACAAAACAACAAATGTAGAATGAGCCATCTGTTAATTTTATCCAAACCTTTCACACCGAGAAGCTCTGTACTTTCCATCAGAAACGCCACTACAGTGGTTAGCTTGGCAACCGCCAAGACAGTCTCTGTTACTATCGTATTCTTTGTGGGATTAATTCTTAGCAGGAGTCAAGCTAACCACGGCAATGGCATTTCTGATGGGAAATACTGAGTGTCTTGGAGCTTTAGGTTTGTATACAATTAACAGATGGCTCTTTCTACATTTTAAAGGGTTGGGATAGATTTAGTATAAGGGTTTTATCTGCACAGGCAGACAATCGCACAGAGAATACCACAGCAACAGAGACGAACTCTTCGCAGTAGCCAAGCTAACCATGGCAATGGCATTCCTGATGGAAAGTACCAAGCTTCTCGGAGTGAAAGTCTTGGATAAAATTAATGGACCGCTCTTTCCATGTTTCGCTTAGTGTAAGGGTTTTAACAGCTCAGGAAGACTTTCGCAGAGAATACCACAGCAACAGAGACTAACTCTTTGCAGTAGCCAAGCTAAACACGGCAATGGCATTTCTGATGGAAAGTACCAAGCTTCTCGGAGTGAAAGTCTTGGATAGAATTAATGGACGGCTCTTTTTATACGTTTCGCTTAGTGTAAGGGTTTTATCAGCTCAGGCAGACAATCGCACAGCAGCAGAGACTAACTCTTCACAGTAGCCAAGCTAACCACTGCAATGGCATTTCTGATGGAAAGTACCAAGCTTCTCAGAGTGAAAGTCTTGGGTAAAATTAATGGACGGCTCTTTCTATGTTACGCTTAGCGTAAGGGATTTATCAGCTCAGGCAGACAATCGCACAGAGAATTCCACAGCAACAGAGACGAACTCTTCGCAGTAGCCAAGCTAACCACGGCAATGACATTTCTGATGGAAAGTACCAAGCTTCTTGGAGTGAAAGTCTTGGATAAAATTAATGGATGGATCTTTCTATGATTCGCTAAGTGTAAGGGTTTTATCAGCTCAGGCAGACAATCGCACAGAATTCCACAGCAACAGAGACGAACTCTTCGCAGTAGCCAAGCTAACCACGGCAATGGCATTTCTGATGGAAAGTACCAAGCTTCTCGGAGTGAAAGTCTTGGATAGAATTAATGGACGACTCTTTTTATATGTTTCGCTTATTGTAAGGGTTTTATCAGCTCAGGCAGACAATCGCACAGAGAATACCACAGCAACAGAGACTAACTCTTCGCAGTAGCCAGCTGACCATGGCAATGGCATTTCTGATGGAAAGTACCAAGCTTCTCGGAGTGAAAGTCTCGGATGAAATTAAGGGACGGCTCTTTCTATGTTTCGCTTAGCGTAAGGGTTTTATCAGCTCAGGCAGACAATCGCACAGAGAATTCCACAGCAACAGAGACGAACTCTTCGCAGTAGCCAAGCTAACCACGGCAATGGCATTTCTGATGGAAAGTACCAAGCTTCTTGGAGTGAAAGTCTTGGATAAAATTAATGGATGGATCTTTCTATGATTCGCTAAGTGTAAGGGTTTTATCAGCTCAGGCAGACAATCGCACAGAGAATACCACAGCAACAGAGACTAACTCTTCGCAGTAGCCAGCTGACCATGGCAATGGCATTTCTGATGGAAAGTACCAAGCTTCTCGGAGTGAAAGTCTTGGATAGAATTAATGGACGGTTCTTTCTATATGTTTTGCTTAGCATAAGGATTTTTTCAGCTATGGCAGACAATCGCACAGAGAATACCACAGCAACAGAGACTAACTCTTCGCAGTAGCCAAGCTAACCACGGCAATGGCATTTCTGATGGAAAGTACCAAGCTTCTCGGAGTTAAAGTCTTGGATAAAATTAATGGACGGCTCTTTCTATGTTTCGCTTAATTGAAGGGTTTTATCAGCTCAGGCAGGCAATCGCACAAAGAATACCACAGCAAACGAGACTCTTAGCAGTAGCCAAGCTAACAACGGCAATGGCATTTCTGATGGAAAGTACCAAGCTTCTCGGAGTGAAAGTCTTGGATAAAATTAATGGACGTTTCTTTCTATATGTTTCGCTTAGTGTAAGGGTTTTATCAGCTCAGGCAGACAATCGCACGGAGAATACCACAGCAACAGAGACGGTCTTCGCAGTAGCCAAGCTACCCACAGCAATGGCATTTCTGATGGAAGGACCAAGCTTCTCGAAGCGAAAGTTTTAGAGAAAATTACTGGACGGCTCTTTCTATGTTTCGCTTAGGGTAAGGGTTTCATCAGCTCAGGCAGACAATCGCACAGAGAATACCACAGCAACAGAGACTAACTCTTCGCAGTAGCCAAGCTAACCACGGCAATGGCATTTCTGATGGATAATATTGAGCTTCTCGGAGTGAAAGTTAAGGGTTGAATGCCCGGGACAGCGCGTGTCACCAGAGTGCCTCCGCCAGTGCTGGCTTCGAGATATCCCCAGAATTAGGGTTAGGGATGTGGATAGAGTTTGATGGATTAAGGATACGGTAAATTTGGATGTTTCTTCTTTACAATTCACCTCCCATCTTGATTAGTTTACCCTGCTTTAAGCTTGAAAAGTTATTGGTGGGGTTTAGAGTAATAAGCTTCTTCTCTTTTTTTGGAAGTCGTCTGCTATTGCAATTTAATGTTTTTAGGGTAAGGGTTAGGACTAAGGTTTAGGTCTGGATAAAACTGGTGGATTTATGAAATGTTCCCCCTTTTTAACCCCTCAGAATGCGCTCCTTCCGCGAAGCTCCCATAAAGGAGCAAAAAAAAAAAAAAAAAAAAAACGTAGAATGAGCTATCCTTTAATTTTATCCAAACCTTTCACACCGAGAAGCTCTGTACTTTCCAACAGAAACGCCACTGCAGTGGTTAGCTTGGCAAACTCCAAAACAGTCTCTGTTACTATGGTATTCTTTGTGGGATTAATTCTTAGCAGGAGTCAAGCTAACCACAGCAATGGCATTTCTGATGGGAAATACTGAGTGTCTTGGAGCTTTAGGTTTGTATACAATTAACAGATGGCTCTTTCTACATTTTAAAGGGTTGGGATAGATTTAGTATAAGGGTTTTATCTGCACAGGCAGACAGTCTCTGTTGCTGACCATAACCCTACACCAACCTTGACTGAAAAATATAGAACAAGATGGCTCTTTCTACATGTTTTGCTTAGAGTATGGGTTTTATCAGCTGAGGCAGACAATCGCACAGAGAATACCACAGCAAAACAGACTAACTCTTCGCAGTAGCCAAGCTAACCATGGCAATGGCATTCCTGATGGAAAGTACCAAGCTTCTCGGAGTGAAAGTCTTGGATAAAATTAATGGACCGCTCTTTCCATGTTTCGCTTAGTGTAAGGGTTTTAACAGCTCAGGAAGACTTTCGCAGAGAATACCACAGCAACAGAGACTAACTCTTTGCAGTAGGCAAGCTAAACACGGCAATGGCATTTCTGATGGAAAGTACCAAGCTTCTCGGAGCGAAAGTCTTGGATAGAATTAATGGACGGCTCTTTTTATACGTTTCGCTTAGTGTAAGGGTTTTATCAGCTCAGGCAGACAATTGCACAGCAGCAGAGACTAACTCTTCACAGTAGCCAAGCTAACCACTGCAATGGCATTGCTGATGGAAAGTACCAAGCTTCTCAGAGTGAAAGTCTTGGGTAAAATTAATGGACGGCTCTTTCTATGTTACGCTTAGCGTAAGGGATTTATCAGCTCAGGCAGACAATCGCACAGAGAATTCCACAGCAACAGAGACGAACTCTTCGCAGTAGCCAAGCTAACCACGGCAATGACATTTCTGATGGAAAGTACCAAGCTTCTTGGAGTGAAAGTCTTGGATAAAATTAATGGATGGATCTTTCTATGATTCGCTAAGTGTAAGGGTTTTATCAGCTCAGGCAGACAATCGCACAGAATTCCACAGCAACAGAGACGAACTCTTCGCAGTAGCCAAGCTAACCACGGCAATGGCATTTCTGATGGAAAGTACCAAGCTTCTCGGAGTGAAAGTCTTGGATAGAATTAATGGACGGCTCTTTTTATATGTTTCGCTTATTGTAAGGGTTTTATCAGCTCAGGCAGACAATCGCACAGCAACAGAGACTAACTCTTCACAGTAGCCAAGCTAACCACGGCAATGGCATTTCTGATGGAAAGTACCAAGCTTCTCAGAGTGTAAGTCTTGGGTAAAATTAATGGACGGCTCTTTCTATGTTACGCTTAGCGTAAGGGATTTATCAGCTCAGGCAGACAATCGCACAGAGAATTCCACAGCAACAGAGACGAACTCTTCGCAGTAGCCAAGCTAACCACGGCAATGGCATTTCTGATGGAAAGTACCAAGCTTCTTGGAGTGAAAGTCTTGGATAAAATTAATGGATGGATCTTTCTATGATTCGCTAAGTGTGAGGGTTTTATCAGCTCAGGCAGACAATCGCACAGAGAATACCACAGCAACAGAGACTAACTCTTCGCAGTAGCCAGCTGACCATGGCAATGGCATTTCTGATGGAAAGTACCAAGCTTCTCGGAGTGAAAGTCTCGGATGAAATTAAGGGACGGCTCTTTCTATGTTTCGCTTAGCTTAAGAGTTTTATCAGCTCAGGCAGACAATCGCACAGAGAATACCACAACAATAGAGACGAACTCTTCGCAGTAGCCAAGCTAACCATGGCAGTGGCATTTCTGATGGAAAGTACCAAGCTTCTCGGAGTGAAAGTCTTGGATAGAATTAATGGACGGTTCTTTCTATATGTTTTGCTTAGCATAAGGATTTTTTCAGCTATGGCAGACAATCGCACAGAGAATACCACAGCAACAGAGACTAACTCTTCGCAGTAGCCAAGCTAACCACGGCAATGGCATTTCTGATGGAAAGTACCAAGCTTCTCGGAGTTAAAGTCTTGGATAAAATTAATGGACGGCTCTTTCTATGTTTCGCTTAATTGAAGGGTTTTATCAGCTCAGGCAGGCAATCGCACAGAGAATTCCACAGCAACAGAGACGAACTCTTCGCAGTAGCCAAGCTAACCACGGCAATGACATTTCTGATGGAAAGTACCAAGCTTCTTGGAGTGAAAGTCTTGGATAAAATTAATGGATGGATCTTTCTATGATTCGCTAAGTGTAAGGGTTTTATCAGCTCAGGCAGACAATCGCACAGAATTCCACAGCAACAGAGACGAACTCTTCGCAGTAGCCAAGCTAACCACGGCAATGGCATTTCTGATGGAAAGTACCAAGCTTCTCGGAGTGAAAGTCTTGGATAGAATTAATGGACGGCTCTTTTTATATGTTTCGCTAATTGTAAGGGTTTTATCAGCTCAGGCAGACAATCGCACAGCAACAGAGACTAACTCTTCACAGTAGCCAAGCTAACCACGGCAATGGCATTTCTGATGGAAAGTACCAAGCTTCTCAGAGTGTAAGTCTTGGGTAAAATTAATGGACGGCTCTTTCTATGTTACGCTTAGCGTAAGGGATTTATCAGCTCAGGCAGACAATCGCACAGAGAATTCCACAGCAACAGAGACGAACTCTTCGCAGTAGCCAAGCTAACCACGGCAATGACATTTCTGATGGAAAGTACCAAGCTTCTTGGAGTGAAAGTCCCGGATAAAATTAATGGATGGATCTTTCTATGATTCGCTAAGTGTAAGGGTTTTATCAGCTCAGGCAGACAATCGCACAGAGAATACCACAGCAACAGAGACTAACTCTTCGCAGTAGCCAGCTGACCATGGCAATGGCATTTCTGATGGAAAGTACCAAGCTTCTCGGAGTGAACGTCTCGGATGAAATTAAGGGACGGCTCTTTCTATGTTTCGCTTAGCTTAAGAGTTTTATCAGCTCAGGCAGACAATCGCACAGAGAATACCACAACAATAGAGACGAACTCTTCGCAGTAGCCAAGCTAACCATGGCAGTGGCATTTCTGATGGAAAGTACCAAGCTTCTCGGAGTGAAAGTCTTGGATAGAATTAATGGACGGTTCTTTCTATATGTTTTGCTTAGCATAAGGATTTTTTCAGCTATGGCAGACAATCGCACAGAGAATACCACAGCAACAGAGACTAACTCTTCGCAGTAGCCAAGCTAACCACGGCAATGGCATTTCTGATGGAAAGTACCAAGCTTCTCGGAGTTAAAGTCTTGGATAAAATTAATGGACAGCTCTTTCTATGTTTTGCTTAATTGAAAGGTTTTATCAGCTCAGGCAGGCAATCACACAAAGAATACCACAGCAAACGAGACTCTTAGCAGTAGCCAAGCTAACAACGGCAATGGCATTTCTGATGGAAAGTACCAAGCTTCTCGGAGTGAAAGTCTTGGATAAAATTAATGGACGTTTCTTTCTATATGTTTCGCTTAGTGTAAGGGTTTTATCAGCTCAGGCAGACAATCGCACAGAGAATACCACAGCAACAGAGACCAACTCTTCGCAGTAGCCAAGCTAACCACGGCAATGGTATTTCTGATGGATAATATTGAGCTTCTCGGAGTGAAAGTTAAGGGTTGAATGCCCGGGACAGCGCGTGTCACCATGGTGCCTCCGCCAGTGCTGGCTTCGAGATATCCCCAGAATTAGGGTTAGGGATGTGGATAGAGTTTGATGGATTAAGGATACGGTAAATTTGGATGTTTCTTCTTTACAATTCACCTCCCATCTTGATTAGTTTACCCTGCTTTAAGCTTGAAAAGTTATTGGTGGGGTTTAGAGTAATAAGCTTCTTCTCTTTTTTTGGAAGTCGTCTGCTATTGCAATTTAATGTTTTTAGGGTAAGGGTTAGGACTAAGGTTTAGGTCTGGATAAAACTGGTGGATTTATGAAATGTTCCCCCTTTTTAACCCCTCAGAATGCGCTCCTTCCGCGAAGCTCCCATAAAGGAGCAAAAAAACAAACAAATGTAGAATGAGCTATCCGTTAATTTTATCCTAACCTTTCACACCGAGAAGCTCTGTACTTTCCAACAGAAACGCCACTGCAGTGGTTAGCTTGGCAAACTCCAAAACAGTCTCTGTTACTATGGTATTCTTTGTGGGATTAATTCTTAGCAGGAGTCAAGCTAACCACAGCAATGGCATTTCTGATGGGAAATACTGAGTGTCTTGGAGCTTTAGGTTTGTATACAATTAACAGATGGCTCTTTCTACATTTTAAAGGGTTGGGATAGATTTAGTATAAGGGTTTTATCTGCACAGGCAGACAGTCTCTGTTGCTGACCATAACCCTACACCAACCTTGACTGAAAAATATAGAACAAGATGGCTCTTTCTACATGTTTTGCTTAGAGTATGGGTTTTATCAGCTGAGGCAGACAATCGCACAGAGAATACCACAGCAAAAGAGACTAACTCTTCGCAGTAGCCAAGCTAACCATGGCAATGGCATTCCTGATGGAAAGTACCAAGCTTCTCGGAGTGAAAGTCTTGGATAAAATTAATGGACCGCTCTTTCCATGTTTCGCTTAGTGTAAGGGTTTTAACAGCTCAGGAAGACTTTCGCACAGAGAATACCACAGCAACAGAGACTAACTCTTTGCAGTAGCCAAGCTAAACACGGCAATGGCATTTGTGATGGAAAGTACCAAGCTTCTCGGAGTGAAAGTCTTGGATAGAATTAATGGACGGCTCTTTTTATACGTTTCGCTTAGTGTAAGGGTTTTATCAGCTCAGGCAGACAATCGCACAGCAGCAGAGACTAACTCTTCACAGTAGCCAAGCTAACCACTGCAATGGCATTTCTGATGGAAAGTACCAAGCTTCTCAGAGTGAAAGTCTTGGGTAAAATTAATGGACGGCTCTTTCTATGTTACGCTTAGCGTAAGGGATTTATCAGCTCAGGCAGACAATCGCACAGAGAATTCCACAGCAACAGAGACGAACTCTTCGCAGTAGCCAAGCTAACCACGGCAATGACATTTCTGATGGAAAGTACCAAGCTTCTTGGAGTGAAAGTCTTGGATAAAATTAATGGATGGATCTTTCTATGATTCGCTAAGTGTAAGGGTTTTATCAGCTCAGGCAGACAATCGCACAGAATTCCACAGCAACAGAGACGAACTCTTCGCAGTAGCCAAGCTAACCACGGCAATGGCATTTCTGATGGAAAGTACCAAGCTTCTCGGAGTGAAAGTCTTGGATAGAATTAATGGACGGCTCTTTTTATATGTTTCGCTTATTGTAAGGGTTTTATCAGCTCAGGCAGACAATCGCACAGCAACAGAGACGAACTCTTCGCAGTAGCCAAGCTAACCACGGCAATGGCATTTCTGATGGAAAGTACCAAGCTTCTCAGAGTGTAAGTCTTGGGTAAAATTAATGGACGGCTCTTTCTATGTTACGCTTAGCGTAAGGGATTTATCAGCTCAGGCAGACAATCGCACAGAGAATTCCACAGCAACAGAGACGAACTCTTCGCAGTAGCCAAGCTAACCACGGCAATGACATTTCTGATGGAAAGTACCAAGCTTCTTGGAGTGAAAGTCTTGGATAAAATTAATGGATGGATCTTTCTATGATTCGCTAAGTGTAAGGGTTTTATCAGCTAAGGCAGACAATCGCACAGAGAATACCACAGCAACAGAGACTAACTCTTCGCAGTAGCCAGCTGACCATGGCAATGGCATTTCTGATGGAAAGTACCAAGCTTCTCGGAGTGAAAGTCTCGGATGAAATTAAGGGACGGCTCTTTCTATGTTTCGCTTAGCGTAAGGGTTTTATCAGCTCAGGCAGACAATCGCACAGAGAATTCCACAGCAACAGAGACGAACTCTTCGCAGTAGCCAAGCTAACCACGGCAATGGCATTTCTGATGGAAAGTACCAAGCTTCTTGGAGTGAAAGTCTTGGATAAAATTAATGGATGGATCTTTCTATGATTCGCTAAGTGTAAGGGTTTTATCAGCTCAGGCAGACAATCGCACAGAGAATACCACAGCAACAGAGACTAACTCTTCGCAGTAGCCAGCTGACCATGGCAATGGCATTTCTGATGGAAAGTACCAAGCTTCTCGGAGTGAAAGTCTCGGATGAAATTAAGGGACGGCTCTTTCTATGTTTCGCTTAGCTTAAGAGTTTTATCAGCTCAGGCAGACAATCGCACAGAGAATACCACAACAATAGAGACGAACTCTTCGCAGTAGCCAAGCTAACCATGGCAGTGGCATTTCTGATGGAAAGTACCAAGCTTCTCGGAGTGAAAGTCTTGGATAGAATTAATGGACGGTTCTTTCTATATGTTTTGCTTAGCATAAGGATTTTTTCAGCTATGGCAGACAATCGCACAGAGAATACCACAGCAACAGAGACTAACTCTTCGCAGTAGCCAAGCTAACCACGGCAATGGCATTTCTGATGGAAAGTACCAAGCTTCTCGGAGTTAAAGTCTTGGATAAAATTAATGGACGGCTCTTTCTATATGTTTCGCTTAGTGTAAGGGTTTTATCAGCTCAGGCAGACAATCGCACAGAGAATACCACAGCAACAGAGACGGTCTTCGCAGTAGCCAAGCTACCCACAGCAATGGCATTTCTGATGGAAGGACCAAGCTTCTCGAAGCGAAAGTTTTAGAGAAAATTACTGGACGGCTCTTTCCATGTTTCGCTTAGGGTAAGGGTTTCATCAGCTCAGGCAGACAATCGCACAGAGAATACCACAGCAACAGAGACTAACTCTTCGCAGTAGCCAAGCTAACCACGGCAATGGCATTTCTGATGGATAATATTGAGCTTCTCGGAGTGAAAGTTAAGGGTTGAATGCCCGGGACAGCGCGTGTCACCAGAGTGCCTCCGCCAGTGCTGGCTTCGAGATATCCCCAGAATTAGGGTTAGGGATGTGGATAGAGTTTGATGGATTAAGGATACGGTAAATTTGGATGTTTCTTCTTTACAATTCACCTCCCATCTTGATTAGTTTACCCTGCTTTAAGCTTGAAAAGTTATTGGTGGGGTTTAGAGTAATAAGCTTCTTCTTTTTTTTTGGAAGTCGTCTGCTATTGCAATTTAATGTTTTTAGGGTAAGGGTTAGGACTAAGGTTTAGGTCTGGATAAAACTGGTGGATTTATGAAATGTTCCCCCTTTTTAACCCCTCAGAATGCGCTCCTTCCGCGAAGCTCCCATAAAGGAGCAAAAAAAAAAACAAAAAAAAAAAAACGTAGAATGAGCTATCCGTTAATTTTATCCAAACCTTTCACACCGAGAAGCTCTGTACTTTCCAACAGAAACGCCACTGCAGTGGTTAGCTTGGCAAACTCCAAAACAGTCTCTGTTACTATGGTATTCTTTGTGGGATTAATTCTTAGCAGGAGTCAAGCTAACCACAGCAATGGCATTTCTGATGGGAAATATTGAGTGTCTTGGAGCTTTAGGTTTGTATACAATTAACAGATGGCTCTTTCTACATTTTAAAGGGTTGGGATAGATTTAGTATAAGGGTTTTATCTGCACAGGCAGACAGTCTCTGTTGCTGACCATAACCCTACACCAACCTTGACTGAAAAATATAGAACAAGATGGCTCTTTCTACATGTTTTGCTTAGAGTATGGGTTTTATCAGCTGAGGCAGACAATCGCACAGAGAATACCACAGCAAAAGAGACTAACTCTTCGCAGTAGCCAAGCTAACCATGGCAATGGCATTCCTGATGGAAAGTACCAAGCTTCTCAGAGTGAAAGTCTTGGGTAAAATTAATGGACGGCTCTTTCTATGTTACGCTTAGCGTAAGGGTTTTATCAGCTCAGGCAGACAATCGCATAGAGAATTCCACAGCAACAGAGACGAACTCTTCGCAGTAGCCAAGCTAACCACGGCAATGACATTTCTGATGGAAAGTACCAAGCTTCTTGGAGTGAAAGTCTTGGATAAAATTAATGGATGGATCTTTCTATGATTCGCTAAGTGTAAGGGTTTTATCAGCTCAGGCAGACAATCGCACAGAATTCCACAGCAACAGAGACGAACTCTTCGCAGTAGCCAAGCTAACCACGGCAATGGCATTTCTGATGGAAAGTACCAAGCTTCTCGGAGTGAAAGTCTTGGATAGAATTAATGGACGGCTCTTTTTATATGTTTCGCTTATTGTAAGGGTTTTATCAGCTCAGGCAGACAATCGCACAGCAACAGAGACTAACTCTTCACAGTAGCCAAGCTAACCACGGCAATGGCATTTCTGATGGAAAGTACCAAGCTTCTCAGAGTGTAAGTCTTGGGTAAAATTAATGGACGGCTCTTTCTATGTTACGCTTAGCGTAAGGGATTTATCAGCTCAGGCAGACAATCGCACAGAGAATTCCACAGCAACAGAGACGAACTCTTCGCAGTAGCCAAGCTAACCACGGCAATGACATTTCTGATGGAAAGTACCAAGCTTCTTGGAGTGAAAGTCTTGGATAAAATTAATGGATGGATCTTTCTATGATTCGCTAAGTGTAAGGGTTTTATCAGCTCAGGCAGACAATCGCACAGAGAATACCACAGCAACAGAGACTAACTCTTCGCAGTAGCCAGCTGACCATGGCAATGGCATTTCTGATGGAAAGTACCAAGCTTCTCGGAGTGAAAGTCTCGGATGAAATTAAGGGACGGCTCTTTCTATGTTTCGCTTAGCGTAAGGGTTTTATCAGCTCAGGCAGACAATCGCACAGAGAATTCCACAGCAACAGAGACGAACTCTTCGCAGTAGCCAAGCTAACCACGGCAATGGCATTTCTGATGGAAAGTACCAAGCTTCTTGGAGTGAAAGTCTTGGATAAAATTAATGGATGGATCTTTCTATGATTCGCTAAGTGTAAGGGTTTTATCAGCTCAGGCAGACAATCGCACAGAGAATACCACAGCAACAGAGACTAACTCTTCGCAGTAGCCAGCTGACCATGGCAATGGCATTTCTGATGGAAAGTACCAAGCTTCTCGGAGTGAAAGTCTCGGATGAAATTCAGGGACGGCTCTTTCTATGTTTCGCTTAGCTTAAGAGTTTTATCAGCTCAGGCAGACAATCGCACAGAGAATACCACAACAATAGAGACGAACTCTTCGCAGTAGCCAAGCTAACCATGGCAGTGGCATTTCTGATGGAAAGTACCAAGCTTCTCGGAGTGAAAGTCTTGGATAGAATTAATGGACGATTCTTTCTATATGTTTTGCTTAGCATAAGGATTTTTTCCGCTATGGCAGACAATCGCACAGAGAATACCACAGCAACAGAGACTAACTCTTCGCAGTAGCCAAGCTAACCACGGCAATGGCATTTCTGATGGAAAGTACCAAGCTTCTCGGAGTTAAAGTCTTGGATAAAATTAATGGACGGCTCTTTCTATGTTTCGCTTAATTGAAGGGTTTTATCAGCTCAGGCAGGCAATCGCACAAAGAATACCACAGCAAACGAGACTCTTAGCAGTAGCCAAGCTAACAACGGCAATGGCATTTCTGATGGAAAGTACCAAGCTTCTCGGAGTGAAAGTCTTGGATAAAATTAATGGACGTTTCTTTCTATATGTTTCGCTTAGTGTAAGGGTTTTATCAGCTCAGGCAGACAATCGCACAGAGAATACCACAGCAACAGAGACTAACTCTTCGCAGTAGCCAAGCTAACCACGGCAATGGTATTTCTGATGGATAATATTGAGCTTCTCGGAGTGAAAGTTAAGGGTTGAATGCCCGGGACAGCGCGTGTCACCAGAGTGCCTCCGCCAGTGCTGGCTTCGAGATATCCCCAGAATTAGGGTTAGGGATGTGGATAGAGTTTGATGGATTAAGGATACGGTAAATTTGGATGTTTCTTCTTTACAATTCACCTCCCATCTTGATTAGTTTACCCTGCTTTAAGCTTGAAAAGTTATTGGTGGGGTTTAGAGTAATAAGCTTCTTCTCTTTTTTTGGAAGTCGTCTGCTATTGCAATTTAATGTTTTTAGGGTAAGGGTTAGGACTAAGGTTTAGGTCTGGATAAAACTGGTGGATTTATGAAATGTTCCCCCTTTTTAACCCCTCAGAATGCGCTCCTTCCGCGAAGCTCCCATAAAGGAGCAAAAAAACAAAAAAAAACAAACGTAGAATGAGCTATCCGTTAATTTTATCCAAACCTTTCACACCGAGAAGCTCTGTACTTTCCAACAGAAACGCCACTGCAGTGGTTAGCTTGGCAAACTCCAAAACAGTCTCTGTTACTATGGTATTCTTTGTGGGATTAATTCTTAGCAGGAGTCAAGCTAACCACAGCAATGGCATTTCTGATGGGAAATACTGAGTGTCTTGGAGCTTTAGGTTTGTATACAATTAACAGATGGCTCTTTCTACATTTTAAAGGGTTGGGATAGATTTAGTATAAGGGTTTTATCTGCACAGGCAGACAGTCTCTGTTGCTGACCATAACCCTACACCAACCTTGACTGAAAAATATAGAACAAGATGGCTCTTTCTACATGTTTTGCTTAGAGTATGGGTTTTATCAGCTGAGGCAGACAATCGCACAGAGAATACCACAGCAAAAGAGACTAACTCTTCGCAGTAGCCAAGCTAACCATGGCAATGGCATTCCTGATGGAAAGTACCAAGCTTCTCGGAGTGAAAGTCTTGGGTAAAATTAATGGACGGCTCTTTCTATGTTACGCTTAGCGTAAGGGATTTATCAGCTCAGGCAGACAATCGCACAGAATTCCACAGCAACAGAGACGAACTCTTCGCAGTAGCCAAGCTAACCACGGCAATGGCATTTCTGATGGAAAGTACCAAGCTTCTCGGAGTGAAAGTCTTGGATAGAATTAATGGACGGCTCTTTTTATATGTTTCGCTTATTGTAAGGGTTTTATCAGCTCAGGCAGACAATCGCACAGCAACAGAGACTAACTCTTCACAGTAGCCAAGCTAACCACAGCAATGGCATTTCTGATGGAAAGTACCAAGCTTCTCAGAGTGTAAGTCTTGGGTAAAATTAATGGACGGCTCTTTCTATGTTACGCTTAGCGTAAGGGATTTATCAGCTCAGGCAGACAATCGCACAGAGAATTCCACAGCAACAGAGACTAACTCTTCGCAGTAGCCAAGCTAACCACGGCAATGACATTTCTGATGGAAAGTACCAAGCTTCTTGGAGTGAAAGTCTTGGATAAAATTAATGGATGGATCTTTCTATGATTCGCTAAGTGTAAGGGTTTTATCAGCTAAGGCAGACAATCGCACAGAGAATACCACAGCAACAGAGACTAACTCTTCGCAGTAGCCAGCTGACCATGGCAATGGCATTTCTGATGGAAAGTACCAAGCTTCTCGGAGTGAAAGTCTCGGATGAAATTAAGGGACGGCTCTTTCTATGTTTCGCTTAGCGTAAGGGTTTTATCAGCTCAGGCAGACAATCGCACAGCAGCAGAGACTAACTCTTCACAGTAGCCAAGCTAACCACGGCAATGGCATTTCTGATGGAAAGTACCAAGCTTCTCAGAGTGTAAGTCTTGGGTAAAATTAATGGACGGCTCTCTCTATGTTACGCTTAGCGTAAGGGATTTATCAGCTCAGGCAGACAATCGCACAGAGAATTCCACAGCAACAGAGACGAACTCTTCGCAGTAGCCAAGCTAACCACGGCAATGACATTTCTGATGGAAAGTACCAAGCTTCTTGGAGTGAAAGTCTTGGATAAAATTAATGGATGGATCTTTCTATGATTCGCTAAGTGTAAGGGTTTTATCAGCTAAGGCAGACAATCGCACAGAGAATACCACAGCAACAGAGACTAACTCTTCGCAGTAGCCAGCTGACCATGGCAATGGCATTTCTGATGGAAAGTACCAAGCTTCTCGGAGTGAAAGTCTCGGATGAAATTAAGGGACGGCTCTTTCTATGTTTCGCTTAGCGTAAGGGTTTTATCAGCTCAGGCAGACAATCGCACAGAGAATTCCACAGCAACAGAGATGAACTCTTCGCAGTAGCCAAGCTAACCACGGCAATGGCATTTCTGATGGAAAGTACCAAGCTTCTTGGAGTGAAAGTCTTGGATAAAATTAATGGATGGATCTTTCTATGATTCGCTAAGTGTAAGGGTTTTATCAGCTCAGGCAGACAATCGCACAGAGAATACCACAGCAACAGAGACTAACTCTTCGCAGTAGCCAGCTGACCATGGCAATGGCATTTCTGATGGAAAGTACCAAGCTTCTCGGAGTTAAAGTCTCGGATGAAATTAAGGGACGGCTCTTTCTATGTTTCGCTTAGCTTAAGAGCTTTATCAGCTCAGGCAGACAATCGCACAGAGAATACCACAACAATAGAGACGAACTCTTCGCAGTAGCCAAGCTAACCATGGCAGTGTCATTTCTGATGGAAAGTACCAAGCTTCTCGGAGTTAAAGTCTTGGATAAAATTAATGGACGGCTCTTTCTATATGTTTCGCTTAGTGTAAAGGTTTTATCAGCTCAGGCAGACAATCGCACAGAGAATACCACAGCAACAGAGACGGTCTTCGCAGTAGCCAAGCTACCCACAGCAATGGCATTTCTGATGGAAGGACCAAGCTTCTCGAAGCGAAAGTTTTAGAGAAAATTACTGGACGGCTCTTTCTATGTTTCGCTTAGGGTAAGGGTTTCATCAGCTCAGGCAGACAATCGCACAGAGAATACCACAGCAACAGAGACTAACTCTTCGCAGTAGCCAAGCTAACCACGGCAATGGCATTTCTGATGGATAATATTGAGCTTCTCGGAGTGAAAGTTAAGGGTTGAATGCCCGGGACAGCGCGTGTCACCAGAGTGCCTCCGCCAGTGCTGGCTTCGAGATATCCCCAGAATTAGGGTTAGGGATGTGGATAGAGTTTGATGGATTAAGGATACGGTAAATTTGGATGTTTCTTCTTTACAATTCACCTCCCATCTTGATTAGTTTACCCTGCTTTAAGCTTGAAAAGTTATTGGTGGGGTTTAGAGTAATAAGCTTCTTCTCTTTTTTTGGAAGTCGTCTGCTATTGCAATTTAATGTTTTTAGGGTAAGGGTTAGGACTAAGGTTTAGGTCTGGATAAAACTGGTGGATTTATGAAATGTTCCCCCTTTTTAACCCCTCAGAATGCGCTCCTTCCGCGAAGCTCCCATAAAGGAGCAAAAAAACAAAAAAAAACAAACGTAGAATGAGCTATCCGTTAATTTTATCCAAACCTTTCACACCGAGAAGCTCTGTACTTTCCAACAGAAACGCCACTGCAGTGGTTAGCTTGGCAAACTCCAAAACAGTCTGTTACTATGGTATTCTTTGTGGGATTTATTCTTAGCAGGAGTCAAGCTAACCACAGCAATGGCATTTCTGATGGGAAATACTGAGTGTCTTGGGGCTTTAGGTTTGTATACAATTAACAGATGGCTCTTTCTACATTTTAAAGGGTTGGGATAGATTTAGTATAAGGGTTTTATCTGCACAGGCAGACAGTCTCTGTTGCTGACCATAACCCTACACCAACCTTGACTGAAAAATATAGAACAAGATGGCTCTTTCTACATGTTTTGCTTAGAGTATGGGTTTTATCAGCTGAGGCAGACAATCGCACAGAGAATACCACAGCAAAAGAGACTAACTCTTCGCAGTAGCCAAGCTAACCATGGCAATGGCATTCCTGATGGAAAGTACCAAGCTTCTCGGAGTGAAAGTCTTGGATAAAATTAATGGACCGCTCTTTCTATGTTTCGCTTAGTGTAAGGGTTTTAACAGCTCAGGAAGACTTTCGCACAGAGAATACCACAGCAACAGAGACTAACTCTTTGCAGTAGCCAAGCTAAACACGGCAATGGCATTTCTGATGGAAAGTACCAAGCTTCTCGGAGTGAAAGTCTTGGATAGAATTAATGGACGGCTCTTTTTATACGTTTCGCTTAGTGTAAGGGTTTTATCAGCTCAGGCAGACAATCGCACAGCAGCAGAGACTAACTCTTCACAGTAGCCAAGCTAACCACTGCAATGGCATTTCTGATGGAAAGTACCAAGCTTCTCAGAGTGAAAGTCTTGGGTAAAATTAATGGACGGCTCTTTCTATGTTACGCTTAGCGTAAGGGATTTATCAGCTCAGGCAGACAATCGCACAGAGAATTCCACAGCAACAGAGACGAACTCTTCGCAGTAGCCAAGCTAACCACGGCAATGACATTTCTGATGGAAAGTACCAAGCTTCTTGGAGTGAAAGTCTTGGATAAAATTAATGGATGGATCTTTCTATGATTCGCTAAGTGTAAGGGTTTTATCAGCTCAGGCAGACAATCGCACAGAATTCCACAGCAACAGAGACGAACTCTTCGCAGTAGCCAAGCTAACCACGGCAATGGCATTTCTGATGGAAAGTACCAAGCTTCTCGGAGTGAAAGTCTTGGATAGAATTAATGGACGGCTCTTTTTATATGTTTCGCTTATTGTAAGGGTTTTATCAGCTCAGGCAGAAAATCGCATAGCAACAGAGACTAACTCTTCACAGTAGCCAAGCTAACCACGGCAATGGCATTTCTGATGGAAAGTACCAAGCTTCTCAGAGTGTAAGTCTTGGGTAAAATTAATGGACGGCTCTTTCTATGTTACGCTTAGCGTAAGGGATTTATCAGCTCAGGCAGACAATCGCACAGAGAATTCCACAGCAACAGAGACGAACTCTTCGCAGTAGCCAAGCTAACCACGGCAATGACATTTCTGATGGAAAGTACCAAGCTTCTTGGAGTGAAAGTCTTGGATAAAATTAATGGATGGATCTTTCTATGATTCGCTAAGTGTAAGGGTTTTATCAGCTCAGGCAGACAATCGCACAGAGAATACCACAGCAACAGAGACTAACTCTTCGCAGTAGCCAGCTGACCATGGCAATGGCATTTCTGATGGAAAGTACCAAGCTTCTCGGAGTGAAAGTCTCGGATGAAATTAAGGGACGGCTCTTTCTATGTTTCGCTTAGCGTAAGGGTTTTATCAGCTCAGGCAGACAATCGCACAGAGAATTCCACAGCAACAGAGACGAACTCTTCGCAGTAGCCAAGCTAACCACGGCAATGGCATTTCTGATGGAAAGTACCAAGCTTCTTGGAGTGAAAGTCTTGGATAAAATTAATGGATGGATCTTTCTATGATTCGCTAAGTGTAAGGGTTTTATCAGCTCAGGCAGACAATCGCACAGAGAATACCACAGCAACAGAGACTAACTCTTCGCAGTAGCCAGCTGACCATGGCAATGGCATTTCTGATGGAAAGTACCAAGCTTCTCGGAGTGAAAGTCTCGGATGAAATTAAGGGACGGCTCTTTCTATGTTTCGCTTAGCTTAAGAGTTTTATCAGCTCAGGCAGACAATCGCACAGAGAATACCACAACAATAGAGACGAACTCTTCGCAGTAGCCAAGCTAACCATGGCAGTGGCATTTCTGATGGAAAGTACCAAGCTTCTCGGAGTGAAAGTCTTGGATAGAATTAATGGACGGTTCTTTCTATATGTTTTGCTTAGCATAAGGATTTTTTCAGCTATGGCAGACAATCGCACAGAGAATACCACAGCAACAGAGACTAACTCTTCGCAGTAGCCAAGCTAACCACGGCAATGGCATTTCTGATGGAAAGTACCAAGCTTCTCGGAGTTAAAGTCTTGGATAAAATTAATGGACGGCTCTTTCTATATGTTTCGCTTAGTGTAAAGGTTTTATCAGCTCAGGCAGACAATCGCACAGAGAATACCACAGCAACAGAGACGGTCTTCGCAGTAGCCAAGCTACCCACAGCAATGGCATTTCTGATGGAAGGACCAAGCTTCTCGAAGCGAAAGTTTTAGAGAAAATTACTGGACGGCTCTTTCTATGTTTCGCTTAGGGTAAGGGTTTCATCAGCTCAGGCAGACAATCGCACAGAGAATACCACAGCAACAGAAACTAACTCTTCGCAGTAGACAAGCTAACCACGGCAATGGCATTTCTGATGGATAATATTGAGCTTCTCGGAGTGAAAGTTAAGGGTTGAATGCCCGGGACAGCGCGTGTCACCAGAGTGCCTCCGCCAGTGCTGGCTTCGAGAGATCCCCAGAATTAGGGTTAGGGATGTGGATAGAGTTTGATGGATTAAGGATACGGTAAATTTGGATGTTTCTTCTTTACAATTCACCTCCCATCTTGATTAGTTTACCCTGCTTTAAGCTTGAAAAGTTATTGGTGGGGTTTAGAGTAATATAAGCTTCTTCTCTTTTTTTGGAAGTCGTCTGCTATTGCAATTTAATGTTTTTAGGGTAAGGACTAAGGTTTAGGTCTGGATAAAACTGGTGGATTTCTGAAATGTTCCCCCTTTTTAACCCCTCAGAATGCGCTCCTTCCGCGAAGCTCCCATAAAGGAGCAAAAAAAAACAAACGTAGAATGAGCTATCCGTTAATTTTATCCAAACCTTTCACACCGAGAAGCTCTGTACTTTCCAACAGAAACGCCACTGCAGTGGTTAGCTTGGCAAACTCCAAAACAGTCTCTGTTACTATGGTATTCTTTGTGGGATTAATTCTTAGCAGGAGTCAAGCTAACCACAGCAATGGCATTTCTGATGGGAAATACTGAGTGTCTTGGAGCTTTAGGTTTGTATACAATTAACAGATGGCTCTTTCTACATTTTAAAGGGTTGGGATAGATTTAGTATAAGGGTTTTATCTGCACAGGCAGACAGTCTCTGTTGCTGACCATAACCCTACACCAACCTTGACTGAAAAATATAGAACAAGATGGCTCTTTCTACATGTTTTGCTTAGAGTATGGGTTTTATCAGCTGAGGCAGACAATCGCACAGAGAATACCACAGCAAAAGAGACTAACTCTTCGCAGTAGCCAAGCTAACCATGGCAATGGCATTCCTGATGGAAAGTACCAAGCTTCTCGGAGTGAAAGTCTTGGATAAAATTAATGGACCGCTCTTTCTATGTTTCGCTTAGTGTAAGGGTTTTAACAGCTCAGGAAGACTTTCGCACAGAGAATACCACAGCAACAGAGACTAACTCTTTGCAGTAGCCAAGCTAAACACGGCAATGGCATTTCTGATGGAAAGTACCAAGCTTCTCGGAGTGAAAGTCTTGGATAGAATTAATGGACGGCTCTTTTTATACGTTTCGCTTAGTGTAAGGGTTTTATCAGCTCAGGCAGACAATCGCACAGCAGCAGAGACTAACTCTTCACAGTAGCCAAGCTAACCACTGCAATGGCATTTCTGATGGAAAGTACCAAGCTTCTCAGAGTGAAAGTCTTGGGTAAAATTAATGGACGGCTCTTTCTATGTTACGCTTAGCGTAAGGGATTTATCAGCTCAGGCAGACAATCGCACAGAGAATTCCACAGCAACAGAGACGAACTCTTCGCAGTAGCCAAGCTAACCACGGCAATGACATTTCTGATGGAAAGTACCAAGCTTCTTGGAGTGAAAGTCTTGGATAAAATTAATGGATGGATCTTTCTATGATTCGCTAAGTGTAAGGGTTTTATCAGCTCAGGCAGACAATCGCACAGAATTCCACAGCAACAGAGACGAACTCTTCGCAGTAGCCAAGCTAACCACGGCAATGGCATTTCTGATGGAAAGTACCAAGCTTCTCGGAGTGAAAGTCTTGGATAGAATTAATGGACGGCTCTTTTTATATGTTTCGCTTATTGTAAGGGTTTTATCAGCTCAGGCAGAAAATCGCATAGCAACAGAGACTAACTCTTCACAGTAGCCAAGCTAACCACGGCAATGGCATTTCTGATGGAAAGTACCAAGCTTCTCAGAGTGTAAGTCTTGGGTAAAATTAATGGACGGCTCTTTCTATGTTACGCTTAGCGTAAGGGATTTATCAGCTCAGGCAGACAATCGCACAGAGAATTCCACAGCAACAGAGACGAACTCTTCGCAGTAGCCAAGCTAACCACGGCAATGACATTTCTGATGGAAAGTACCAAGCTTCTTGGAGTGAAAGTCTTGGATAAAATTAATGGATGGATCTTTCTATGATTCGCTAAGTGTAAGGGTTTTATCAGCTCAGGCAGACAATCGCACAGAGAATACCACAGCAACAGAGACTAACTCTTCGCAGTAGCCAGCTGACCATGGCAATGGCATTTCTGATGGAAAGTACCAAGCTTCTCGGAGTGAAAGTCTCGGATGAAATTAAGGGACGGCTCTTTCTATGTTTCGCTTAGCGTAAGGGTTTTATCAGCTCAGGCAGACAATCGCACAGAGAATTCCACAGCAACAGAGACGAACTCTTCGCAGTAGCCAAGCTAACCACGGCAATGGCATTTCTGATGGAAAGTACCAAGCTTCTTGGAGTGAAAGTCTTGGATAAAATTAATGGATGGATCTTTCTATGATTCGCTAAGTGTAAGGGTTTTATCAGCTCAGGCAGACAATCGCACAGAGAATACCACAGCAACAGAGACTAACTCTTCGCAGTAGCCAGCTGACCATGGCAATGGCATTTCTGATGGAAAGTACCAAGCTTCTCGGAGTGAAAGTCTCGGATGAAATTAAGGGACGGCTCTTTCTATGTTTCGCTTAGCTTAAGAGTTTTATCAGCTCAGGCAGACAATCGCACAGAGAATACCACAACAATAGAGACGAACTCTTCGCAGTAGCCAAGCTAACCATGGCAGTGGCATTTCTGATGGAAAGTACCAAGCTTCTCGGAGTGAAAGTCTTGGATAGAATTAATGGACGGTTCTTTCTATATGTTTTGCTTAGCATAAGGATTTTTTCAGCTATGGCAGACAATCGCACAGAGAATACCACAGCAACAGAGACTAACTCTTCGCAGTAGCCAAGCTAACCACGGCAATGGCATTTCTGATGGAAAGTACCAAGCTTCTCGGAGTTAAAGTCTTGGATAAAATTAATGGACGGCTCTTTCTATATGTTTCGCTTAGTGTAAGGGTTTTATCAGCTCAGGCAGACAATCGCACAGAGAATACCACAGCAACAGAGACGGTCTTCGCAGTAGCCAAGCTACCCACAGCAATGGCATTTCTGATGGAAGGACCAAGCTTCTCGAAGCGAAAGTTTTAGAGAAAATTACTGGACGGCTCTTTCTATGTTTCGCTTAGGGTAAGGGTTTCATTAGCTCAGGCAGACAATCGCACAGAGAATACCACAGCAACAGAGACTAACTCTTCGCAGTAGCCAAGCTAACCACGGCAATGGCATTTCTGATGGATAATATTGAGCTTCTCGGAGTGAAAGTTAAGGGTTGAATGCCCGGGACAGCGCGTGTCACCAGAGTACCTCCGCCAGTGCTGGCTTCGAGATATCCCCAGAATTAGGGTTAGGGATGTGGATAGAGTTTGATGGATTAAGGATACGGTAAATTTGGATGTTTCTTCTTTACAATTCACCTCCCATCTTGATTAGTTTACCCTGCTTTAAGCTTGAAAAGTAATTGGATAGAATTAATGGACGGCTCTTTTTATACGTTTCGCTTAGTGTAAGGGTTTTATCAGCTCAGGCAGACAATCGCACAGCAGCAGAGACTAACTCTTCAGAGTAGCCAAGCTAACCACTGCAATGGCATTTCTGATGGAAAGTACCAAGCTTCTCAGAGTGAAAGTCTTGGGTAAAATTAATGGACGGCTCTTTCTATGTTACGCTTAGCGTAAGGGATTTATCAGCTCAGGCAGACAATCGCACAGAGAATTCCACAGCAACAGAGACGAACTCTTCGCAGTAGCCAAGCTAACCACGGCAATGACATTTCTGATGGAAAGTACCAAGCTTCTTGGAGTGAAAGTCTTGGATAAAATTAATGGATGGATCTTTCTATGATTCGCTAAGTGTGAGGGTTTTATCAGCTCAGGCAGACAATCGCACAGAATTCCACAGCAACAGAGACGAACTCTTCGCAGTAGCCAAGCTAACCACGGCAATGGCATTTCTGATGGAAAGTACCAAGCTTCTCGGAGTGAAAGTCTTGGATAGAATTAATGGACGGCTCTTTTTATATGTTTCGCTTATTGTAAGGGTTTTATCAGCTCAGGCAGACAATAGCACAGCAACAGAGACTAACTCTTCACAGTAGCCAAGCTAACCACGGCAATGGCATTTCTGATGGAAAGTACCAAGCTTCTCAGAGTGTAAGTCTTGGGTAAAATTAATGGACGGCTCTTTCTATGTTATGCTTAGCGTAAGGGATTTATCAGCTCAGGCAGACAATCGCACAGAGAATTCCACAGCAACAGAGACGAACTCTTCGCAGTAGCCAAGCTAACCACGGCAATGACATTTCTGATGGAAAGTACCAAGCTTCTTGGAGTGAAAGTCTTGGATAAAATTAATGGATGGATCTTTCTATGATTCGCTAAGTGTAAGGGTTTTATCAGCTCAGGCAGACAATCGCACAGAGAATACCACAGCAACATATTGAGCTTCTCGGAGTGAAAGTTAAGGGTTGAATGCCCGGGCCAGCGCGTGTCACCAGAGTGCCTCCGCCAGTGCTGGCTTCGAGATATCCCCAGAATTAGGGTTAGGGATGTGGATAGAGTTTGATGGATTAAGGATACGGTAAATTTGGATGTTTCTTCTTTACAATTCACCTCCCATCTTGATTAGTTTACCCTTCGCTTAGTGTAAGGGTTTTATCAGCTCAGGCAGACAATCGCAAAGACAATACCACAGCAACAGAGACTAAGTCTTCGCAGTAGCCAAGCTAACCGAGACAATGGCATTTCTGATGGAAAGTACCAAGCTTCTCGGAGTGAAAGTCTTGGATAAAAGTAATGGACGTTTCTTTCTATATGTTTCGCTTACTGTAAGGGTTTTATCAGCTCAGGCAGACAATCTCACAGAGAATACCACAGCAACAGAGACTAAGTCTTCGCAGTTGGCAAGCTAACCGAGACAATGGCATTTCTGATGGAAAGTACCAAGCTTCTCGGAGTGAAAGTCTTGGATAAAATTAATGGATGGATCTTTCTATGATTCGCTAAGTGTACGGGTTTTATCAGCTCAGGCAGACAATCGCACAGAGAATACCACAGCAACATATTGAGCTTCTCGGAGTGAAAGTTAAGGGTTGAATGCCCGGGCCAGCGCGTGTCACCAGAGTGCCTCCGCCAGTGCTGGCTTCGAGATATCCCCAGAATTAGGGTTAGGGATGTGGATAGAGTTTGATGGATTAAGGATACGGTAAATTTGGATGTTTCTTCTTTACAATTCACCTCCCATCTTGATTAGTTTACCCTTCGCTCAGTGTAAGGGTTTTATCAGCTCAGGCAGACAATCGCAAAGAGAATACCACAGCAACAGAGACTAAGTCTTCGCAGTAGCCAAGCTAACCGAGACAATGGCATTTCTGATGGAAAGTACCAAGCTTCTCGGAGTGAAAGTCTTGGATAAAATTAATGGACGTTTCTTTCTATATGTTTCGCTTACTGTAAGGGTTTTATCAGCTCAGGCAGACAATCTCACAGAGAATACCACAGCAACAGAGACTAAGTCTTCGCAGTAGCCAAGCTAACCGAGACAATGGCATTTCTGATGGAAAGTACCAAGCTTCTCGGAGTGAAAGTCTGGGATAAAATTAATGGACGGCTCTTTCTATGTTTCGCTTAATTGAAGGGTTTTATCAGCTCAGGCAGGCAATCGCACAAAGAATACCACAGCAAACGAGACTAACTCTTAGCAGTAGCCAAGCTAACAACGGCAATGGCATTTCTGATGGAAAGTACCAAGCTTCTCGGAGTGAAAGTCTTGGATAAAATTAATGGACGTTTCTTTCTATATGTTTCGCTTAGTGTAAGGGTTTTATCAGCTCAGGCAGACAATCGCACAGAGAATACCACAGCAACAGAGACTAACTCTTCGCAGTAGCCAAGCTAACCACGGCAATGGTATTTCTGATGGATAATATTGAGCGTCTCGGAGTGAAAGTTAAGGGTTGAATGCCCGGGACAGCGCGTGTCACCAGAGTGCCTCCGCCAGTGCTGGCTTCGAGATATCCCCAGAATTAGGGTTAGGGATGTGGATAGAGTTTGATGGATTAAGGATACGGTAAATTTGGATGTTTCTTCTTTACAATTCACCTCCCATCTTGATTAGTTTACCCTGCTTTAAGCTTGAAAAGTTATTGGTGGGGTTTAGAGTAATATAAGCTTCTCTTTTTTTTGAAGTAGTCTGCTATTGCAATTTAATGTTTTTAGGGTAAGGGTTAGGACTAAGGTTTAGGTCTGGATAAAACTGGTGGATTTCTGAAATGATCCCCCTTTTTAACCCCTCAGAATGCGCTCCTTCCTTGAAGCTCCCATACAGGAGCAAAAAAAAAAAAATGTAGAATGAGCTATCCGTTAATTTTATCCAGTCCTTTCACACCGAGAAGCTCTGTACTTTCCATCAGAAACGCCACTGCAGTAGTTAGCTTGGCAACCGCCAAGACAGTCTCTGTTACTATGGTATTCTTTGTGGGATTAATTCTTAGCAGGAGTCAAGCTAACCATGGCGATGGCATTTCTGATGGGAAATACTGAGTGTCTTGGAGCTTTAGGTCGGTATACAATTAACAGATGGCTCTTTCTACATTTTTAAAGGGTTGGGATAGGTTTAGTATAAGGGTTTTATCTGCACAGGCAGACAGTCTCTGTTGCTGACCATAACCCAACACCAACCCTGACTGAAAAATGTAGAACAAGATGGCTCTTTCTACATGTTTCGCTTAGGGTATGGGTTTTATCAGCTCAGGTAGACATTCGCACAGAGAATACCACAGCAACAGAGTCTAACTCTTCGCAGTAGCCATGCTAACCCCGGCAGTGGCATTTCTGATGGAAAGTACGAAGCTTCTCGAAGCGAAAGTCTTAGATAAAATTACTGGACGGCTCTTTCTATGTTTCGCTTAGGGTAAGGGTTTTATCAACTCAGGCAGACAATCGCACAGAGAATACCACAGCAACAGAGACTAACTCTTCGCAGTAGCCAAGCTAACCACGGCAATGGCATTCCTGATGGAAAGTACCAAGCTTCTCGGAGTGAAAGTCTTAGATAAAATTAATGGATGGATCTTTCTATGTTTCGCTTAGTGTAAGGGTTTTATCAGCTCAGGCAGACAATCGCACAGAGAATACCACAGCAACAGAGACTAAGTCTTCGCAGTAGCCAAGCTGACCATGGCAATGGGATTCCTGATGGAAAGTACCAAGCTTCTCGGAGTTAAAGTCTTGGATATAATTAATGGACGGCTCTTTCTATATGTTTCGCTTAGTGTAAGGGTTTTATCAGCTCAGGCAGACAATCGCACAGAGAATACCACAGCAACAGAGACGGTCTTCGCAGTAGCCAAGCTAACCACAGCAATGGCATTTCTAATGGAAGGACCAAGCTTCTCGAAGCTAAAGTTTTAGAGAAAATTACTGGACGGCTCTTTCTATGTTTCGCTTAGGGTAAGGGTTTTATCAGCTCAGGCAGACAATCGCACAGAGAATACCACAGCAACAGAGACTAACTCTTCGCAGTAGCCAAGCTGACCATGGCAATGGCATTTCTGATGGAAAGTACCAAGCTTCTCGGAGTGAAAGTCTTGGAGGAAATTAAGGGACGGCTCTTTCTATATTTCGCTTAGCTTAAGGGTTTTATCAGCTCAGGCAGACAATCGCACAGAGAATACCACAGCAACAGCGACGACCTCTTCGCAGTAGCCAAGCTAACCATGGCAGTGGCATTTCTGATGGAAAGTACCAAGCTTCTCGGAGTGAAAGTCTTGGATAGAATTAATGGACGGTTCTTTCTATATGTTTTGCTTAGCGTAAGGATTTTTTCAGCTATGGCAGACAATCGCAAAGAGAATACCACAGCAACAGAGACTAACTCTTCGCAGTAGCCAAGCTAACCACGGCAATGGCATTTCTGATGGAAAGTACCAAGCTTCTCGGAGTGAAAGTCTTGGATAGAATTAATGGACGGCTCTTTCGATATGTTTCGCTTAGCGTAAAGGTTTTATCAGCTCAGGCAGTCAGTCGCACAGAGAATACCAGAGCAACAGAGACCAACTCTTCGCAGTAGCCAAGCTAACCACGGCAATGGCATTTCTGACGAAAAGTACCAAGCTTCTCGGAGTGAAAGTCTTGGATAAAATTAATGGACGGCTCTTTCTATGTTTCGCTTAGGGTAAGGGTTTTATCAGCTCAGGCAGGCAATCGCACAGAGAATACCACAGCAACAGAGACCAACTCTTCGCAGTAGCCAAGCTAACCACGGCAATGGTATTTCTGATGGATAATATTGAGCGTCTCGGAGTGAAAGTTAAGGGTTGAATGCCCGGGACAGCGCGTGTCACCAGAGTGCCTCCGCCAGTGCTGGCTTCGAGATATCCCCAGAATTAGAGTTAGGGATGTGGATAGAGTTTGATGGATTAAGGATACGGTAAATTTGGATGTTTCCTCTTTACAATTCACCTCCCATCTTGATTAGTTTACCCTGCTTTAAGCTTGAAAAGTTATTGGTGGGGTTTAGAGTAATATAAGCTTCTTCTCTTTTTTTTGAAGTAGTCTGCTATTGCAATTTAATGTTTTTAGGGTAAGGGTTAGGACTAAGGTTTAGGTCTGGATAAAACTGGTGGATTTCTGAAATGTTCCCCCTTTTTAACCCCTCAGACTGCGCTCCTTCCTCGAAGCTCCCATAAAGGAGCAAAAAAAAAAAAAAAACCAAATGTAGAATGAGCTATCCGTTAATTTTATCCAGTCCTTTCACACCGAGAAGCTCTGTACTTTCCATCAGAAATGCCACTGCAGTGGTTAGCTTGGCAACCGCCAAGACAGTCTGTTACTATGGTATTCTTTGTGGGATTAATTCTTAGGAGGCAAGCTAACCACAGCAATGGCATTTCTGATGGGAAATACTGAGTGTCTTGGAGCTTTAGGTTTGTATACAATTAACAGATGGCTCTTTCTACATTTTAAAGGGTTGGGATAGATTTAGTATAAGGGTTTTATGTGCACAGGCAGACAGTCTCTGTTGCTGACCATAACCCTACACCAATCCTGACTGAAAAATATAGAACAAGATGGCTCTTTCTACATGTTTCGCTTAGAGTATGGGTTTTATCAGCTGAGGCAGACAATCGCACAGAGAATACCACAGCAAAAGAGACTAACTCTTCGCAGTAGCCGAGCTAACCACGGCAATGGCATTTCTGATGGAAAGTACCAAGCTTCTCGGAGTGAAAGTCTTAGATAGAATTAATGGACGGTTCTTTCTATATGTTTTGCTTAGCGTAAGGATTTTTTCAGCTATGGCAGACAATCGCACAGAGAATACCACAGCAACAGAGACGGTCTTCGCAGTAGCCAAGCTAACCACAGCAATGGCATTTCTGACGGAAGGACCAAGCTTCTCGGAGCGAAAGTTTGAGAAAATTACTGGACGGCTCTTTCTACATGTTTCGCTTAGGGTTAGGGTTTTATCAGCTCAGGCAGTCAATCGCACAGAGAATACCACAGCAACAGAGACCAACTCTTCGCAGTAACCAAGCTAACCACGGTAAGGGCATTTCAGATTGAAAATACTAGGTTAACTTTATGGTTAGGGTTGAATGCCAGAGCCAACACATGTCAATGTCATGTCACATGTCTGAGCACCTCCGCCAATGCCCAAGTGCTGGATTAGAAATACCCCAAGGATTCGGGTTAGGGGTAGAGTTTGATTGGTTAAGTCCAGGGACAATTTGGGTGTTTATTCGTTACAACTGATCTCCCATTGTCTTATATCTTGATTACTTTATCCCGTTTTAAACTTGAAAAGTTGTTGGTGGGGTTTGAAACGATACAAGTGTTTTTTGTTTTGTTTTTTTTTTTAAATTTAACTTTTCTGCAATTGCAATTTAATGTTTAAAGAGTTAATACTAAGGTTTAGATCAATTTGATAAATTTCTGCACTTTTTTCCTTTTTACCACTCAGAACATGCCCCTTCTCTTGATGCTCCCATGAAAGGAACATTGAACATCATCTAAATGCCCAGAGCTTGTGATTAAACCACTTCTCTGTACCCGCTTAGCGCTCAGGAAGAAGCACCCCAGCTCATCATCGTGGGTGGCGGGACTCACTTTAGAAAAACATTTCTCACGATAAATCTAAAGAACTTATCCCCGAAAGTAGGATTAGCTGAACGTAACGGATGGCTCTATATCTTTCGATTAGGGTTGGGGGCAAGGGTTTCATCTGCTCTGGCATACAATCCTACAGAGAATACCACAGCAAGACACCAACTCGTCGCAGTAGCCAAGCTAACCACGGCAATGGTATTTCTGACAGAAAGTACTGAGCTTTTCAGAGTAAAAGTTTTGCATAAAATGAACAAAGAGATCTCAAGTGACACATGTAGAAAGCTAAGGTTTGGGTTGGGGCTTATCTGCTCAGTCAGACAATCCCACAAAAAAAAAAAATACAACAGAGAATAACTCTTAGCAGTAGCCAAGCTATCCATGACGAAGTCATTTCTGATGGAAAATACTGAGTTTTTCCAACTGAAAGGTTTGGATAAAATTAACAGATTGCCCTTTCTACATCTTTCGTTTAGGGATGAGTTAGGCTAAGAGTTTTGTCTGCTCAGGCAAACAATACCACATCAACAGCGACTACCTCTTCGCAGTAGCATTTCTGAACATGAAGTGATAGTTTCAGATGAAATAAACGGACTGGTCTTTCTAGACGTTTCGGTTGGGATAGTGTTAGGGTTTTACCTGCCAAGGCAGAAAATCTTAGAGAATACCACTGCAACAGAGAATAACTTCGATAGACAAGCTAACCACAGTAATGGCATTTCAGATGGAATGTACCAAGCTTCTTGGAGTGAAAGTCTTGGATAAAATTAATGGATGGATCTTTCTATGATTCGCTAAGTGTAAGGGTTTTATCAGCTCAGGCAGACAATCGCACAGAGAATACCACAGCAACATATTGAGCTTCTCGGAGTGAAAGTTAAGGGTTGAATGCCCGGGCCAGCGCGTGTCACCAGAGTGCCTCCGCCAGTGCTGGCTTCGAGATATCCCCAGAATTAGGGTTAGGGATGTGGATAGAGTTTGATGGATTAAGGATACGGTAAATTTGGATGTTTCTTCTTTACAATTCACCTCCCATCTTGATTAGTTTACCCTTCGCTTAGTGTAAGGGTTTTATCAGCTCAGGCAGACAATCGCAAAGACAATACCACAGCAACAGAGACTAAGTCTTCGCAGTAGCCAAGCTAACCGAGACAATGGCATTTCTGATGGAAAGTACCAAGCTTCTCGGAGTGAAAGTCTTGGATAAAATTAATGGACGTTTCTTTCTATATGTTTCGCTTACTGTAAGGGTTTTATCAGCTCAGGCAGACAATCTCACAGAGAATACCACAGCAACAGAGACTAAGTCTTCGCAGTTGGCAAGCTAACCGAGACAATGGCATTTCTGATGGAAAGTACCAAGCTTCTCGGAGTGAAAGTCTTGGATAAAATTAATGGATGGATCTTTCTATGATTCGCTAAGTGTACGGGTTTTATCAGCTCAGGCAGACAATCGCACAGAGAATACCACAGCAACATATTGAGCTTCTCGGAGTGAAAGTTAAGGGTTGAATGCCCGGGCCAGCGCGTGTCACCAGAGTGCCTCCGCCAGTGCTGGCTTCGAGATATCCCCAGAATTAGGGTTAGGGATGTGGATAGAGTTTGATGGATTAAGGATACGGTAAATTTGGATGTTTCTTCTTTACAATTCACCTCCCATCTTGATTAGTTTACCCTTCGCTCAGTGTAAGGGTTTTATCAGCTCAGGCAGACAATCGCAAAGAGAATACCACAGCAACAGAGACTAAGTCTTCGCAGTAGCCAAGCTAACCGAGACAATGGCATTTCTGATGGAAAGTACCAAGCTTCTCGGAGTGAAAGTCTTGGATAAAATTAATGGACGTTTCTTTCTATATGTTTCGCTTACTGTAAGGGTTTTATCAGCTCAGGCAGACAATCTCACAGAGAATACCACAGCAACAGAGACTAAGTCTTCGCAGTAGCCAAGCTAACCGAGACAATGGCATTTCTGATGGAAAGTACCAAGCTTCTCGGAGTGAAAGTCTGGGATAAAATTAATGGACGGCTCTTTCTATGTTTCGCTTAATTGAAGGGTTTTATCAGCTCAGGCAGGCAATCGCACAAAGAATACCACAGCAAACGAGACTAACTCTTAGCAGTAGCCAAGCTAACAACGGCAATGGCATTTCTGATGGAAAGTACCAAGCTTCTCGGAGTGAAAGTCTTGGATAAAATTAATGGACGTTTCTTTCTATATGTTTCGCTTAGTGTAAGGGTTTTATCAGCTCAGGCAGACAATCGCACAGAGAATACCACAGCAACAGAGACTAACTCTTCGCAGTAGCCAAGCTAACCACGGCAATGGTATTTCTGATGGATAATATTGAGCGTCTCGGAGTGAAAGTTAAGGGTTGAATGCCCGGGACAGCGCGTGTCACCAGAGTGCCTCCGCCAGTGCTGGCTTCGAGATATCCCCAGAATTAGGGTTAGGGATGTGGATAGAGTTTGATGGATTAAGGATACGGTAAATTTGGATGTTTCTTCTTTACAATTCACCTCCCATCTTGATTAGTTTACCCTGCTTTAAGCTTGAAAAGTTATTGGTGGGGTTTAGAGTAATATAAGCTTCTCTTTTTTTTGAAGTAGTCTGCTATTGCAATTTAATGTTTTTAGGGTAAGGGTTAGGACTAAGGTTTAGGTCTGGATAAAACTGGTGGATTTCTGAAATGATCCCCCTTTTTAACCCCTCAGAATGCGCTCCTTCCTTGAAGCTCCCATACAGGAGCAAAAAAAAAAAAATGTAGAATGAGCTATCCGTTAATTTTATCCAGTCCTTTCACACCGAGAAGCTCTGTACTTTCCATCAGAAACGCCACTGCAGTAGTTAGCTTGGCAACCGCCAAGACAGTCTCTGTTACTATGGTATTCTTTGTGGGATTAATTCTTAGCAGGAGTCAAGCTAACCATGGCGATGGCATTTCTGATGGGAAATACTGAGTGTCTTGGAGCTTTAGGTCGGTATACAATTAACAGATGGCTCTTTCTACATTTTTAAAGGGTTGGGATAGGTTTAGTATAAGGGTTTTATCTGCACAGGCAGACAGTCTCTGTTGCTGACCATAACCCAACACCAACCCTGACTGAAAAATGTAGAACAAGATGGCTCTTTCTACATGTTTCGCTTAGGGTATGGGTTTTATCAGCTCAGGTAGACATTCGCACAGAGAATACCACAGCAACAGAGTCTAACTCTTCGCAGTAGCCATGCTAACCCCGGCAGTGGCATTTCTGATGGAAAGTACGAAGCTTCTCGAAGCGAAAGTCTTAGATAAAATTACTGGACGGCTCTTTCTATGTTTCGCTTAGGGTAAGGGTTTTATCAACTCAGGCAGACAATCGCACAGAGAATACCACAGCAACAGAGACTAACTCTTCGCAGTAGCCAAGCTAACCACGGCAATGGCATTCCTGATGGAAAGTACCAAGCTTCTCGGAGTGAAAGTCTTAGATAAAATTAATGGATGGATCTTTCTATGTTTCGCTTAGTGCAAGGGTTTTATCAGCTCAGGCAGACAATCGCACAGAGAATACCACAGCAACAGAGACTAAGTCTTCGCAGTAGCCAAGCTGACCATGGCAATGGGATTCCTGATGGAAAGTACCAAGCTTCTCGGAGTTAAAGTCTTGGATATAATTAATGGACGGCTCTTTCTATATGTTTCGCTTAGTGTAAGGGTTTTATCAGCTCAGGCAGACAATCGCACAGAGAATACCACAGCAACAGAGACGGTCTTCGCAGTAGCCAAGCTAACCACAGCAATGGCATTTCTAATGGAAGGACCAAGCTTCTCGAAGCTAAAGTTTTAGAGAAAATTACTGGACGGCTCTTTCTATGTTTCGCTTAGGGTAAGGGTTTTATCAGCTCAGGCAGACAATCGCACAGAGAATACCACAGCAACAGAGACTAACTCTTCGCAGTAGCCAAGCTGACCATGGCAATGGCATTTCTGATGGAAAGTACCAAGCTTCTCGGAGTGAAAGTCTTGGAGGAAATTAAGGGACGGCTCTTTCTATATTTCGCTTAGCTTAAGGGTTTTATCAGCTCAGGCAGACAATCGCACAGAGAATACCACAGCAACAGCGACGACCTCTTCGCAGTAGCCAAGCTAACCATGGCAGTGGCATTTCTGATGGAAAGTACCAAGCTTCTCGGAGTGAAAGTCTTGGATAGAATTAATGGACGGTTCTTTCTATATGTTTTGCTTAGCGTAAGGATTTTTTCAGCTATGGCAGACAATCGCAAAGAGAATACCACAGCAACAGAGACTAACTCTTCGCAGTAGCCAAGCTAACCACGGCAATGGCATTTCTGATGGAAAGTACCAAGCTTCTCGGAGTGAAAGTCTTGGATAGAATTAATGGACGGCTCTTTCGATATGTTTCGCTTAGCGTAAAGGTTTTATCAGCTCAGGCAGTCAGTCGCACAGAGAATACCAGAGCAACAGAGACCAACTCTTCGCAGTAGCCAAGCTAACCACGGCAATGGCATTTCTGACGAAAAGTACCAAGCTTCTCGGAGTGAAAGTCTTGGATAAAATTAATGGACGGCTCTTTCTATGTTTCGCTTAGGGTAAGGGTTTTATCAGCTCAGGCAGGCAATCGCACAGAGAATACCACAGCAACAGAGACCAACTCTTCGCAGTAGCCAAGCTAACCACGGCAATGGTATTTCTGATGGATAATATTGAGCGTCTCGGAGTGAAAGTTAAGGGTTGAATGCCCGGGACAGCGCGTGTCACCAGAGTGCCTCCGCCAGTGCTGGCTTCGAGATATCCCCAGAATTAGGGTTAGGGATGTGGATAGAGTTTGATGGATTAAGGATACGGTAAATTTGGATGTTTCCTCTTTACAATTCACCTCCCATCTTGATTAGTTTACCCTGCTTTAAGCTTGAAAAGTTATTGGTGGGGTTTAGAGTAATATAAGCTTCTTCTCTTTTTTTTGAAGTAGTCTGCTATTGCAATTTAATGTTTTTAGGGTAAGGGTTAGGACTAAGGTTTAGGTCTGGATAAAACTGGTGGATTTCTGAAATGTTCCCCCTTTTTAACCCCTCAGACTGCGCTCCTTCCTCGAAGCTCCCATAAAGGAGCAAAAAAAAAAAAAAAACCAAATGTAGAATGAGCTATCCGTTAATTTTATCCAGTCCTTTCACACCGAGAAGCTCTGTACTTTCCATCAGAAATGCCACTGCAGTGGTTAGCTTGGCAACCGCCAAGACAGTCTGTTACTATGGTATTCTTTGTGGGATTAATTCTTAGGAGGCAAGCTAACCACAGCAATGGCATTTCTGATGGGAAATACTGAGTGTCTTGGAGCTTTAGGTTTGTATACAATTAACAGATGGCTCTTTCTACATTTTAAAGGGTTGGGATAGATTTAGTATAAGGGTTTTATGTGCACAGGCAGACAGTCTCTGTTGCTGACCATAACCCTACACCAATCCTGACTGAAAAATATAGAACAAGATGGCTCTTTCTACATGTTTCGCTTAGAGTATGGGTTTTATCAGCTGAGGCAGACAATCGCACAGAGAATACCACAGCAAAAGAGACTAACTCTTCGCAGTAGCCGAGCTAACCACGGCAATGGCATTTCTGATGGAAAGTACCAAGCTTCTCGGAGTGAAAGTCTTAGATAGAATTAATGGACGGTTCTTTCTATATGTTTTGCTTAGCGTAAGGATTTTTTCAGCTATGGCAGACAATCGCACAGAGAATACCACAGCAACAGAGACGGTCTTCGCAGTAGCCAAGCTAACCACAGCAATGGCATTTCTGACGGAAGGACCAAGCTTCTCGGAGCGAAAGTTTGAGAAAATTACTGGACGGCTCTTTCTACATGTTTCGCTTAGGGTTAGGGTTTTATCAGCTCAGGCAGTCAATCGCACAGAGAATACCACAGCAACAGAGACCAACTCTTCGCAGTAACCAAGCTAACCACGGTAAGGGCATTTCAGATTGAAAATACTAGGTTAACTTTATGGTTAGGGTTGAATGCCAGAGCCAACACATGTCAATGTCATGTCACATGTCTGAGCACCTCCGCCAATGCCCAAGTGCTGGATTAGAAATACCCCAAGGATTCGGGTTAGGGGTAGAGTTTGATTGGTTAAGTCCAGGGACAATTTGGGTGTTTATTCGTTACAACTGATCTCCCATTGTCTTATATCTTGATTACTTTATCCCGTTTTAAACTTGAAAAGTTGTTGGTGGGGTTTGAAACGATACAAGTGTTTTTTGTTTTGTTTTTTTTTTAAATTTAACTTTTCTGCAATTGCAATTTAATGTTTAAAGAGTTAATACTAAGGTTTAGATCAATTTGATAAATTTCTGCACTTTTTTCCTTTTTACCACTCAGAACATGCCCCTTCTCTTGATGCTCCCATGAAAGGAACATTGAACATCATCTAAATGCCCAGAGCTTGTGATTAAACCACTTCTCTGTACCCGCTTAGCGCTCAGGAAGAAGCACCCCAGCTCATCATCGTGGGTGGCGGGACTCACTTTAGAAAAACATTTCTCACGATAAATCTAAAGAACTTATCCCCGAAAGTAGGATTAGCTGAACGTAACGGATGGCTCTATATCTTTCGATTAAGGTTGGGGGCAAGGGTTTCATCTGCTCTGGCATACAATCCTACAGAGAATACCACAGCAAGACACCAACTCGTCGCAGTAGCCAAGCTAACCACGGCAATGGTATTTCTGACAGAAAGTACTGAGCTTTTCAGAGTAAAAGTTTTGCATAAAATGAACAAAGAGATCTCAAGTGACACATGTAGAAAGCTAAGGTTTGGGTTGGGGCTTATCTGCTCAGTCAGACAATCCCACAAAAAAAAAAAATACAACAGAGAATAACTCTTAGCAGTAGCCAAGCTATCCATGACGAAGTCATTTCTGATGGAAAATACTGAGTTTTTCCAACTGAAAGGTTTGGATAAAATTAACAGATTGCCCTTTCTACATCTTTCGTTTAGGGATGAGTTAGGCTAAGAGTTTTGTCTGCTCAGGCAAACAATACCACATCAACAGCGACTACCTCTTCACAGTAGCATTTCTGAACATGAAGTGATAGTTTCAGATGAAATAAACGGACTGGTCTTTCTAGACGTTTCGGTTGGGATAGTGTTAGGGTTTTACCTGCCAAGGCAGAAAATCTTAGAGAATACCACTGCAACAGAGAATAACTTCGATAGACAAGCTAACCACAGTAATGGCATTTCAGATGGAATGTACCGAGCTGCTCGGAATAAAATTAAGGGTTGGGTCGTTCCACATCTTTTGGTTAGAGTAAAGTTACGGTAAGGGTTTTACCTGCTCAGGCAGACAATCCCACAGCGACAGAGACCAACTTCGTAGTAGCCAAGCTAACTACAGCAATGGCATTCCTGATGGGAAGTACCAAGATTCACGGAGTGAAAGTTTTGGATAACATTAATGGACAGCTCTTTCTACATATTTCGCTTAGTGTAAGGGTTTTATAAGCTCAGACAGACAATCGCACAGAGAATACCACAGCAACAGAGACTAACTCTTCGTAGTAGCCAAGCTAACTATGGCAATCCTGATGGAAAGTATCAAGTTTCTTGCAGTGAAATTAATGAACGGCTATTCTACATATGTTACTTATAGTAAGGGTTTTATCTGTTCAGTCGGACAATCCCACAGAAGTACAACAGCGACTAACTCTTCGTGGAATTGAAGCAAACCAAGGCAATGTCATGACTGAGGGAAAGTATCAAGATTCTCTGAGTGAAAGTTTTGGATAAAATTACTGGACAGCTCTTTCCACATATTTCGCTTAGTGTAAGGGTTTTATCAGCTTAGGCAGACAATCGCACAGAGAACACCACAGCAACAGAGACCAACTCTTCGCAGTAGCCAAGCTAACCACGGCAATGGCATTACTGATGCAAAGTACCAAGCTTCTCGGAGTGAAAGTTTTGGATGAAATTAATGGACGGCCCTTTCTACATGTTTCGCTTAGCGTTAGGGTTTTATCAGCTCAGGCAGTCAATCGCACAGAGGATACCACAGCAAAAGAGACCAACTCTTCGCAGTAGCCAAGCTAACTGCAGCAATGGCATTCCTGATGGAAAGTACCAAGCTTCTCGGAGTGAAAGTTTTGTATAACAGTAATGGACGGCTCTTTCTGCATGTTTCGCTTAGTGTAAGGGTTTTATCCACTCAGGCAGACAATCGCACAGAGAATACCACAGCAACAGAGACCAACTCTT
This sequence comes from Lampris incognitus, assembly GCF_029633865.1. Lineage (NCBI taxonomy): Eukaryota > Metazoa > Chordata > Actinopteri > Lampriformes > Lampridae > Lampris > Lampris incognitus. Next base: position 68,910,003 of record NC_079217.1, on the reverse strand, counting down.
CACAGTACCCAAGCTAACCACGGCAATGGCATTTCTAATGGAAAGTACCAAGCTTCTCGGAGTGAAAGTTTTGCATAAAATTACTGGGCAGCTCTTTCTACATATTTCGCTTAGTGTAACGGTTTTATCAGCCCAGGCAGTCAATCGCACAGAGAATACCACAGCAACAGAGACTAACTCTTCGTAGTAGCCAAGCTAACTACGGCAATGGCATTCCGGATGGAAAGTACCAAGCTTCTCGGTGTGAAAGTTTTGGATAAAATTACTGGACGCCTCTTGCTACAAATTTCGCTTAAGATAAGGATTTTATCTGTTCAGTCGGACAATCCGCATAAATACAACAACAACAGAGAATAACTCTTCGTGGTAGCCAAGCTAATCACATCAATGGCATTTCTGATGGAAAGTACAGAGCTTCTTGGAGGGAAAGATTTGGGTAAAATTAATGCACGGCTTTTCTACATATTTCGCTTTGTGTAAGGGTTTAATCCATTGAGGCGGACAATCCCTCAGAAACAGAGACCAACTCTTCATGGTAGCCAAGCTAACCACGGCAATGGAATTTCTGAAGCAAAGAACAGAGCTTCTTTGAGTGAATGTTTTGGATAAAATTAACAGACGGCTCTTCCTACATGTTTTGGTTGGGTTAGGGTAAGTGTGTTACCTGTTTAAGCAGACAGTCGCAGAAATACAACAGCAACAGAGACCAACTCTTCATCGTAGCCAAGCTAACTACGAAAATGGAATTTCTGATGGAAAGTACCAAGCTACTCGTAGTAAAAGTTTGATAAAATTACTGGACGGCTTTTTCTATACATTTCGCTTAGTTGAAAGGCATTATCTGCTCAGGCAGACAATCGAACAGAGAATGCCACAGCAACAGAGACTAACTCTTCGCAGTAGCCAAGCTAACCACGGCAACGGCATTTCTGGTGGAAAGTACCAAGCTTCTTGGAGTGAAAGTTTTGGATAAAATTACCGGAGCGCTTCTACATGTTTCACTTAGGGTAAGGGTTTTATCCGTTTAATTGAACAATCCCTCAGAAATCCCACAGCAACAGAGACCAACTGTTCATCGTAGCCAAGCTAATTATGGCAATGGCACTGCGGCTGGAACGTACTGAGCTTCTCAGCGCGATAGTTTTGGATAAAATAAACAGATGGCTCTTTCTACATGTTTCGGTTGGGTTAGGGTAAGTGTTTTACCTGCCCAGGCAGACAATGCCACAGAGAATACCACAGCAACAGAGACCAACTCTTCGTGGTAGCAAAGCTCACCATGACAATCGCATTTTTGATGGAAAGTACAGAGCTTGTCAGTAAGATTTTTGGATCCAGTTAAAGGAAGGCTCCTTCTACATTTCGGTTGGGGTGAATTCCATCTGCTCGGGCAGATAACCCCACAGAATATACCACATTAAGTGACCAACTCTTCACGGTCGCCAAACTAACCACAGCAATGTCATTTCTGAAGGAGAGTACCAAGCTTCTCGTAGTCAAAGTTTTGGATCAAATTAACGGATGGTTCTTTCTACATGTTCCGGTTTAGATAAGGTTTGGGTAGTTTTATCTGCTCAGGTGGACAGTCTCTTTTGCTGACCATAACTCTACGCCAACCCTGACCGAAAGATGTAGAACAAGATGGCTCTTTCTACATGTTTCGCTTAGGGTAAGGGTTTTTATCAGCTCAGGTAGACAATCACACAGAGAATACCACAGCAACAGAGACTACCTCTTCGCAGTAGCCAAGCTAACCACTGCAATGGCATTTCTGATACAAAGTACCAAGCTTCTCGGAGTGAAAGTTTTGGATAAAATGACTGGACTGCTTTCTAAATGTTTCGCTTAGGGTAAGAGTTTTATCCGTTTAGTCGAACAATCCCTCAGAAATCCCACAGCAACAGAGACCAACTCTTCATCATAGCCAAGCTAATTATGGCAATGCGGATGGAACGTACCGAGCTTCTCGGCGCGATAGTTTTGGATAAAATAAACAGATTGCTCTTTCTACATGTTTCGCTTGGGTTAGGGTTTTACCTGCTCAGGCAGACAATCCCACAGTGACAGAGACTACCACTTCGCGGTAGCCAAACTAAAAACAGAAATGACAATGTTGAAATAAAGTACAGACTTTCTCGTAGTCAATTTTAGATCAAATTAACTGATGAATTTCTTCATGTTTTGGTTGAGGTAGGGTTTGGGTTTTATCTACTCAGGCAAACAACCTCACAGCAACAGAGACTAAATCTTCGCAGTAGCCAAGCTAACCATGGCAATGGCATTTCTGATGGAAAGTACCAAGCTTCTCGGAGTGATAGTTCCGGATGAAATTAACAGATGACTCTTTCTACATGTTTCACTTAAGAGTAAAAATTTTATCTGCTCAGCCAGACAATCCCATAGAAATACCACAGCAACAGACAGTCTTGGTGGTAGCCAAGCCAACCACGGCAATGGCATTTCTGATGGAGAGCAGCGAGCTTGTCGCAGCGATCATTTTGGGTAAAATAAACGGATGGTTCTTTCTACATGTTTCGGTTGGGTTAGGGTAAGTGTTTTACCTGCTCAGGCAGACAATCCCACAGCGACAGAGACTACCACTTCGCGGTAGCCAAGCTAAACACAGAAATGACCATTTTGAAATGAAGTACCGACTTTCTCATAGACAATTTTGGATCAAATTAACTGATGACTTTCTTAATGTTTTGGTTGAGGTAGGGTTTGCGTAAGGGTTTTATCTGCTCAGGCAAACAATCTCACAGCAACAGAGACTAACTCTTCGCAATAGCAAAGCTCACGATGGCAATGGCATTTCTGATGGAAAGTACTAGGCTTCTCGGAGTGACAGTTTTGGATCTTATTAAAATATGCTCTTACAACGTTTTGATTTGGTTAGCGTAAGGGTTTTACCTGCTCAGGCAGACAATCCCACAGCAACAGAGGCTAACTTCGCCGTAGCCAAGCTAAACACAGCAATGACACTGCTCTTCTCAAGTACCGAGCTTCTGATTGATCGTTTCGGGAAAAAAAAAATTCACGGAGGCGGTTTCTACATGTTTCAATTAGGGTAAGGGTTTTCTCAGCTCAGGCAGACAATCGCACGAAGAATACAACAGCAACAGAGACTAACTCTCCGTAGTAGCCAAGCTAACCACGGCAATGGCATTTCTGATGGAAAGTACCAAGCTTCTCGGGAGTGAAAGTTTTGGATAAAATTACTGGACGGCTCTTTCTACACATTTCGCTAAGCGTAAGGATTTATCTGCTCAGTCAAACAATCCCACACCAGAGTGTAACTCTTAGCAGTAGCCAAGCTATCCATGAGAGTCATTTCTGACGGAAAGTACTGAGCTTTTCCAACAGAAAGGTTTGGATAAAATTAACAGATTGCTCTTTCTACATCTTTCGGTTAGGGATGAGTTTGGCTAAAAGTTTTATCTGCTCAGGCAAACAATACCACAGCAACAGCGACTACCCCTTCGCAGTAGCATTTCTGAACATAGATAGTTTCAGATAAAACTAACGGAGTGCTCTTTCTACATGTTTCGGTTGGGATAGGGTAAGGGTTTTACCTGCTCAGGCAGACAATCCCACACAGAATAGCACAACAACAGAGACTAACACTTTGCAGTAGGTAAGCTAAACACAGCAATGACAATTCTGAAATAAAGTACCTAGTTTCTCGTAGTCACCATTTTGCATCAAATTAACTGATGACTTTCTTCATGTTTTGGTTGAAGTAGGGTTTGGGTAAGGGTTTCATCTGCTCAGGCAAACAATCACAGCAACAGATACAATCTTCTCAGTAGCAAAGCTCACCATGGGAATGGGAGTGACAATTTTGGATCTTATTAATGTATGCCCTTTCTACAATGTTTCGGTTTGGTTAGCGTAAGGGTTTTATCAGCTCAGGCAGACAATCGCACATAGATTACCACAGCAAAAGAGACTAACTCTTCGCAGTAGCCAAGCCTAACCATGGCAATGGCATTTCTGATGGAAAGTACCAAACCTCTCGGAGTAAGTTTTAGCTAAAATTAATGGACTGCTCTTTCTACATGTTTGTCTTAGTTGTAAGGGTTTTATCAGCTCAGGCAGACAATACCACAGCAACAGAGTCTAACTCTTCGCAGTAGCCAAGCTAACCACGGCAATGGCATTTCTGATGGAAAGTACGAAGCTTCTCGGAGTAAAAGCTTTGGATAAAATTGACGGTTCGGTCTACATGTTTCGCTTGGTTGTAAGGGTTTTATCTGCACAGGCAGACAGTCTCTCTTGCTGACCATAACCCTACACCAACCCTGACTGAAAAATGTAGAACAAGATGGCTCTTTCTATGTTTCGCTTAGGGTATGGGTTTTATCAGCTCAGGCAGACAATCGCACAGATAATACCACAGCAGAGTGTAACTCTTCACAGTAGCCAAGCTAACCACGGCAATGGCATTTCTGATGGAAAGTACCAAGCTTCTCAGAGTGAAAGTTTTGGATAAAATTAATGGACGGCTCTTTCTACATATTTCGATTAGTGTAAGCGTTTTATCAGCTCGGGAAGTCAATTGCACAGAGAATACCACAGCAACAGAGGCCAACTCTTCGCGGTAGCCAAGCTAACCACGGCAATGGCATTTCTGATAGAAAGTACCAAACTTCTTGAAGTGAAAGTTTTGGGTAAAATTAATGGATGGCTCTTTCTACAGGTTTCGCTTAGGGTAAGGGTTTTATCAGCTCAGGTAGACAATCGCAAAGAGAATACCACAGCAATAGAGTCAAACTCTTCACAGTAGCCAAGCTAACCATGGCAATGGCATTTCTGATGGATAATATTGAGCTTCTCGGAGTGAAAGTTAAGGGTTGAATGCCCGGGCCAGCGCGTGTCACCAGAGTGCCTCCGCCAGTGCTGGCTTAGAGATATCCCCAGAATTAGGGTTAGGGATGTGGATAGAGTTTGATGGATTAAGGATACGGTAAATTTGGATGTTTCTTCTTTACAATTCAGCTCCCATCTTGATTAGTTTACCCTGCTTTAAGCCTGAAGATTCACGACAGCCCATAATCGTGGCTGGCGGGAATCACTTTAGAAACATATTTCAAGTTAAGAACGGCAGAAATGATCGCTGAAAATACAGTCTTCTGCTGCTTTTGGTTAGCGTTAGGTTTGGATAAACTTAACGGATGGATCTTACGGTTAGGGCTGGGGTTTCATCTGCTAGGGCAGACAATCCTACAGCAGAGACTGGCTGCCTGAGCAAACAAAAAAGAGACATCTTACCCTAGTTCTACCCCCAAGTCTAACAAAAAAAAAAATGTAGAATGAGCTATCCGTTAATTAATTTGTCCACTACTTTCTGAATGTATAAGCACGTAATTCTTTCATCGAACCATATCCTTAAAAACTCAAAGGGTTCCGCTTTTCCAATTTTTGATTACATAATTTGTTTCATTTCATTATCAGTTCTTTTCCTTTTAAAGAACATTGTTTTTGTCTTATCAACTGAAAATTTAAAACCCCATATATGACAACTCTACTTTCATAATAGCCCCCTGCAGTTTCTGAAGGCAACAATCATCATCGTCAGTTTACGTGCCAGTGGGAGGGCTGTCCTGCTCATTACCGATTGGCTCTCTGGTGTGTCTCCAGGCAGATTTGGAGTTTGGGTGTTTTTTTTGAAAAAAAAAAAAATTCTGTAACTAAACATTATCTCTCTCCTACAGACTATGCGATTTGGGCCGTCTCAGATGACTAAAAGTGGCGATGTTTGGTCGGGGTCCTAAAAGTGGTCTTACGTTGCACTGAGACAGGTTCAAAGATGGCCATTATTCCAGTCTTACGACCGAAGATAACCTGGGACAAAAGTCTGACAGTGTCACAAAGTTAGGATGACCATCTCACAATGTGACTGTTAGTACGAGCTACGTCTACTAACCAACCAACAGAAATTATGCACTGATCAACGCGACGCAAAATCTGAAGAGGTGGCACATTGGCTCTCTGCATGATGAAGACTCGTCTCGTTAAGCTAGCTGGCTAGCTAGTATAGGTAATGTTAAAAGCCATGTTATGAGCTGTAACATTTTCTGTTTTGAAATACATTTTCTCTTGATCAATCAATTATTAATGACATTGGACATATTCACAACCATCCTGTTCACATTCCATATGTGCCCTAACTTTACCATGTTAAACCAGAGCCTGTCTGCCATTTGGAAATTCTTTGCTTAAACGTCGCATTGTTGTCATGGTGACATGTATGGCTGGAGATAGTGTTGCTGCCAAATACAAAAGTTTGGAGAACACCGGAGCATTTGATAACTTTAATTTGTTTAAGATTTCTACAACTTGTGTCTATGCGTGCATGCCCAATGTGGGTTGCATTCAAATTAATTGGAACAAGTTGTAGGTTTGTTGGATCTTGTAATACTACCATGAATGGCTTTCTTCAAAGGAAGCAGACTTGTACACCCCAGCAAGCAACTGCCCTCACTGAACTAGTCCTAGTTAACCATTCATTAAAAAATAAATTTTTGAATAAAGGTCTCATCTTTACCGCATGCCTAAAACAACCTAAAGCTACATTTGGAAGCAGATAGATAAATAAGAGCCATTGAGTAACTGTGTGAGTCATAATCTGAATAATCGATTATTTGTATCAATAATCGATAAGTTACTCGACTGTCAAAATAGTTGTTAGTTGCAGCCCTAAATGAGACAACTGTTAAGTTTGTTAAGTTAACTTTTGTTGGTGCCCATAATACAGTAGCCCGTTTTGTTAGTCACTTCTACTGCAGTCTTTACGGTAACCCTCCTGTTAGGAGGAAGGCGCACTGCTAGTGAAAGACACTTGTTGAAATGTTCGGTAGGCTGTGGCCACTTGATGTTGAGAGCGCAAATAAAGTTCAGTTAAATAAGTACAGTTGTCTTATTTGAAACTAACAGAGGATGTTGCGTGGAATGACTTCAGGCAGCCTCCTGGATTTGAGAAAAAGAACCCGTGTGAAAACTAGAAATATGGAAACGGGTAACGAATTTGGACAAGAAAAAGCAAGCGTTGGCTGTGGTTCTATCGTTGACAGGTAGAACGAGGGATACTGCTTTTGGAATAAATGTGGATGATCTAAATAAGGATGATGGAATGACCACTTTGGGGAACTTGACAAGGTTTTTTTTGAGAGAAGAGAAGGACCGGGCCTACGAAGCCTATTCTGAGTTTGATCGAATATTGAGGGAAAATGGCATCTCGATGGTGGACTTTGTTGATTTTGAACAGAAATACAACAGGATCCGTAAATTCGAGATGGTTCTGCCCAACGCTGTTCTGGCATTTTAACTACTGGATACAGCAGGTGTTGATGTGAAAGACAAGCAACTGGCATTGACTGCATGTGGTAAGCACACTTTTGATGATATAAAGTCAGCACTGAAATGCATATTCGGAGAAAAACATGAGCAGAAGGCGGGTGCCATTAACGTGAGTCAGGATGCAGCCTACTACACAGATCAAAGAAAACCGCACCCACGAACCCCAAGTGTGCAAGCTAGAGGACCACTCACAGGCACAAATCCACTTGATAAGTACGGAAGACAAACAAAGTGTGGGATTTGTCAAAGCACATTCCACTGGGTGAAAGATTGCCCACATAAGAAAGAACACGTAAAGATGACAGAAGAAAATAAATGCACAGAAGAACCTGATGAATGTAGGACAACACTGTTTTCTAAGGAATTGGATACGGAAATATTCATGGTTGAGGCTCTGGGATCAGCCGTCATTGACACAGCATGCACAAGGACTATCTGTGGTGAAAAATGGCTGAATAACTATGTAGGGGGACTAAATGAGAAAGAAGTACAGCAAATAATTAACACAGAGCGTAATAAGCCTTTCAAGCTTGGGGATGGGCGAGTTGTATAGTCGACAAAAAATGTCAAGATACCAGCCAAGATAGGAGAAACAAAATGCTGTATAGACACAGAAGTGGTCCCATCTGACATCCCTTTACTGCTGAGTTAAACGTCACTAAAGAGAGCAGGAGCTGTGCTGAACTTGGAGAACGATACAGCAATAATGTTTCAGCAACCAATAGCTCTGGAGATGACCTCCTTAGGACACTACTGTCTGAACTTAATGGATAATGAGTCCCCATGCGATACATATGAGAATGTGGTCCTCGCCATCAGAGAATATGACTAAGGAACAAAAAACACAAAGCTTTACTGAAACTTCACAAGCAATTCGGACACGCATCAGTTGACAAACTGAAGAAGCTGCTGATAAATGCTGGAAACACTGATGAGAGCACTGCTATTCTAGAGGAGATAGTAGGAAAATGTGAGATTTGTCTTAAGTACAGCAAGCCTAAGCCTGCTGTTGGTCAGCCCATGGCCTCCCGATACAATGAGACTGTGGCGGTAGATTTACATGAGCTAGAACCGAATGTGTGGTACCTGCACATTATCGATCACTTCACACACTTCAGTGCGGGTGGCATTCAACAATGAGGAAATAAGAGACATGGCAGAGAACTTCAACATCGACATAAAGACGACTGCGGGCTATAGTCCATGGAGCAATGACTTGCTGGAACGCCATAACCAAATGCTCACAGAGATAATACTGAAGGTAAAACTTGACAACGGAGTTGACTGGAAAACTGCACTGGATTGGGCACTCATGGCAAAGAACGTACATGGCTTCAGCCCACATCAGCTGGTGTTTGGACAGAATCCGAACCTTCCCTCTGTGTTAGTGGATCAGCCACCTGCTTTGGAGGGAACTACTATGAGTGCATGGGTGGGACAGCACATAACAGCATTACATGCAGTAAGGAAAGCTTTCACAGAGGCAGAGTGCTCAGAGAGAATCAGAAGAGCTCTACGAAAGCAACTTCATCCAACAGATGAGAAGTATGAAACTGGGGAGAATGTTACTGAGGGCAATATGAATGTACCCGTTACTGATAGTGATGTGGATGTTGATAACAATGACAGTGGGAACATACCTGGAACTGATTGTGAAATAGATGTTGATATGAACAATGACCGTGAGGCTGGGGGTGTTACAATGAGACAGATGTGACCAAGGGTAACAATCATAAGGATAATCAACAGACAGCCATAAGGGTAGGAGCCTCCCTTTGTGGATAATGTAACAGATTCGTCTCAGAGCTAAAGTGATGGGACGAGCAGGAAATAACAGAAACTTGTACAACCAACAGTACTTAGAACTATCTGACATCACTGGTACTATGGGGTCAGCTCATCTTACTAAGGTAGACAATCTTCAGGTTAATCCACTGGATAGTGTAGAACTACGATGATATGCAGGAAAATTATGTATTAGTCACAGATGGCATTTCATTTGATAAGGCTAAACTAGATCAAGTAAGTAGCTGGAAGAATGATGGGGTGTTTGAGGAGGTAGAAGATATGGGTCAAAGGCATGTGTCCACTAGATGGGTGTGTACACCAAAAGAAACCCCTGATGGTATAATACCCAAAGCGCGTCTTGTGGCTAGAGGTTTTGAAGAATTCAACACTAAAGATCTACAGAAGGACTCCCCTACATGCTCAGAGTACCTCAGACTACTCATGTCAGCTCTATATCAGAATAAGTGGCATCAAATAACTCATCCAGAACAAAAGGATTCATCGTGTTCTGTCGTCAGCTACAAAGGAACAGCTGGCAGACTGTCTGACCAAAAAGGGAGCCTCTTCCCTGGTATTACCTAAGGCACTGAATAATGGAAGCTAGATGACTGAGTCTGACTGTTGATAAATGAGCATTTGTTTTCCCGAAATATTATCCTTGCAGTTTTTGTTTTTAAAAAAGAGGGGAGATTGTTAAGTTACGTTTGTTGGTGCCCATAATACAGTTAATACGGTAGCCTGTTTTGTTAGTCAGTTCTACTGCAGTCTTTACGGTAACCCTCCTGTTAGGAGGAAGGCACGCCAATAGTGCAAGGCACTTGTTGAAATGTTCGGTAGGCTGTGGCCACTTGCTGTTGAGAGCGCAAATAAAGTTCAGTTAAATAAGTACAGTTGTCTTATTTGAAACTAACAACAACTACATCAACCAAATAAGAACAACAAGTACTTGTACATTTAATAGCTGTCTGCTGCAGGGGTAGCGAGCTGTATGTGGCCATATGAAATAAGTCACTCATCTCTATACCATGAACATAACAGATGGGGCAAATGGAATGTAGGCATAAACCGGTATCAAAAATACAAATAGTTTAATCATAGAAAACAAGCCTTAAAAAGAGCTGTAATTGCTTATGTGAGATGTTTTCACTTAATTATATTCAAATTCATACCCAACTGAAAGTGAATTAGTAAATTGGCAAAATGTGTTCAGATTAAGTTTGTAGGTTATTGCTAAGGTAGGACTACATGACAGGCTAAATCTGGCATATTTATGATTCAATTAATATCCACTCTCTCAAAGAAATAAAGAGTACTACAACTACTTACATTTCTTGGTGACTGATTGTTGAGATACATGACAGTGTGTCATAAAGAGGTGGCCTGTGTTTGGATCTGGGTCTTTGGGTCTCTATCCAAGTTCTTCAAGAGGATGTACCATATATTTTGCTACCTGTTTTGACAAGACCTAACCGCAAGGAACAAGACAAGGCTTACATTAATGCAAGTATATGTCAATGCATGAATTCTTTTGTTATCCATGCATCGATTATCCAAACCGCTTATCCTGCTCTCAGGATCGCGGGGATGCTGGAGCCTATAAATTAGATATGTACATTGACATTTTTATAGTGCTTCCCTTTTGTACACACGTCAACCATACAATCATAAAACCAAACGCTAAATAACTGAACAATTGCAGCTCAAAACTCAGGAACGTTTATTCATACAGCGAGCAGTTTTTAATTACCTTTCTTGTGGGCTGTCCCTTCTGTGAGGGTGTCGAGTCCATCAATTCCAGCACCTGCAAATTAAATACAACCATCTTTATGCAGGAGCATTAGCAATTTGCTAGTCCAGGTAGGCTGACACTTGGATGGAAACATATTGCATCAAGAAAACCTCATCGACTACATTTCAGCACATACAGACAGTGTGCGTTTCTGGACAATAGAGGGCACTCCATCCTCCCCCCAATACTCAGCAGAATGAAAGTTTTCCTTGCTTCCCCGCCATTTATATTAGCGATTTCAGTGCAGTGCTGCATCAGGTTGGATGAAATATAAAGCCTTGAAACTACTTTAAAAATGTTTAGCAGGTAGTGAGTTCTGCTCAGTGTTTGCTAGGTTAAGAAATAATAATAAAAGATAAAACGGTTGTTAGCCAGTTTATTAGACATCTGACACAACAATTTGCCCCTGTGCAATCACAAAACTTCCACTCAATCAAGGTGGAGCCAGAGGGGTGTCTGGGGTGGCACTGGACACCCCTGACATCTGATTGGCCAGCCCAGATGCCATCCTAAAACTTCATTCGCTATCAATTGCAGTTTGATGTCGATTGACATCTCATTTCACCTCTTCTTGAAAGAAGCATTTATTTTGACATCCAAAACTGCTTTTCAAAAAGAGGATGAGAAAATATTTCCACAGCTCACGAGTTACACAAGCGACTGACAACTATGGCAAAAGCACCATTTTGAAGTAAGTTTTAAGGTTTACCATCGAGTTTAGGTTTCCTGAACAACTTTTATGAAAGTTGAGTGGCTGTGTAGATGCATACTGGCCATTTGACTCCATAACAGTTGATCAGCTGAGAGAGCTAGGTTCCCAGTTTAGCCTAACATTATGTTTACATCTGCGCTTGTAATACACACCACGCATAGACAGTGAACTGTTGTAAGTTACAATATACAAGTGTTTAGATAATTATACAACTGTAAGGGTTCAGCAAGTTAACATTTAGCAACCTGAAAGCCATCAACTCAGATTTTTGTTCTTGAACTCGAAATGAACAATTCTCATCAATCTGTTAACATTACCACAATTTGCAGATGGCCTGTTTGCCATCGTAAGGTATAGGAAATTATAGCTACTTGTTGAGAAATTATGTTTTTGAATAAAAACAAACCTTGCAATAATTGCAGGGAACATCGTTTACGTTTGTAACCTTGGTGGGCACCAAAATTATTTTTCTTTTTCCAAGTCCATTTCTGCTTGATAATATTTTGTGCAAGCATATCTTGTGTTTCACAAAACAACAAAAAACATTGCTTGACTTGGGAATCAGAGAGGTCTGTACAAGTTGGTCATACCTGGTACATCAAATTGCAGTGTTTATTTGTAAATTTACTTCCATAAATAAACTATGCAAATTATGTCACACACAAATGCTATCTTATCTCCTTGGTCCTTGAGCTTTATTTCCTGAAAATATTTTGGATGTTCAACACTTAGACCCAGATTATATATTCATGAAAACAGAGTGACCCCAGTCTCTCCAGTATAGTATATTAGTATAGCACAGTGTGTGTGACAAAGAAATTGAGCTGCAGTTCTGGAGGTAGAGACACTGGCTACTCATCGTATGTTAAAGAATTCTAGTGAAGTAACCCTAGTGGACCACACCATGTGCCACATTGAAGCACTCCGGGCTGAGTGAATCATCACTTCAACCTCTAATCAGCAACCACAGGATTCATTCATTCTCGTTAAATGCCAGGTTAGGGTTATACACTAGTTTTCTGTCATTGTCTGCGGACCTCCTGAATTAGCCTTGGCCAATCCCTGTATAAAACTCTAGCTTCACTACTGGGTGGATCTTCTACATTTCATGCAACAAAAGTGCCTGTAGCAACAAGAACTACCTTTGCCGATTTTTTTTTAGGGTTGATACGAAGGGTAGTAGTGGTGCTTGACTCAGGACTAGATGTCACAGCCCTACATGGAACGTTAAATTGGGGGGGGGGGGGGGGGAGAAACAGAAAGTTATTTTAAAGGAAAATAAGATAGTGTTTAAAACATGGTACAGCCAGAGACTAACAAAGCTAGGAGATTTATTCGATGGCCAGACTTTACTATCCTTTCAGTGTTACACACAATGATGCTTGGGGCTCAGTTTGGTGTAACACATTTAATTTAGTAGGGAAACTATAGAAAAGTAGAGAATACAAAATATTATCAGCGCACTGAATCTTTCTGTAGTGGTTTTATCACTCGCATCATGTACTGACAAAGTTTCTAGAATCAGCAACCTACTGATGATTCTCAAACAATACAATCAAGTAACATCAATAGACAATCAACCATCATTTAACTCGTACAATACACAATTATACCTAACTAGTACAAAGTTTACTACTCTATTACAATGTCCTTATTAACCCATATTTCAAGATCTTTCTTACAGGACTCCAGTTGAGTATAAAGGTTAAGTTTCCCCTCCCCTTAGAAGTTGAGGTAAATAACGTTCATTGTTTAACTAATTTATACTCTATAGTTTACAAAACAAGTATTCTAAAGTTACATACACACACAACTATATATAATGTATTGTTCATTACAGATTGTATACCCGTTTTACTGTTCCAACATATCCTGACCCTGAAATATCTTCGAAGGTTGGTACTATTGCATTAAAGAGGTAGATTAAACATACGCCAACATTTATCAAACGATTCTTGTTTTAAAAATCGGTATACTTCTCTTAAGAATAGCAGATAAACTCTCAAGAATAACATGTCTATTTAAAAAGAGCTGCGTTTACCTCAACCGATACACCCTGTGTTCTTTCTGCATGAACACTATACTATTCCTGCACTTTAACGAGGTCGTACTAACGTCCGGAATAGTTCACAGAACTAGAAAGGCTACGTTCATCGACCAATTACTACACGCAGTCACATTAATCCATTACGTGTTTTATCTATTGTTATCAATCACATTAATATATTCTCTTTATTGGTAAGCCACATTAGCTTAAAGATGACAGGCTGATTCACTAGCTGCCGATATGTTAAGTCGCCATTCTACTAGCACGTATAGCATGTGGTGTCTCCCACCTCGTGGTGACCATAAGCTAGGCTAGCTACTGCAGTGTTTTACTGTAGTCCAAGCTAGCGGTTAGCTAAGCTAGAACCTCATAAATGAACGACAAATCGTCTTCGGATAATTAAGCTAATCAGCGATCTAGCACCGATTATAATAAGACACACAAAGGCTTCTATCACAGTCGCTGCATATTGATCTCGTCTTTAGTGAATACAACATTCACGTGACTCATTCCGTCAGCGGTCGCCATTTTACTGCTGTCGCGAGTCTAACGTCGTCATGCTAAACTACGGTCCAACTCGACATTTCCTTAATGATTACCGTTACTATTCACTCGAGTGTACAACGTCATTACATTTATTAGACCGATAATCATGATCAATCTACTTGTAGAAAAGTAGAGAATACAAAATATTATCCGAGCGCTGAACCTTTCTATCGTGGTCTCCGCACTCACATGACGTACTGTCGAAGCTACTAGAATCACCGACCTACAGATGCTTAGGGAATACTAGACTCACTGCGCCCTCTGTTGGCCAAGCGTACCTTGATCATAGTGACCAGTAATAATGCAAGGACAAGATGTAGATCAGTTACCAGTAATATGAAATTAATTTCTGTACTTTGACAAGCATGTGTTTTTTCTGTACATTTACAACAATATAAAATGGGGGCATCAGTTTACATTAACCAATTTTAAAATGGGGGGGGGGGCTCTGTTTGCATTAAACAATTTTAACCAAGCGCCACATCAGCAGTTGCAGCAACAATATCGCTTGCAGAGCGGTGGAATTTTTTTGAAGATACTTGCAAATCAGACACTTCACTGAAGATACCACATTAAGATCCATGAATGCCACCTCACCATCTCCCTCAACTCCACTCTGAGGGAGATGGTGAGGCGGCATTGGACAGGTAGGTCACCAGTGCCTCTGGCTGGTTAGAATGGTTAAGACTGTCAGGGTCGCTGTGTCTCCAGCCTGGACTCTGCAAACATTCCACACCTTTGACTTGACCACTACAGTTCCAGTCTGATCTGGACCCAGATAGCTGCAGAACACCAAGTAACACTATTGTCACTCTGTTTCTAGTTGCACCATGAGTCAGTTTGGTCATATTTGAACATTTTACTTGCCTCACAACAAGACCCAACTGTTTGGTGACAGAGAAGCACGTCTGTTGTCTCGTCAACCATTATGTCCCATGCTGGAGACTTGGACACCTCCGTCACCAATTGGCGGTTGAGCATCTCTACATGGTTTAGCACCCTCATACCCATCTGACTGGTGTAGGTAGTGTTGGAGCCAGCTTTAAAGTCAATTGTAATCGTCACTCTTAATAGCTTTTTGAAAACAGATTGTCGTATAAGAGCTATTGAAATATTGACAACTTATGACAGTATTAAAGTTTTTATATTTCATCCAAAACATCCACATCCTAATTTAAAAAAAAATTAAAACCCTTGATAAAAGTATGTCGTTCATATGGGGGAATAAGTCTTGCCGAATCAGACAAACCCCATCTCCAAAGAACAATGCACTCAGGAGGCCTGGCTTTGCCTAATTTCCTTTATGATAGGGCATGCAATATTCAGAAAATTCACTGGTTTGAAGAAAAAAAACAATTGCAGGAAAGGCAGACTGGGTATGATTAGAGTTCTCATCATGCCAACACCATTTGGGCTCAGTGGTTGGTGCAGCCGTCACACTTCTTAGCAATAACCTGAGTTCGAATATAATAGTCAACCACTGAATAAGAATATGGACTCAGTTTAGAAGGCATTTTGGGCTGTAAGGAACTTCTATTCTCTGCCCGATTAAGTCTAATCATTCCCTCTTGTACAGACGCTGCATTTACTTTATGGTTTAACAAAAGGGATTAGATGAATCCATAAAACACATATTTGCATCTTTTCCTCAATTATCCAAAGTATATGCCTTACCGGAGAACCACCTTTTTTCGTTATTTACAGATCAGGAGTTTTGTACAAAAGACATCTCTCATTTCCATACAAACCCATTTAAAAAAAAAAACCACATGTTGACCATTTCCTGGAATTGACTTCAGACCATAGAGGTACGACATCCCAGATTTAGGAGTTCATTAACATCAAGCAACATTCCATGGAAAATTTAAAACTGGCCTGGAACACCTTTAACAGATGACCAATGGGACTCCATTTTAAATTTGATAAACACATTGTCTACATCTGTACAACTTTCAGTTGTATTAAGCCATGTTTAGCAAAGTACATTTTACTAATGCTAGATTGGCAAATATTTATCCAAACATTGAGCCTTTATGCGGATCATCAAGGCAGCCCAGCATATCACCGGTACCCAGCTATAAAAGACATCAAAAACGCTGCCTTGCAAGGGGTCTGAGCATCAGCAGAGATCCCACCCAACCATAGACTTCTTCCCACGCTACAGGAGCCTCAAAACCCGCACTACCAGGCTCAAAAACAGCTCCTTTCCACAAGCTGTTGCCCACCTGAACCTGGCTACCCTCTGAAAGTCTGTAGATATTTTGTACTCCAGCGCTTTTTTTTTTTTTAACTTATTTTAGGTTTTGGTCTTCATGTGTGTATATATATATACACATCTTATATTGTGTTCACTGTGTTTGTCTGTCTTGCACTGTTTGGTGAAGGCACAGCCCTCATTTCATTTTTAACGTGTGCCTGCGCATCATTTTTAATAATACATTGAATTATGCCCTCGATGTAGAAGCCACCCGGCAGATTTAATGCACAAGTTGTGTCTGTGTCTGAATCTCTTCACCTTTTGAATAAGAATTTTCGATAACGCTTTCTATGAAGCTTGCATCTATAATGCCTTGACCCCTATATGACTAGAGTGCACTCGTGCCAACATTTGGAGGCGGAGTAATGCCTTCCACCTTTGAATAATATCCCATTTTGAATACTGAGCTCCTCCTTAAATGCTAGTATTCCCTTGCTGCAAGTGGAGCTTCATCTCTGTTTTCAGGGCAGCCGCAGGGTCAGATTTCAGTGTGTGTTGCTGGATCTGTAAGAGTCACTCATCTGTGACATTGCGGTAGTCAGCCGGGTTGATGAGCTCCACATCCAGCTGCCGTCTCTAAACTACAGACAGCGTGATCATTGTGCATGGACCCTGCATGTGTGTTTGACAGTGGCTCTGAGGGTCTCACTCGTGTATCACTGGTCCCAGCTTCTACACTGTACTGATGTGTCGTAGGTTAGTTGACATTATTACGACAGTGACCCCCAGAGGTGTCACCATAAACCGATTTACGGCAGTGCATGAATACAGCATGTTAAATGGCTCTTCTGCGTTGAATCATTTATGGTTGTTTTAGCCAACCAATATACACACCCACAACACCTGAGGTTGCAGCTCTGCAGAGCATACTCTGTAGACGCTTTGGGGCACTCATAAGGGGCTTGCTGAATATGGTGAGGAGAAGCTTGTGATCGGTCTCTGCTATAATGGTGTCCATACAGATAATGGTAAAAAAAAAAAATAAAAAAAAAAATGCTGAGGCACTCCTTTTCGATTGGAGCATAATTCTGTTCCATTATTGCGAGGACCCTCCTGCATCTGGCAGCAACCCAGGCCATGCTGGCTTGAGTCACTGAATAGTGACCGCCTTTGCCACGTCGTAATAACACAGGCGTCGTCAGCCGTTTTCTCTCTCACAGCTGTATCATGCTTTGGGATCCAGTGCCAGACTGCGTCCTTGTCCACAAGTCTTAACGGCTCGCACACTTTTGAAAGCCGTGGCAGGAATTT
Source organism: Lampris incognitus (assembly GCF_029633865.1). Lineage (NCBI taxonomy): Eukaryota > Metazoa > Chordata > Actinopteri > Lampriformes > Lampridae > Lampris > Lampris incognitus. The sequence goes on along the minus strand of NC_079217.1, from coordinate 68,892,254 downwards.
TGCCAGGTAGGTGACAAATCCAAACCGCTGCACAGCCTTCACATTTGATGGGGGCGGCATTTCCAATTGCTTTCACCTTCTCTGGATCTGCCTTCAAGCCCATGGAAGCAGATATCTGGCACCTTCAATTGGAGCTTTTTTAAGTCAAGTCGCAGCTTGACCTGCCTTCATCGGTCCATTAGGGCCGACAGCTTGGTATTATGGTCCCGGTCTGCCTGCTCATCTGTTTCGCCACAGCCCACGACGAGAACGTTTGTCAGCTATGGGCTCCATCCCATTGAGCCTAACCAGCAGCTCGTACCATTGGTACACTTCTGGGGCCACAGACACCAAAGTGAAGTTTCAACCAAAAAGTTGTCAGGTAGCTGCTGGGCTCATCAAGCTTGCATTGAAGGAAGGCATCCCTGGCGTGGGCATGACATAATGTGATCGCCTCAGCACTTGGCTGAGGTGCTTTGGATCAATGCATGTCCGCAGTTTGTCAGATCGCTTAACAATCACCATATTGCTAATCTAGTGTGTTGGCTCTGTAACTGGAATAATATGGCCCTCCGCTTCATATTGATCAAGCTGTGCCTTCACTGCTTTCTGCATAGCGATTGGGACATTGCGAAGTGGACTCTGGACTGGTCGAATCGCTGCATCCAACTCAAAATGCACCTCATCTGGCACTGAGTCGACTGGGGAAGTGAAAACACCTTGGTATTTGCTAACCAGCGCGTCCTCTGTCAGGGGCCTGGCTTGGAACAGTCCACAGCATTGTCTGCTGGAATGGTAAAATGCATGAGCCCAAGGGGCTCACAGGTGGATCATGAGCAATGGCTGCTGACTGGCCTCTACCTCGAAATCTAGATTGCACCTGTTGCCACACAACACTGTCACCAACAGGCCTATGGAGCGCATCAACTGGCCCGAGTAGAGTGCTACTTGGCATGAGATGGGTGCAATTCGCCTTTTGTCCTTGAAATTCACAACATTACACGTGACTCCTGAATCGAGTTGACATTGTTGCTTCTAGCTGAAGAGTGAAAAACCATTTTCCCCTTTCCGTTCCCGTCAAAGGTCCAGTGGTAGTAAAGAAAAAGTATCCCGGGGAAATAAGAAAGGTGGGAGCCGGAGCCAAGTGTAAAAACAAACGAGTTCATTAACAAAACTATTAACCAAAAGACAATACATGCAACAAAAGATCAACTGAAGACGCTGTCTCTTAACCAGGGTTAGGTAGCAAACAAAATAACGCCGATTAGACCCCCAAAACCAATAGCACAGGTTTCATCCTCAAGGAGTATCGACTATACACGCAACAGCTCTCTGGCTGCCAACAGTGGCCCAATGGCACGGCGTCTCTCCAGGTTATATACCCAGCTGATGAGGGACTGAAATCACCTGTGCTCATCCAGCAGCTCCACAGGAGGGAGGGCATTACCTGGGGAGGGAAATGCCACATACACCACACGGCAATGGGGCCCGTAACAGTCTCAATACATTAGTTTGAATAAACGTCATTTTCGGCGCTGCCGCTGTCCTTGAATTGTCCACGGAATGAACTCCTGCCCCCGGCTCTTGGACCTCAGCCTCCCGTCAGCTCCGCGACAGGTCTCCACCGCAGCCGTCAGCGTTAAATCTTTCTCCCTCAACAAATGTCTGCGTGAGCCCTCACTTGCAATGCCAAGTACAGCGTTGTCCCTGATCAGTTCATCTCTCAGCGCCCCATAACCACACGTAGCAGCCTTCTCCCAAAAGCGAGTAACGAAACTGTTTACGGACTCACCGTCCTCCTGTTTGCAGCAGCCAAAGATGTATCGTTCAGAAATCATATTCTTGGTGGGTTTGAAGTATGCCTCCAGAATCTTCCCGCTCCTCCTCAGTTAATTCCAGATCGTTCTTGTATACATGCCCACCTACATTCAGGGCCCATTAGACTCCTCAGAGTAGCCGCTTGGACCTCCGCCGGTTTCTCATGCAGTCCCGTTGCTAAATTGTAATCCTCAACATCTGCCCTGAAGATGTCCCAGTTAACACTTTAGTCTCCGCTAAACTTGCTTGGAGCGAGACGAGGAATCACGTTCACTGTTGCCATGACTTCGTTCTGGTACACTCGCTAACTTTAAAGACACGGAACTGGTAAGCTAATATTCACGTCCCCTTGGAGTAAAAGGATAAGCGTCGCCATCATTCACTCACTTCTGACACCATGTCAAATGACGAGACGAGTCGTGAGCGCTGACGATATCTGGCTCGGAACAACTTCCGGGGCATAACGCCCCTACAGCAATACACAGCCCGCAAAGCAGCGCCGCCTCCACTCCAACAGGTGGCAGTAACGTGCCATCCAAGACGGCGCATACCCCAGAGGAAGAGCTGAGAAGATGTGGCTCTCAAAACATATCCTAGAGGCCTAAATTGGAGGTAGACTTCTCAGTGGGGGACAATGATGGCCTCTGCAACAAGACTGTCACTGGCCCCCAGTGACAGAGTCCCCCTTCCCCCAAACCCCTTGGGAATACTTCTACTTCAAACTGAATGGTCGATTACGGGCTGGACTTAAGTTTTATGGAAATAACATTTTTTTAGATTAATAAAAAGAACAGCATTCCTGGCATATGATTAGAAATTGTTTACCAAATTAAAACCACTCCATTCATATTTGGTTAACTGCACAATAATTCCCTTTAATGGTGGAGACGAAACAATTACAAACCACTCATCCGGGGGAGAAAGAGATCCAGCGGAACCTTAACTCACTAAAGTCACACACCGAGGTCACAGCTGAGCTTGTAAGGGCGGAACCACGATTGCTGCTCGTTCCGACTGTGACCGTCACAGAAAAAGACAAAAGCCCCACTCGTTTCTGGAGAATTAAGCTAATATCATTGTCATCTGTTAGATTTCCTTTCAAATCTTTAATTAGCCAACTCCCCATTTTAATGACCCATTCTCAGTTCACATCCGACTGGTTAATAATCATAAAACATTCCAATTTTATTTTCACGACCCTTCAAGGGCGGGGACCGGCCGTTGGTGGGAAGTCTAACCGGCCCGGCCGGCCGGCCGCACTTCACGGGGGGAAATTCCACGGCCAACCCGGAAGTTAATCGTAAAATATGGAAACAAACTCAAGGCCATGTCTGACACTACCGACAATGTTTTCCATGACCACAGACTTAAGACACCACGGAAGACCCGAGTGCATCGCTGTGGAGTGGTGGTCATTTGTTCCGTGGTAGAATGCAATATGTGCAGGTACTAGTATGAGGTATTTGTATATACGACCACCGGCTAGCGAGTCTACTCACACCCCTACCGCACAAGCAATACAACAGCAAGGGAAATGGTTTCTGTTGTACAGCATCAACTACCAAACGTGTAAGACAACCATTACATGAAAACTTACCAAGGTCACACGGCGATGTAGCGTCCGATTTATACACCGCTTCTAGCATTGCGGTCGCTGGTCCATCCTAGCTTGCAGAGCAGTACGAACCGGGTCTTGTGGCCAGTTCGCAGGCTCACAATGACGAAGGACCAACAAAGCAGACTGACACAGGTAGCAAAAGGTCTAACCGGTCAAAAGGGTCGGTACACGGCAACCAGTCAGCTCAGGCAGAGGCGTCAGGCTCTTCACCGGGGGAAAGACGAACTGGCAGTATGAGGGAGAAACACGTGGCTTAAATACACACATGGGGGAGATGATGACACACAGGTGCAACACATTAGGGCGGGGCCGGTAATCACACAGGAGGGAAACTTGACAGGAAGTGGCATCTGAAAACGAGAGACAAACATGCATACCAAACTAAAACAGGAAACACTGGGGAATATGAAAAACTCATAAAACATGAGCTAGGATGTGGAGCGGGTCCAGACTCTTGAAATGTTGCTTTGGATGTGTTAAGACAGTTGCAGACCACAATGATCATGTACTGCTTGACTTGACTTTGTAATGCGATGCTTTAAAACAGGTAATGTACCAGTGGTGTGAGATCAAATGCCCTTGTTACGTCTCCACGTCCGCTAACTCCTGCGCCGCCACGTTATGTTAATATGTTACGTTATCTTCCGCTAACTCCTGCGCCGCGTTATGTTAATATGTTACGTTAACTTCCGCTAACTCCTGCGCCGCGTTATGTTAATGTGTTGCGTTAACTTCCGCTAACTCCCGCGCTGCGTTACGTTAATGTGTTGCGTTAACTTCCGCTAACTCCCGCGCTGCGTTACGTTAATGTGTTGCGTTAACTTCCGCTAACTCCCGCGCTGCGTTATGTTAATGTGTTACGTTAACTTCCGCTAACTCCTGCGCCGCGTGCGAATTTCCGAAATGCAGGGTGGCAGGGGAAGGCTCATTAATATTCATAAAAGAAGCGCTACCTGATTGGCCGGTGAAACGTTACCGCTCTGACGTTCGCGTTGCTCCTGTCAAAGCACGCGATTCCTTCCTTGCTCTGACAACGTTTGGCTAGTGAGCTACGTTAGCTAGCATAAGTTATCGCCGATCCTCTCCATTACATCAACATATTATACTGTAACCTGCATGGACAAGTAGACACGTTGGCTCTTGCTTAACGGGTCGGACCCTTTAGTCGACCGGTTAAGGTTGTCGCTTGTGGTGTGGGAACGCGGGTTCACGACCCGTCTGTGGCGGTGCTCCCGAGTGCCCGAGTATTATTTTCGCCATTATTTTCATAGGCGCAATAATGTACAGCAGACTAGTACTGGTTAGAAAGATGATGCATCATCAGCTTCAGTAACGTTATGAATTCTGGAGGGAGAGAGTGGAAGTAGCAGCATTTTGAGGATCTGACCCTTACGGTGGTTCAACCTACTACTACTACCACTACTACTACTACTTCTACTTTTGGCTGCTCCCGTTAGGGGTCGCCACAGCGGATCATCCGTTTCCATTTCTTCCTGTCTTCTGCAACTTCCGCTGTCCTAAAATAACTGTGAAATATGTGTAACACAAACATTATAATACATTCCCTTACAAAAAGTGCCTTCTGGCAAACACTTGTGTCAAACCTCTTGCAAAGTTGCTGCAAGTTTAAAATAAATAAATATGCCAACACATAATTTACGTAATTAATATTTATTTAACCGGAGGAACCTGTGTGTGTGTTTTTTTTGTCGTTTCATCAATATGTACATGACCTGTCAATTATTTTTTTCAGAACTGGTATATATATAAAGGCATAGTCTGTGATGTTTGAGATTTTTTTTGTTTAAATGGGAATACTTAGGCCTACATAAAAATGCCGTTTTTTTAATACAATACAGTTTATGTGCTGCTATTGTTACCGGCCTCAGGTCTAGGGGTGCCTGAGCCAGTAGCTAAAGTTGCTGCACGGTCCTGAAATGGCCGTGGAGCAGTAAGGAACAGACAGGTTTAGCGTTTTATCAACTCAAGCGCCATATTTATTCTGCCTTGTCACAATCATATTCCATTTCAATGGTATTCTTCTAATTCATTCAATTCAAAATATCATGGTCATTAGCCCAAGATGATAACATAAACAAAACCAAAATAAACATACATGACCTTTAAATGCAGCTATCTTCAGTAGTTGCTTCAGATTACAGTCATATTTCAATCACATACATCTCACTTAACATTCAACCTGACCTTCACAAGTCAATATGGTTGATTTAGTGTTCTCCTTACTGAAAACAAGTTGTTTCAACTACCAGAACCTTAGCAATAATAATACATTCATGTATGCGAAATACTATAGCATAACTGCAATGCCAAACGCAATGAAAATGATCAAATAACATGAAATTGCATGGCAAATGCATGAAAATAATGAAAACAATTCAATAAAAATACAAACGTTTCTAAATATATTTCCATCCTTCAGAGAACCACTTCAGTCGGTTTACATGAACCAGCACTCTCTGGTGGCCGCCATTATGAAAACCACTGCATCTCCAACTACCATACATTCACTAATTCCATTTATAAATCCTGAGCACAAAACGAGATACTTTTCCCTCACTCGAGGAACTGATCAATACTCCTCTGTATTTTGTTACCTTCAGAATATGGGTAAAACAACAAACACGCACTCTTTCATATGTCATGCCTTTTCACATAGTAATTTTGAGATGAGCTACACAGTGAAACAATAGGCTAGATGCCAATATTCTCTAGCAACTACACTCGACATCAAAAGAACATTCGCACTCATTCTTGGAGCACTTATATCGCCCACAAAGCTAGCCGAATGCTTATCTGACACTTGGGTTATATGTCAATCCATTCTTAGTTGTTTTACACCATATTTTACGTACCTGTGGAGCAGTAAGGAACAGACATGGGTTTGGTGTGTTATCAACTCAAGCGCGATGTTTATTCTGCCCCTGACGAGGCCAACACGGCTTGAATTGGGTGTTTCCCTACTGTACCCGGTATTACAGTAACACCCGCTGCCACCAGAAGATAACATTTAAATGAATTGAAGTATAGAAAGAAGACTAATTTATAAGATAGCTGGCGATTTACATGTTTTAGATTTACCAATAAAATAAAATAAATAAATAAGGGGGTGCCAGTTTTTATTTAACTTCTAATAGAGGCTATTTCCCCACCCTCTACACTATGTTTGCCACCCAGGGACACACGATCAGTCACACAGTGAGAAAGTGAGTGTGGTGCCAATCTTTTGGGCAGTGCACTGCCCTCCTCTTTAACTCTGCCATAGTTATGATCTCTCCGGGCTCTTTTAGCAGGTCGTCAAGCTGTAGGTTGCACACTAGTTGCTGTGCTTATTTGCAGGCATTTCCTTGCCCGCATTTTTAGTAGTTTGGCTGAAGTGGCCGCACTACTTGATTTTCCAAATGTGGACAACAGTGAAATCAGCACACTGTCGGCTTTAACCTTCTCGTAAGAGGAGACAAGAGATTTTATGGGTGCCTGGAATGTTTCATCCTGTCTCAGTTTCTCCAACAGCCCCTCAAACATACTTTTGAGGCAATCCTCAAGATGCTCTTTTTGACTGGCTGATCCTTCCCCAGGTGGTGAGCCTTCTCCAGGTGATGAACCTTCTCCAGGTGGTGAGCCTTCTGCAGGTGTTGACCCACTTTGTTCTTGGGTGCCTATTTGGCAAAGGCACAGAGTCTTAATTTCAGATCATATTTGTGTGTGTTACATGAAACACTGCATATTACTCATGAACACTGCACAGGTCTTGACATTAAGGCAGATGTGTCTCTGGCAATTTGTGTCTTTTACTGTTCTGGATTGGTGTATTCCCTGCCTGCCTACTGGCCCTGCAGGCCACTGAACAGTTTAATCAGCTGGCCCGAGGTGTCCTGGAGTGTTGAAAATGGTAATGTCAAGCCCTGCTGCACAACACTCACTTGCAGTTGATGGAGTTTCCTCAAAGATTTCCTCCCTCTCATATTCCAAACCCATAAACCAGTTGTCTGGTATTCAAAGGAACTGAATCGAGGGCAATTGGACTTGGTATATATGGTATATGCATATATCAATTCAATTCCTTTGGCTAACCATGACCTGGATGAATGAGAACATTCACAGACAGTTGTCTGGTACACTGAGCTTTCCTTTTTGGACAGACAAGGCGAGAGCAGAGGTGGAAAACCTGGCTTCAAAAAGTAGAAATACTAACTATTTATTTGCTCCACCCTTGGACTAAACCAGCTGATTTCCGTAATTAGTTCTCCTACCTGGCTGAATTATTGTGCTAATTAGAATCAGCTGATCCAAATCCAATTTCTCATGTGGGGATTTATACTGTAGTAAAGTATTACCTTACCATAGATCATAGCTACAGTACAGATGTAACAAACAGGTTTCTCATCCCTTTACTTAAGGTAAACCAGCCTACTTGTACTACAGGACCAACACTGACTGGGTACCAACACAAAACATGGGCCATAGCAAGCTGATGGTCTTGTCACCATCACAGATTTCCAGAGGGGTACGCTCAAAGAAACGCTCAATCAGACAGTCCCTTAGTACAGATGAACCAGGCACACCCAGGGAGGCTGAAACGCAGGGAACAAATTGGCTGGACACGAATGAACCTATGGATATGGAAAATGTTTAATCTCACAAAGGTACTATGAAGCGCTTTCATTATTAAAATGTAATCTAAATTTTCCTATCCTAAAATTAAACAGTGTGTTACTGCACGATTTTCTCCCTGACTCTGACTAACATTCAGGTGACTTATTTATTAATTATTTACACTGGATGTGTTTTGGTTTCAGATGCTGAACCCATGGAACTAAAAAATGTGGCTCCTCACAACACTCTGTGCATGGGCCCTAAACCGAGGGCCTGTGCTGCTGAAGCTGACCATAATACACCAAAGCTAAATGAAGTACAAAAGGAGAATATAAAAGAAGGTATGATGCTTTTCCTCCCTTAAAATTAAAGCAGGATGTGGTACTGTGTGATTGGCTCTCCAGCAATAATATGGAGGGAACTGTATATTCCTGAATGTTTTGTGTTTTCAGATGCTGAACAGGTCATTGCCACTGAAGATGAGCCTGAACTGGGGTTGGATGTCAGACTGAACTCTCAGGACAGCATTTTCTTCACATGGAGGAATGCATAAAGTCAAGGACAAATTAACTGCATAGTTTAAGGGGTAGGGTCATGGAATGTGATTTTTCAGTGGATGGCTTTAAGGACAATAATGAAAAGATACAGTTTTACACTGGCATACCACTCTTCCTCATCCTGACTCACATTTTAAATCTCTGTTCTCCCTATGGACCTGTATCTTCAACAAAACAATATATTGTCACTCCATTTCAGGAACTTTTGCTTGTCCTAATGCGTCTCCGCCTGAATCTCCCCCTGCAAGATTTAGATACCAATTCAATTGTATCAAAATCATGTGCGTGCAGAATATTTGACAGGTGGATTGATATCTTAAATGTTTGCTTGAGCTTCCTTATTGTGTGGCCCGAATGTCGGCAGTTGAGAGAGACAATGCCAATGTGTTTCAGGGAAAACTATGGATTAAGAGTTATCCAAAGGAGTTGAATCAAGTGCAACTGGACTTGGTATATATCCGTGAAGACGTTTCGCCTCTCATTCAAGAGGCTTCTTCAGTTCGTGCCTTTCTGACTAGACCAAGCTAGTCTGACTGGCTGGTGATGAGACTCAGATATTTATCCTCTAGGAGTCGTTGTCAGAGCTATTGATATGCGTGGCTCTTTGTGATCAGATGTTTACCAACGCCCGTCGCTAACAGAGCCATAGACGGGCGTTGGTAAACATCTGATCACAAAGAGCCACGCATATCAATAGCTCTGACAACGACTCCTAGAGGATAAATATCTGAGTCTCATCACCAGCCAGTCAGGCTAGCTTGGTCTAGTAAGAAAGGCACAAACTGAGGAAGCCTCTTGGACGAGAGGCGAAACGTCTCCATGGATATATACCAAGTCCAGTTGCACTTGAATCAACTCCTTTGGATAACCATGACCTGGATGAAAGAGAACATTTACAGATATGGATTAAGAGTTGCAGTTATCATTGACTGTTTTGAAGTATTTGTCAATAGATCTAGTAATTTGCTTGCTTGGGCAATGACATGGTCAAACTACAAACATCACAATACAGTTAAGTTTTTGATTGTTGTAAATCCTCAAGGAGTTGTTTCCTTTGTATCTAAGGAATGGGGAGGAAGAGTTAGCGATAAATATCTTACTGAACATTGTGGATTTCTTGAACAAATACAACCAGGAGACATCTTGAAAAAGTACAACCAGGAACAATATGAAACCCCCTGTCCTTGCAGAGAGGGGATTTGATATTGTTGAAACATTTGGTCTTTTACAAGCATCTCTTAAAATACCTGCCTTCACAAGAGTGAAATCCCAGCTGTCTGCTACAGAGGTGGAGAACACACAAAAGCTCGCAAATCTTTGTATTCATGTGGAAAGATTAATTGGGCTTGTGAGAAGGAAGTATTCAATTTTACATGGTGGTTTATCTGTACAGATGTTAAAGGTAAAGAATGGTGACACTGAGGCCCAAATTGACAAAGTAGCCAAGGTATGCTGTGCTTTGACCAACCTCTCAGAGTCTGTTCTTTCATTTGAATAAGGCTACTTGACAACAAAATGTATCATTTCACAATATGATGACGTACATTTGTTGACTGTGTCTCATTTTTGTAGATTACAGGTGTGCTATGAAATTATTTTTTTTAAAATCATATTCAGACTGTCAGCATAAGAAATCAAATGAATAAAGGCAAAATGTGAAATATTGTGCTTTGATGTCATTACTGACACAATAAGAATGGCTTTTTTTACATAAATATTACACCAATTGTAAACAAAATAACACAAAGTGCAAAACCAGTGAGGTGAGACCTACAATCACAACCTCAAATAAAATAAAGAAAAACAAAAGGGGCTAAATCAGTGAAGTTTTAAATCCATTCACATCCTCAGGTGGGTACTGCTATGACAAGGCCTGGTGAACCATCTTCCTACCAGCTCAGGAAGAGCAGCAGATTGGAAAAACTGAGTTGCTCTGGCAACAGCATAATCCTAAAAGTCACTGTTAGGGTAAATGCGTTCAGTGAGAACATCTTGGGGACACCAAACTATGAAATCGCAGTAGTTCACATTACAGACATGTAACTGACACTGCACTTGATAGTAGTACTTGTGGGAATGGTCTAGTGCCAGAACTTCTTCACTGATCAGCAGACAGCTTCCTTTAGTTTTTGAACAGTCTGTCAGGGACAAATCTTTTGATGTATATGGGCACTTGATTTCACATACCCCATTTCCACAACAGAGACAAGTGACACGTCCATCTGGGGGGGTAGCAATATGTGGCCACTTTGTGTTGATGTGCAGCCCACTCACTCTTACAAGAAATGCTGCATGGGCATTCTCCATATTCTTTTGGTAGCACATCCTTGCATGCTTCTCCATCTTGCAACCATACCTGTAAAATAGCACATGAGGCAAATGGGGGACGAATTTGAGTAAAGGTTACACTGAAATATACAACCAGGTGATGTAAATAGAGACAATTAGGACAAGTTTTGGAAAGAAAATCACATACAGTTAACGTCAAAATTATTAGCCCCCTTCTTGAAATCAAACAAAACCCTTAACTTTTCAATGGAAATGACCATAACCAAAAGTGTTTATAGTTTGTTTCCAAAAGAACAAAGACAAAATCTCCACTAAGCTTGATTAAGATATTTTACTGATGCGCTGAATTGAAACAAGAAAAAACAAAAATGATGAGGCCAAAATTATTAGCCCTCTGACAATTAATAGTCAATAGTGTAACCTTTCTGACTCACAACTGACAAAAACCTCTTATGGTAGTTCCTATCTAGGTTGGCACATGTATCTTGAGGGATCTGAGCCCATTCTTCCATAGCAAATTGTTCCAGCTCATCCAAATTGCTGGTTTTCAAGCATGGACATTAACCTTGAGCTCCGGCCACAGATTCTCAATAGGATTAAGATGTGGGCTCTGAGATGGCCACTCCAGGACCTTGATTTTGGTGTCCTTCATAAAGTTTTGGACCAACTTGGATGTATGCTTTGGGTCATTGTCTTGCTAGAAGACCCAGCAGCAACCTAAAGCTAGACTGGCAACAGATTTATTTGCATTGTCCTTCAAAATGTCAACATTATCTTCTTTCTTCATGATCCCATGCACCCGAGCAAGGTTCCCTGTGGTTCCCTGTGCCTGAAGCAGCAAAAAAAGCCCCACAGCATTATACTCCCGCCACCATGTTTAACTGTGGCAACTGTGTTTTTAGGGTTGAAGGCCTCTCCCTTCCTTCACCAAACAAAAGCAATATCCACATGCCCAAACAGCTCAAGTTTAGTCTCATCAGACCGAAGGACAGACTTCCGAAACTCATGTCCATGTTTCAAATGTTCACAGGCAAACTTCAGTTTGGCTTTGATGTGCCGCTGTGTGAGCAATGGAGTTTTTCTTGGACGATGACCTTGAAGCCCACCATGATAAAGAGCCCTCACAACAGTCTTCCTTGAAACATCAAGTCCAGAAGAGGCCAGTTCAGCAACAATCATCTTGGCAGAGATCCAGGGATTGTTGTGGACATCTCTGACTATTTTCCTCTCCAAAGTTTTTGAAATCTTGCACTTTTGACTACGCCCAGGTTTGTTTCTAACAGAATGTGTCACCTTGTGCTTTACAATAATGCAATGTACAGCTGTTCTAGACACTGTGAAACGCTTGGAAATGGCAGTTTCACAGTTAATTCCCCCTTAAGATGAGCATCCACTATCTTCTTTCTGAGTTCCAGACTGATTTCTTTACTTTTTGGTATGATGTAATTACTTCTTACCAAGAATTTAAGAGTAGTCTCTCTCAATCAAGTGTTCATGTGCAACAAGCCCTGTTCAGTGGAGTCCCTTAAGTAAAGTTGAATCTTGATTGATTGCTCAGGTGTGGTTTGAAAGCTGATTGATTGCTCAGGTGTGGTTTAGAAGCAAAAAAATAACTTGGGCGCTAATATTTTTTACCACCCCAATTTTCCCTACATTTGGTATAAAGCAAACCTAAAGATTTATTTTACACTCCAAAATGTACAAAATAGCCTTAACATTGATGAATGTTTTACTATGCAAAGTTTTATGAATGATGCAAACATTTGGCAGAATTTTAGGGATATGATCCATAGTTCCTTGGGAACCCAGCCACTGAGAATGCACAAGCCAGTGCATTCTTAGTGCCAGTCCCAAGCCCGGATAAATGGGGAGGGTTGCATAAGGAAGGGCATCCGGCGTAAAATCTTTGCCAAATCAAATATGCGGATCATAAATAAGATTTCCATACCGGATCGGTCAAGGCCTGTATTACCAACGACTGCCACCGGTACTGTTAACCAGCAGGGTGCCGGTGGAAACTATGCAGCTGTTGGGCAAAGGAGAAGGAGAGGGGGAAGGCATGTCCAGAGGCAGTGAGAGGAGGAAGGGTAGGCATGTGGAGGTGAGAGTCAAAACTTTGAATGTTGGCACTATGACTGGTAGAGGGAGAGAAATGGCTGATATGATGGAAAGAAGAAAGGTAGGTATACTGTGTGTGCAAGACACCAAGTGGAAGGGGAGTAAGGCCAGGAGTATTGGAGGTGGGTTCAAACTCCCTTACCATGGTGTGAATGGGAGGAGAAATTGGGTAGGGGTAATTCTGAAGGAAGAGTATGTCAAGAGTGTGTTGGAGGTGAAGACAGCATCAGACAGAGTGATGAGTATGAAGCAGGAAATCGAAGGTGTATTGCTGAATGTTATCAGTGCATATGTCCCGCAAGTTGGGTGTGAGATGGAAAAGAAAGAAGAATTATGGAGTGAGTTGGATGACGTGGTGGAGAGCGTACCCAAGGAGGAGAGAGTAGTGATTGGAGAGGACTTCAATAGACATGTTGGTGAAGGGAACAGAGGTGATGAATAGGTATGGTGTCAAGGAGAGAAATGTGGAAGGACAGAAGGTGGTCGATTTTGCGAAAAGGATGGAAATGGCTGTGGTGAATACATATTTTAAGAAGAGGGAGGAACACAAGGTGACATACAAGAGTGAAGGAAAGTGCACACAGGTGGACTATATCATATGGAGACGGCGCGATCTAAAAAGGATTGGAGACTGCAAGGTGGTGACAGGGGATAATGTACCTAGGCAGCATCAGATGGTGGTCTGTAGGATGACTTTAGAGACCAAGAAGAGGAAGCGAGTGAAGGCAGAGCCGAAGATCAAATGGTGGAAGCTGAAGAAGGAAGACTGCTGTGTGGAGTTCAGGTAGGAGTTAAGACAGACACTGGGTGGTAGTGAAGAGTTGCCGGATGGCTGGGCAACCACTGCAGAAATAGTGAGGGAGACAGCTAGGAAGGTACGTGGTGTGTCATTGGGCCAGAGGAAGGAAGACAAGGAGACTTGGAGGTGGAATGAGGAAGTACAGCAAATTATACAGAGGAAGAGGTTGGCAAAGAAGAAGTGGGATAGTCAGGGAGGTGAATAAAGTAGACAGGAGTACAAGGAGATGCCGCGTAAAGCGAAGAGAGAGGTGGCAAAAGCAAAGGAAAAGGTGTATGGTGAGTTGTATGACAGGTTAGACACTAAGGAAGGAGAAAAGGACTTGTACCGATTGGCTAGACAGAGGGACCGAGCTGCGAAGGATTTGCAGCAAGTTGGGGCGATCAAGGATAGGGACGGAAATGTGCTGACAAGTGAGGAGAGTGTGCTGAGAAGGTGGAAGGAGTACTTTGAGGGGCTGATGAATGAAGAAAATGAGAGAGAGAGAAGGTTGGATGATGTAGGGATAGTGAATCAGGAAGTGCAGTGGATTAGCAAGGAGGAAGTGAGGGCAGCTATGAAGAGGATGAAGAGTGGAAAGGCAGTTGGTCCTGGTGACATACCTGTGGAGGCATGGAGACGTTTAGGAGATGGCAATGGGTTTTTTTACTAGATTGTTTAACGCAATCTTGGAAAGTGAGAGGATGTCTGAGGAGTGGAGAAGAAGCATGCTGGTACCGATTTTCAAGAACAAGGGCGATGTGCAGAAGTGTACCAACTACAGAGGTATAAAGTTGATCAGCCACAGCATGAAGATATGGGAAAGAGTAATAGAAGCTAGGTTAAGAGGAGAGGTGATGATTAGCGAGGAGCAGTATGGTTTCATGCCACGAAAGAGCACCACAGACGCGATGTTTGCTATGAGAATGTTGATCGAGAAATATAGAGAAGGCCAGAAGGTGTTACATTGTAGATTTAGAGAAAGCATATGACAGAGTATGAGGAAGTCAGGAGTGGCAGAGAGGTATGTAGGAGTGGTGCAGGATATATATGAGGGCAGTGTGACAGTGGTGAGGTGTGTGGTTGGAATGACAGATGGGCTCAAGGTGGAGGTGAGATTACATCAAGGATTGGCTCTGAGGCCTTTCTTGTTTGCAATGTTGACGGAGAGGTTGATGGACAAGATCAGGCAGAAGTCTTCATGGACGATGATATTCGCGGATGACATTGTGATCTGTAGCGAGAGTAGGGTGCAGGTTGAGGAGAGCCTGGAGAGGTGGAGGTATGCACTGGAGAGAAGAGGAATGAAAGTCAGTAGGAGCAAGACGGAATACCTATGCGTAAATGAGAGGGAGTACAGTGGGATGGTTAGGATGCAAGGAGTGGAGGTGAGGAAGGCATATGAGTTTAAATACTTGGGGTCAACTGTCTAAAGTAACAGGGAGTGCAGGAAGAGAGGTGAAGAAGAGAGTGCAGGTAGGGTGTAGTGGGTGGAGAAAAGTGTCAGGAGTGATTTGCGACAGAAGAGTACCAGCAAGAGTTAAAGGGAAGGTTTACAAGATGGTTGTGAGACCAGCTATGTTATATGGTTAGGAGACAGTGGCACTGATGAAAAGACAGGAGGCAGAGCTGGAGGTGGCATCATTGAAGATGCTAAGATTTTCACTGGGAGTGACGAAGGAGGACAGGATTAGGAATGATTATATTAGAGGGACCGCTCAAGTTGGATGGTTTGGAGACAAAGCAAGAGAGTCAATATTGAGATGGTTTGCAGGTGTGGAGGACAGATGCTGGGTATATTGGGAGAAGGATGCTGAATAAGGAGCCGCCAGGAAAAGGAAAAGAGGAAGGCCAAAGAGGGGTTTTATGGATGTGGTGAGGGAAGACATGCAGATGGCTGGTGTGGCAGAGGAAGGTGCAGAAGACAGGAAGAAATGGAAACAGATGATCCGTTGTGGTGACCCCTAATGGGAGCAGCCGAGGATAGTAGTAGTAGTAGTAGTTCCGTAGTATATTGGGGGCTAATAATTTTGACCTTTACTGTATCTCAGTCACCTGGTAGCTTCTGTTGTGAATTTGTGGGCTTCAGGATAGCAGGCACCTTTCACCAAACTCTGGGATAGGCTCTCTATATTTGTTTTCACTGCAGCCTTCAGTTTTGATGCAGTAACTCATCCAGCACACTGTACAAACCAATATCTGTTCTTGTGCTGCCCTTTGGTAGCTTCCTGAATGATTTCGTTTTCCCTCTCAGTGAATGTTAAGCACACCTTACTGCATTCACTTAGAAGCCCTTCAAAGTCTAGTTCCATTGCAGCAGGTTTAAACAAAGATAACAAAGATGATGGCAGGGTTCTTGGTATGAATGGCTTGTTGTGGGATTCGATCAATGACAACACTGAGCTGGGGTACCCAGACTCAGCCACCTGCTTTAAGAAATGTTGTTGAGCATCTGGAGACGGTGATTTCAATGGCTGTCTTGTTCGTGTTTGCGTTTCTGTGTTGTCTGACATATCTAATCTCCTTTTCTTGGGGAAGTCACTCACTGGCAAGTAGGGTATTTTGTTAACACGTGGCACATCCCACTTGTTGGAAATGTTGCTACAAGAGACAGCGTTCTTCCTCATCACCTCTGCTTTGCATGCAAAGAGTATGGCTCCAACGTGAGAACATGCTTCCCCAAGGCCTGCCATACAATCACAGTGGGCAAGTACAATCTCTCCATCTCTTTTGGAAAGGATCCATGTTTCATTCGCTCTCTGCGAGTGGTTGACCTATTAAGCCCACATAACCAGATAACAGAAAACGGATTTAAACCCTGAGCATCAGCACAGCGAGATCAATCAAACAGAGCAAAATTGTAGTTGATGTTAGCTAGCTGCAAGCTAGCAGCAAGTTTGATCATTTAGATAATTCATCTTACCCGTGAAAACACCAAAACCATATTCCGCCCACACTTTTTCTTCTGTAGCTCCTGGACCCAGCCCGATATAAAAAAGTTGTAAACCTCAAGGCTTTTTGTTGCCTTCATTTTTTTTAGCGAAATCCATGACGTTTGGAGAATGAGGTAATTTACAATGTCTTCATATGCTACGTTAGGTGGATCCTTTTCATCAAACTCAGTTTTCTTCAAAATGTAGGGGTCAAATCAAACAATTTCAATTTTTCCTTAATGACGTTTTTTAGCTTCTATTGTTAGTTTTGTATAATATTCAGAGTACATTAGGCTAGCTACTCAGCATCTCTACCCTATCCTACCAAATGTAAATAAACCTCTACCAAGTACCAAGATGGCGGCCAAAACTCCAGATGAAATATTTGTGATGTAAAGATACAACCCTCCTATAGTATTCATTCCCTTGCAACTCAGACTTTAACTTTAATGTTCTGTTTTATATTCTTTTATCAACTCAAAGCTCACATGTAGTAACGTAGTTACAAATACAAGTACAAATGTGCACATTTTGCACTGATGCATACACTTCCTCAGGGCCAGGACTATCTCAAAATAAGAAAGCTGTTGACATTGCCGGACAAGCAACCTGAGTACTATACCTGTGGCGATCTCATAAAACAACTTCCTTGCAGTGGGTGAGGTGACTGGAAAGAAAACACTGCCTTGCAGCTTGAAGGCCTGCATGTTGCCATCTGGACAGGTGCATGTGCCCATAGACACATTCACTAGGTACATGGCATCTATGATGCACTGGGAACAGTATAGTTTGACTCATCTTCCTATAATATGAAAAAAGAAGAACGTTGAAGGTGATATTATGAACATTGTTTGTTGTGAACCATACAATATGAGCCAATATAGATTGAGAATACACACCTTGACAATTCTGTCAGCACTCATGATGCCTTTGAATTTGGGCTGCTGCTTCGTGGTCCTGTTGTTTGCCACATCCATTAATCTTCTAACATAATATGCCTCCAGCCTGGTTGTGATGAAGTCTACCAGTTGTGTGACATTGTAGGCCTTCAGCCTGTAAAAGAGCTTGTCCTTCAGGACCCTCATTGCACTTCCCACAAAGTTATTTGTGTTGTTACCTCGTGTTGGAAGGTCCGACCATAGGCAGATAGCCCAAACCTCACGCCTCTCAAAAGCTGAAGCCAGATGGTCTTTGTCGGTTTACTGTGGGGTCCTGGACTGCCTGATGGTATGACGCCTCCAGATCCAGTGGTGACTTGTTGGCACAGATGAGATGCTTGAAAATTTGGAGGAGATGCTGCCGATCTTTTTTTGGCATCCCATGGTGAGTGTCCCATAGCCATCTCCACATCGCTTGGAGCATGTGGAAGACACAGAGGATGGGGTTGGTTTCAGGGTAGACATCTCTTACTGCCTGTCACAGAGCTTTACAGTCATCAGTCATTACGACCTGAGGGCCAAGCTCTCCCCTTCCATAAAAGGCTTCCTCGAGAAGGATGGTCTTCAGCAACTTCAGTCCTGCCCTGATGGTATTGTGTGACTCAGAGGTTGTGATCACCACCCCCAGTGGCCGCCCACCTGCAGCTGAATGTGTCAGGAGGAAGAAAATCATGCTGTTCATTCAGTTGCAGTTTCCTGATGAATCAACGAGCTTCATCTCTCCACTGTGCTTTTCGTGTTTGTGCACTCTTTTCATTACAGGACTGCAGACAGCAATGATGGTTTGACCACCGTCTGTGCACATCTTAACACATATCTCACCTTGTTCGTTGTTGTAGGCATCGAGATGTTCCTGTAGGTTGCACAACATGCCATCCCCAGAAGATGCTCCACAAGCCCCCCCAAAACTGATGTAGCATAATCTGTAATGACAATAAAAACACATGCTGATACTCTTTTTGACACCCTTTTAAGTAAAACAAGACATGATTTTCAGGTTGAATTTTGCAGGTTGGGCTTCTTTAGATTTCACTTTTTTTTTCTTTCCTTTTCTTTTTTTTTTCAAAAAATGGTTTAATCTCCACTAAGATAGCTTAGTGTAAATAACTAATGTCCATAGGATGATCACTTCTCGTTGTATGAAGTATGACAGCTGGCAATGAAACAGAATTGTGTCAGGGGTATTTTAAAGGAAAAAAGAACAGGGAAATTTGAATGCCATTGATACACTTCAAGCACATGATACATTTTGGGATTGTATTTGAATAAGCAATACATTAGAAGCAATATTCATGAAACTAACCTGTAACAAAACTTCACAACAGGGCAGGTGGAGCAATCTGTGGAGGCATACACATAAGAATTACACTGCTCCTCCTGAAGGTCATATTTGAGAATGTTCAGTGCTGAAGAGGGAGAGTGGCCACTTTCAAGCAATTTGGTCAGTTTCTCTACCGTTTCTTTTGAAACATCCCGGAGCTGCAAGGCCTCAGCACAAGTCAAGCAGTGGTTATTAATGGTCACATGGAACAAAAAACCCTCTTGATTGTGGCAATCACCAGATCTACAAAAAATGGAACTGAAACATGAGCATGCTACCTTGATTAAACAGTATGCAATCTCAAAATTATTGACATGGTATTATGTTATTATTATTACTATGTTTAATAGCTAACCTGGACTTTCTGTTTTGACTGAACATATTTTTTTCAGCACTAGATAGAGCACAGCTGGACAAAATGTGTTCTTTTTTGTAGGTGACGAATGCCGTGTGTTGTGCTGGCATCTTAAATCAACCTTAGAACATAGAAATGTTTCATTCAATATTGTGACTATTTAAACAATCATAAAACAAAGAACATTCATTTATCATGAATGCTCTTACTCTGTACTTGTTGTGGTGAGCAGAATCCTCAGTAGCAGTATAGGTTTTTGCCACCCTCCAGGTAATCTGGGATGACCTTTCAAAGGCCTCCAGCCATCTCTGGACCTCCTCCCTGATGCATAATTGTAGTTTCAAGGAGGCCCTGAAATCCCCCCCCCTTCAGAGGCTCGTGAGAACACACATTGTGTTCATGCCCTTCAGGGAAAAGTTGCTGTTTAAACAGATTAAATATTATTTTAGTAAATCAACATTATTTCAAAATTTAATCCTAACTATCCTAACACAAATTTACAATGAACTATTTATAATAACTGTCTATTTTTACAAGCTTTGAATAGCGGTCTATTTTAGTAGAACAAAGTAGGGTGTATACATAGTCAATTCAGTCCTATGAGTCTAGTACCATGTACCTGAGAGAAATGTCCTTTATTTTCCTTATAAAATCATACCTCAAAACAAAAATTGCTAATGCATGGTCAGACTGTAACTATAATTATAATAACTTGTGTTTAACAATGAGTTACTCTTAGCCATCTAACCTCAAGATGCTCCAGTATCTCCAAATCATCTTGTTTCTCGCAAATATGACACCACTTAATTGGCATAGCTTCTTCCGCTCTCACTTCTTCTTCCTCTCTCACTTCTCCTTCCGTCAGTGGTCTACCTTTATTGATATGAAAGTATAAAAAAGGCATGGTATCAGTTTGTCCAACCTCTCTATACCAACGTATGAATGAAGGTAACACACGAACTGACTTATGTGTAGCTACTATCAGCACTGTGGTCATGCCAACATCGTTGGATGAGCATTCATGAGAGCTAGCATAGCTTGTCCAACAATGTTGGTGTTATGTATGGATGAGGCTATTCTACCAGTGACCACTAGGTGGCACCTGTATTCTATATTGCTGTTGTCTGGGTTGTAACCAACAGAAGAAGAGTTCCTAGTAAAGCATGGAAATGAACAGCCGTGTGTGCGTTGTGGTCCCTGCATTGTGTGTGAAATTGTTTACACCATAGTGTTATTAGCCAGCTACATAATATAAATTGGCGACGAGATGTGGAGTAGAAACTTTTAGGCACCAAAGTAGCCGTGAAAAGGGAAGTTTTCTACTTGTTTGGACGAAGTCATCCACGCAGTTGTAGCTAATGCTAGCATGGCGCTAGCCAACTGACTAAACTTGCTAGCTGATGAGGAGCAGTGGCAGCGGAGAAGAAAGGGAAAAGGAACCAGAAGGACGCATCATGGCGGGAATTATTGGCGGTATGGAACCATTTGAGGAATCCGGTGAACAATGGGCAACGTATATTGAGCGTTTTGAGAATTATATCCTGGCTAATGAGATCAGGGATGCTAAGAAGGTGCCAGTTGTATTGAGTGTGATAGGGCCAAAGACCTACGGATTATTGCGCAGTCTGATTGCTCCAGATAAGCCTGGGGAGAAGACGTATGGTGACATTGAAAAGGTGTTGAAAGGACATTTCGCCCCCAAACCGATAGTGATAGCAGAGAGATTCCGTTTCCACAAGAGGAATCAGGAGGACGCTGAGTCGGTGGCTCAGTATGTTGCTGTGCTTAAAGGACTTAACGAGCATTGTGAGTTTGGTGGCTACTTAGAGGATGCACTACGGGACAGGTTTGTTTGTGGACTGAAAAGTGAAACGGTTCAGAAGCGCCTGTTGACCGAGGACAATTTGACCTTTCAGAAAGCGGTCACTTATGCAGTTTCAGCAGAAACAGTGGCGCGTGACGCACAACAGTTGAGCGGCTCGTTAAAGGTAAATGCCGTTCTCTCTCGAACATCCCATGCCAAATGCAGGCGGTGTGGAAAGACAAATCATAGTGATGATAACTGTTGGTATAAAGATAGAGACTGCCATCAATGCGGCAGGAAAGGCCACCTTGGTCGCATGTGTAAAAGTAAACCCAAGAATGACTATGGCAGAGAGAGGAAATACAGAGAAGGGAAACCGGAGTTTAAAGGCAAAAGCAACACATCCAAACACAGTGGGAGAGACAAGAAGAAGAAAGTGCATTGTGTGTAGGCCAGTGACAATGAAAGTACAAGTGAAGGGACTAAATCTGACAATGATAACAAATTGCCATGTTATGCACTGTTTCGTAAGGGTAAATATTCACGTATATCTGTGTTACCTGAAATAAATGGTAAGAAAATTGAAATGGAATTAGACACAGGGGCTGCTGTATCTTTAATTTCATGGGAACAGTATAAAAGTACAATGAAAAAGGTGCCATTGCAGCCTACTGATGTAGTCCTTAGGACGTATACAGGTGAACCTTTGTTACCAGAAGGGGTTATTAATGTGAAAGTAAACCTGAATAAGCGAACAGCTGAGTTACCATTGTATGTTGTAAAAGTGAATGCAGCTCCACTATTTGGTAGAGAGTGGTTGAGAGCTATTAAGCTTAACTGGAAAGACTTAAAAACTGTGTATGGTGTACAACTTGAAAAGAAAGACAGTTTAGATGCTGTACTAAAGCGGCATTCTGCTGTGTTCTCGGATGGGTTGGGTTCAATGAAAGACATTAAGGCGAGAGTGACTCTTAAACCTGATAGCATACCCAAATTCTGCCCACCACGTAATGTGCCCTATGCTCTGAGATCCAAAGTAGAGGCTGAACTGACCCGCCTCACTGACCTTGGCGTGATCTCACCAGTGGAGCATAGTGCCTGGGCCACACCCGTAGTTCCTGTCAACAAGAAGGATGGCACGGTGAGACTTTGTGGTGATTTCAAAGTCACCCTCAACCAAGCACTCTGTGTGGACAAGTATCCTATTCCATGCATTGAGGATCTCTTTGCATCGCTAGCTGGAGGTCAACGCTTCAGTAAACTGGACTTGTCAAACGCATACCTACAGATGGAAGTAGTGGAGGAGTCGAGGAAGCTACTGACTATTTCCACACAAAAAGGACTTTTCTGCTACAACCGCTTGCCCTTCGGTATTGCGTCGGCGCCAGCGTTGTTCCAGAAGGCTATGGATCAAGTGCTCGTTGGATTGCCATTCACGCACTGTTATCTCGATGACATTCTGGTTAGTGGGCCAGATGAAGAGACCCACCTGAACGCCCTGGACGACATTCTCACGAGACTGGAGGAGTATGGTCTCCATGTCAAAAAGGATAAGTGCATGTTTTTCCAGGAGTCAGTAGAGTATCGTAAGGCTTCAGCACATACTAATGCAGATGGACTGTCAAGGTTGCCACTTTCGGACACTCACGATGACAAGATAGACACCGTAGATGTGTTTTACATGTCACAGTTGGACACACTACCAATCAATACCACTGATATCCGAAACAACACTAGATCTGATCCTACACTGTCTCGCGTACTAGAGATGGTCACTACTGGACATTTTCCAAACACGAAAAAACACAGATACTGAACTGTCTGTTTTCCTGACTCGTCAAAATGACCTCACAATCCAACAGGGATGCCTCATGTGGGGCACACGAGTGGTAGTGCCACCCAAGCTACGGCCCCGGGTACTCAACGAGCTACATACAGCACACCCAGGGGTAGTGAGGATGAAAAGCTTGGCACGGTCGTATGTCTGGTGGCCAGGTGTTGACTCTCAGATCGAGCTCCAGGCCAAATCCTGCCACTCATGCCAGCGTAGTCAGAGAGAACCGAGTCTTGCCCCTCTACATCCATGGATGTGGCCTTCCAGTCCTTGGGAAAGGATTCACGTGGACTTTGCTGGTCCATTTGAAGGACACATGTATCTTGTGGTAGTAGATGCTCATTCTAAATGGCCCGAGCTGCAAATCATGGATAGCACCACAGCAAGCAAGACCATCACAGTACTGAGGGGCCTTTTCAGTCGCCACGGCCTTCCTCACATTCTCGTAAGCGACAATGGACCCCAGTTCTGTTCTGAGGAATTCGCCACATTCCTGAAAGCCAATGGAGTCAAGCACATTCGCTCAGCGCCTTATCACCCTGCTACGAACGGCCTGGCCGAGCGCTTTGTACATACTTTCAAACACGCCCTCAAATCCTCCAGGGGCGCCGCACCAGTGCAACAGCGGCTTGACACATTCCTGTTGACGTATCGCAACACCCCGCATGCCACGACAAAGGAACCGCCGGCTATGCTGTTCACAAGGCGCATGCTACGCATGCGACTGGACTTTCTCAAACCCAGTGTGGCTGGGGTTGTTCATCGCTCTCAAGACTCACAGCAGCAACGCCGTCAACAACACTCCAAGGCCAGACACTTTGCAGTCGGTGAGTCTGTCCTTGTTCGTGATTTTCGGAAGGGGGAGGAAAAGTGGACACAAGGAGTTATAATGACTCAAACGGGACCAGTGTCATACGAGGTCAAGGTGGGAGCACAGGGCGTGTGGAAATGCCATGTGGATCAGATGTTGACTCGAACAGAGCAGGCACACGCGGACGCTGCCAGCTCTGCAGTCCACCTTCCTACCAGCTTCCCTTTGTCACCTCAACGTAGTGCTGGTGGTACTACACGTCACCTCGGTACCCCTGCATCTCACACTGATGAGAACACTAATCCAGTTCCAATGGCTATCGAGCCCACGGAGACACCTCACTCCAGTGAACCAGCTAGTGCTGGACCTACTAAGATAGCGGAGACTGTTAGACACTCGCGCTATCCGGTGAGGCATACTAAACCACCTGCACGTTACTCTGCTGAGTAAACACATTGATAATGTGGTAAAGAGACTGAGACTTTTGAGTATAAAAATATTGGGAAACAAATACGGGGTCTGAATGTATACCGGAAAATAACATTGTTTTGAATGTACTTTTGGGAAATAACATTACGCCTTTGTCACTTAATCTTTGTTCCGGGAAGTGATTTTTGCATTGTTGATGTACAACATATTTCAGTTGGGAGGAGATGTTATGTATGGATGAGGCTATTCTACCAGTGACCACTAGGTGGCACCTGTATTCTATATTGCTGTTTTCTGGGTTGTAACCAACAGAAGAAGAGTTCCTCGTAAAGCATGGAAATGAACAGCCGTGTGTGCATTGTGGTCCCTGCATCGTGTGTGAAATTGTTTACACCATAGTGTTATTAGCCAGCTCCATAATAGTTGGCATGACTACAGTGCCGATAGGAGCTAGAACAGATAGACAGAGATAGATAGATAGATAGATAGATAGATAGAGATAGATAGATAGATAGATAGATAGATAGATAGATAGATAGATAGATAGATAGATAGATAGATAGATAGATAGATAGATAGATAGATAGATAGATAGATAGATAGATAGATAGATAGACGGACGGACAGACGGCCAGTCATGATTTATGCAAGTGAAGGATGGACTTTGCCTAAAATAGATGACAAGAAAACCGATGGTGCCGAAATGTGGTTTTACCACCGTTTGCTGAGAATAGGTTGGATAGAAAAACATAGAAATGAATGTATGTCATAGCATCTTGGAACAAATATGATCCTTCTGTCCACCATTCAGAGACGAACACTAAAATATTTCAGCCATGCTATGCATCATAAGACCTGCAGTATCATGAAAGATAGACAGATAGATAGATAGACAGAAAATAGACAGATATATAGACTAATAGATAGACGGACGAACGGACAGACGGATGGACAGAAGGACGGGCGGAAAGACAGAGATACGCACACACATACATAGATAGATATATAGATAGATAGACGGAGGAACATACATATAGATAACAGATAGATATAAAGACAAATAGATAGATAGACGGACGGACGGAAGGAAGGACAGAGATACGCACACACATAGATAGATAGTTATGCTCGCGCACCAGAACCAGACCTCTGTGGTGAAACCCAAGGCGGACAGACACAGGATGACAGTTCAAAATCCAAAGGCGGTTTGTGTATACAACTACTATGTGTGAGTGTTTTTAGCCTATGTGTGGTGCGGTATGTAAATGACAAGGAGGTGTTGAATAATGTGCGTGCACCTGGCTAGCAAGTCCAGTCCGTGATCCAAAAGGGTGAGTCAGGGCCCGATCCGGGTCCAGAGCAGGTCTCAAGGAAATCCGAGGAGAGGGTCGTGGAAGGGTAACGTGGAGTCCGGTGAAGACGAGGCTGAGGCTTGAGCTTGGAATTCACTGGGAGTCGGGGAGGAGGGTCGCAGGGTTCAGTACGTCGAAGCACGGAGAGGCGTTCTGGAAGGCTTCTTATGGGGAGCGAGGAGTGGCCGGATTGCTGCTGGCGTGCTTGATTGCTATTGGAGACACCTGGCGCTGGATTGTGATGATGAACACCTGATGCGGTGCAGCGCTCGTCTCGAGCGCTCGGATGTCTCCGGCATCTCAGAGCGCGCCGGGGAGGCGGTCCGAGACGGAGAGGGTGAGATCTCAGAGCGCGCCGGGGAGGCAGTCCGAGACGGAGAGGGTGAGACAACGACAGGACCCCCCCCCCCCCGTCCGATAGAACTCCTCCAGGAGTGCGGGGTCGGCCAGGTAGGACCGGGGAACCCAGCTGCGGTCCTCGGGCCCATAACCAACCCAGTCCACCAGGTACTGGGACCCACGCCCCCGGCGGCATACGGCGAGCAGCCCAGACCATGTCACCACCGTCGAGGACCCTGGGGGGTGGAGGAGCTTGGACAGGGGGAGACAGGGGGCTGGAGGCTACCGGATTGAGGTGAGAGACATGGACCACGGGATGGATTTTGAGTGAGGTAGGGAGATGGAGACGTACCGCCGAAGGGTTGACGATGCGGTCGATGGTGTAGGGGCTGACGTAGCGGGGAGCCAGCTTCCGGTTGAGGGTAGGGAGGAGCAGGTCCCGGGCCAGGAGCCATACCCTCTGGCCAGGTTGATAGGCTGCGGCCGGCACTCTCTGCCGGTTGGCGCTGCGCCGGGCCCGCTCTGTAGCTCCCAACACAGCGGCCCGGGCGGTCTTCCAAACATGCCGACACCGGCGGAGATGGGCCCTCGTGGACGGGACCGCCACCTCCAACTCCTGACGGGGGAACAGAGGGGGTTGATAACCAAGGGAACACTCAAAAGGGGACAAACCGGTAGCCGAACTCTCCATGGTGTTCAGCAAGTACTCCACCCAGGGCAGGTACTTGCTCCAGGAGGCGGGGTTGCTGGTGGTAACGCAACGCAAAGCCGCCTCCAGGGCTTGATTGGCCCGCTCTGCCTGCCCATTGGTCTGGGGGTGATACCCGGAGGAAAGGCTGACCGTGGCCCCAATCCCCTTACAGAAGGCCTGCCACACCTTAGAAGTGAACTTGGGACCACGGTCAGGGACAATGTCCAGGGGGATCCCATGGAGGCATACGAAATGGGAGATGAGAAGGTCCGCCGTCTCGGCTGCAGAGGGGAGTTTGGTGAGGGCGACAACGTGGACAGCCTTGGAAAACTGGTCGACAATGGTCATAATGGTGTCATTGCCTTGACACATGGGGAGGCCAGTTACAAAGTCTAAGGCAATGTGGGACCAAGGTCGGCCGGGGACAGGAAGTGGGCGCAGGAGACCTGCTGGAGTGCGATGGAGAGCCTTGCTGTGGGCGCAGGTTGTGCAGGCAGCCATAAACTCCCTGGTGTCTACCTCCATGGTGGGCCACCAGAAGCGCCTGCAGATGAAGGCCACCGTCCGGTGGACACTGGGGTGGCAAGCAAAATGGCTGGAGTAGCTCGGCCCCAGGTGCTGCGGCCGGACAGAGGGAGGCACAAATAGTCGGTTCCGGGATCCATTGCCTGGGTTGGACTGGGAGCGCTGGGCCCTTCTCACCACTGATTCGACGGCCCAGGTGACGACACCCACCACCCGGGCCGGGGGAAGGATGGTGTCTGGGGCGCCAGGGGACCCCTTGGGAAACAGATGGGGGAGGGCGTCTACCCTGACGTTGTTGGTGCCCGGGCGGTAGGTGAGGGTGAAGTCGAATCGGCTGAAGAAGAGAGCCCAGCGTGCCTGCCTGGGGTTGAGCCTCTTAGCCGTCCGCACGTAGGTCAGGTTCTTGTGATCGGACCATACCATGAACGGCTGCCCCGCTCCCTCCAGCCAGTGTCTCCACTCCTCTAGGGCGGCGTGGACAGCCAGCAACTCTCTGTTGCCGATGTCGTAGTTCCTCTCCGCAGGACTGAAACGCCGGGGAAGAAGGCGCAAGGGTGGATCTTCTGGTCCTCCTCCGACCGCTGGGAGAGGACGGCTCCGGTGCCAGTGTCCGACGCGTCCACCTCCACAATGAACTGCCTGGACGAGTCCGGGTGGGCAAGCACCGGAGCCGTTGTAAACAGTCTCTTCAGGGCCGAGAAGGCGGCCTCTGCCTCCGGGGTCCAGGAGAAGGGGCGGAGGGTGGAGGTAAGTGCAGTGAGGGGGGCGGCCACATGGCTGAACCCCCTGATGAAGCACTGGAGTTGCGTCTTGTTGGTGGGCCTAGCCCACTCCTCTACTGCTCGGGTCTTCCTGGGGTCAGTGCGGACAAGCCCCTTCTCCACGATGTGGCCAAGGAACTCCACGGAGGCGGAGTGGAACACACACTTCTCGGCCTTCACGAACAGCCTGTTCTCCAGCAGCCGTTGGAGGACCAGGCGGACATGCTGGTGGTGTTCCTCCTCAGTCTCGGAGAACACGAGGATGTCATCCATGTACACCACCACAAACGTGTTCAACATATCCCGGAGCACGTCGTTGACCATGCCTGGGAGATGGCCGGGGTGTCGGTGAGGCCGAAAGGCATAATGAGGTACTCGAAATGCCCTAGGTGGGTGTTGAAAGCCATCTTCCATTCATCTCCTTCCCGGATGCGCACCAGGTGGTACGCGCTGCGCAGGTCCAGCTTGGTGAACACTGTGGCGTGGGGGGGTGGCTCGAATGTGGAACTCATAAGGGGGAGTGGATATTTATTTTTAACCGTGATGTCATTTAACTGACGATAATCTATGCAAGGCCTCAGGCTGCCCTCATTCTTTGCCACAAAAAAGAAGCCCACTGCCACCGGGGAGGACGAGGGCCTTATGATTCCTGAGGCCAGGGACTCTGTGATATAATTGCGCAGAGAGTCCATCTCCGGGATGGAGAGGTTATACAAGCGACTGGTAGGAAGGGCGGCTCCGGGAAGGAGATCTATGGCGCAATCACAGGGACGGTGAGCGGGAAGTGAAAGTGCACTCTCCTTACTAAATATAGGGAATCAGTCGTGATAAATGGGAGGTACACCAGTGAGATCCATGGGAGGGGGCACGGGTCTGAGGCCGCTGGACGGAGAGTGGGTGGAGCGAAGGCAGTTGGCATGACACGCAACGCTCCAACCCAAATCCCCCCAGTTGACCAAGAGATGTGGGGATCGTGCCGTTCCAACCACAGTCTTCCTAACACCAGGGGTACTGTGGGGGCATGTAAAACCAAAAAACGCATAGTTTCTATGTGATTACCTGAAAGAGTGAGAGTGAGAGTGATGGAAGCAGTGCTCTGCATGATCCTACCGAGTGAACGACCATCTAGGGCTTGGGCTGTGAGGGGTGTGTCTAGGGGGATGAGTGGAACGCCGGCCTGCCGGGCCAGTGAGATGTCCATCAAATACTCGTCCATCCCCGAATCCAGGAGTGCAACAACAGAGAGTGAGTCGTTACCCCAGGCGAGAGTGACCAGGAACAGCTGGTTGTGCTCCTTCTTGGGCTGGGGCTGTGGAAGGGTCGTCAGGCTCACTAGGACACCCCTCGCTAGTGAGCCGGGTCTTTTGGGCAAGTCAGGTAGGCCTTGATGTAGTGGCCCGACCTCCCGCAGTAGAGGCAGAGGTGGTCACGCATCCTCTGTTACCTAACCTCAAGCGGGAGCCGTGACCGACCCAACTGCATAGTCTCCTCCTCCGGCCTGGATCCAGAAGACACCCAAGGTTGCAAGGGGAAGTGTGAGGGAGGAGAGAGCCCACGGGATGCTGACCCAGGGGAGGCGCCGGTCGAACGGACGGGGGTAGGTCTATGGGAGGCCCCAGTGCATGGAGCGCGTTCCTGGTGCCGCTCCCGCAGCCATTCGTCCGTCTGGAGGGCAAGGGTGACGAGCTCGTTGAAGGCAGCCGGGCGGTCTCAAATGATGAGGT
Organism: Lampris incognitus; assembly: GCF_029633865.1. Classification (NCBI taxonomy): domain Eukaryota; kingdom Metazoa; phylum Chordata; class Actinopteri; order Lampriformes; family Lampridae; genus Lampris; species Lampris incognitus. The sequence continues at coordinate 68,862,666 of NC_079217.1, read as the reverse complement.
CTTTGATGGGCTCGCTCAGCCCCCTCCTGTACTTGCTCTTGAGTGCAGTGTCATCCAACCCACAGTCTGCCGTGAGTATCCTCACCTCCAAGGTGTAGTCTGCCACCGATCTGGCTCCCTGCTGGATGGAATGGAGGCGGGTGGCAGCATCCTGCCCATCAGCTGGGTGGTCGAACACCAGACGGCACTCACGGCGGAAGGCACCATATTCAGAGGCGAACAGTTTAGAATGGCCAACCGCCACCATGGCCCAGCTGAGGGCTTTGCCAGTGAGGAGGGACATAAGGGCTACCTTGGTCTCTCCTGTCCTATACCTGGCTGGCTGATGCTTGAAAAGGAGCTCACACTGACCAAGGAAACCCCTACACAGCTCGAACTCCAGACCGAAGGCCTTGGGGCAAGGAAGGTTAGGCTCGAACCGGTGGTAAAGTGTGGGTCGACTCGAAGGAGGGGAACGTCGGGACCAGGAATGGGGAATCCGGAGGCCGAGCTGGGGGCAGAGACCAAGGCCAGGGCAGGGTGGTCGCTGATCCTGGAGACTGCTGTTGTGAGTGCAGTGATCTGCGCAGAGAGGGCGTCTAACGCGCTCGTCGTGGCCAGGGAGCCGGACTGAAGCTCGCTGATCTCTAGTGACCTGGGTGAAGGCAGTAGTAAGCTCTGAGTGGAGAGAGGCAAGTTGGCTGCTGTGACTTCTTACTACTGCCTCTAGGGGGACGGGGCTCTGGGGCTTAGGGGTTGGGGGTGTCACAGGGACTGTCTGCCCCTTGGGTTTGCCTGGGTCCATAATGGCTTCGATGTTCTGTTATGCTCACGCACCAGAACCAGACCCGTGTGGTAAAACCCAAGGCAGACAGACACAGGATGACAGTTCAAAATCCAAAGGCGGTTTTATTGGGGGAGGGGAATAATAATAAGGAAGGGAGATAATAAATACTGCCACTAAATAATAACTGGAATAAAGTGGGGGGAATGTATGGTGCAAAAACGTTCTGTCAGTGGGATGTGTGAATAAACTATGTGTGGTGTCCAGCGGTTTGTGTATATAACTACGTGTGACTGTTTTTAGCCTATGTGTGGTGCGGTATGTAAATGACAAGGAGGTGTTAAATAATGTGCGTGCACCTGGCTAGCAAGTCCAGTCCATAATAGGGTGAGTCAGGGTCCGATCCGGGTCCAGAGGAGGTCTTAAGGAAATCCGAGGTAACGTGAAGACCAGTGAAGACGAGGCTGAGGCTTGAGCTTGGAGCGGGGAATTAACTGGGAGTCACGGAGGAGGGTCGTAGGGTTCAGTACGTCGAAGCATGGAGAGGCGTTCTGGAAGGCTTCTTTTGGGGAGTGTTGGACTGCAGCTCACTCTACCAACTCATCTTCATCTATGTGAGAGCGTAGTCCACGCAGGACTACGCTCTCACATAGATGAAGATGAGTTTGTTGATAAAGCAATAGGAGAAGATGTTCGGTCTCAAAACCATCCGTTTTATTTAGCAGTAAATGGACAAAGCATACAGAGCTCTGGGTCTAGATCTTCCTATCCCTGACAAACAACAGATTGTGTCAGTTCACGAAGTCTGACTGTCTCTCCTTTCCCTGACCCAGTCTTTATACTATACAAAGTGTTGACTGAATATGGATTTGTGGTCTTCTTTCTGATTGGTTCGTTCATCTGACTCCGTTTCCGCCTCACTGATATCCGGACTCCAGGTAATCTTCTTCTCCATCTGCTGTGACCTCCTTGTTGCAGCTGCCGTCGTAAAATCCTGTTCCTATCTCTGAAACCACAGATCACAGCACATCTCGTCTCTACTCCCCCTTGACCACAACACCCTTATTGTTCCCTTTCCTATTCAGAGCCGCTAACCTTATCTAAGGTCAGCGACCCTCACTCCTTCCATGGAGATAGACACACTCTCCTTCTTGGGACATCTTATCCTTTTATTGCCCCCCACTTCTCTTCCTATAATTTACTCTGCATTCCTCTGTCTGCTAACATACTCAGTACTTTTCCACTGCCACTACAGCCCCTCATGTCCTTGTAACAAGCCTTGTTCCTCATGCATATGCTTTCCCAATGATTAAAATCCTTATAGCCCTTATTCCAATTAATACATTGTAATCATCATTATTAAACATCACACCATTACATTTATCCACAGGAGCGAGGAGTGGCCGGATTGCTGCTGGCGTGCTTGGCTGCTATTGGAGACACCTGGCGCTGGATTGTGATGCTGAACACCTGATGCGGTGCAGCGCTCGTCTCGAGCGCTCGGATGTCTCCGGCATCTCAGAGCGCGCCGGGGAGGCGCTCCGAGACGGAGAGGGTGAGACCACAACATAGATATAGATAGATAGATAGATAGATAGATAGATAGATAGATAGATAGATAGATAGATAGATAGATAGATAGATAGATAGATAGATAGATAGATAGATAGATAGATAGATAGATAGATAGATAGATAGATAGATAGAAAAATAGACAGTCAGACAGACAGACAGATAGATAGACAGACAGGCAGACAGACAGATAGCCTCTAGTCCACACGAGAGCGACATTCCTCCAGATCTGTGGCTATGGAAGACAGTAGTGTGTAGTATTGCCTGTACGCCACACTAGGGAGACATTCTTCCAGATCTGGGTATCTATGACAGTAGGGTGTAGTGTTGCCTCTACGCCTTACGAGGGAGACATTCGTACACTGTAACGTGCATGGATAAGTAGACACGTTGGTCCTTGACTAACGGGTCGGACCATTTAGTCGACTGGTTAACGTTGTCGCTTGCGGAGTGGGAGATATGGGTTCGCGTCCCATCTGTGGCGGTTCCCGGACTGCCCCCCCCCCCCGAATTCGCTGCAATACATTTCAAGCGTCTGAGCTCGATCAAAACGGCAAATGGTTCCTGTACTACTGACATGAAAATGAGAGTCAGGATGGTAAAGCTACAAATGAAACAACTACATAACTTAAATAAAGATCGCACCATCTGAAAGTGAAGATAGTATAAACAGTCGTGTGGCCAGTCATGTTTTATGCAAGTGAAGAATGGACTTTGCCTAAAATAGATGACAAGAAAACCGATGCAGCCGAAATGTGGTTTTACCACCGTTTGCTGAGAATAGGTTGGATAGAAAAACATACAAATGAAAGTATGTTATAGCATCTTGGAACAAATATGATCTGTCCACCATTCAGAGACGAACACTAAAATATTTCAGCCATGCTATGCATCATAAGACCTGCAGTATCATGAAAGACAGACAGATAGATAGATAGATAGATAGATAGATAGATAGATAGATAGATAGATAGATAGATAGATAGATAGATAGATAGATAGATAGATAGATAGATAGATAGATAGATAGATAGATAGATAGATAGATAGATAGATAGATAGATAGATAGATAGACGGACGGACGGATGGAAAGACAGACATATACACACATAGATAGGTAGATAGATAGATAGATAGATAGATAGATAGATAGATAGATAGATAGATAGATAGATAGATAGATAGATAGATAGATAGATAGATAGATAGATAGATAGATAGATAGACCGCCCACTTCCACCGAGTTGACTGATCACTGCCAGCTGTTTTCAGCTTCTGCCTTCGTGAGCGGCGGCTTCGTGAGGTCGACAACTTTTATTTTTCTTTTACTAGTTCTTTATATTCTGCCCTAACCTCCCCATTTTGTTCTGATTTAGCTATTTTCTGTGCTTAGTTCACTTATCACTAGATTCTCTAGTTTCTTTCTTATACAAATCTTGTGTTTAGTAGGCAGCTTCTTGTTCCCAGTTTGTTACTAGCTTTGAGCTTAGCCTAGCTTAGCAGTTAACTATATTACATTTGCAGTCAAAACAGCCTCGTTAAAACGATGGTTTGTGGTGACTGCTCCGTAGTTACAGACAGGTTGTCTCTACTAGAGAGACGTGTCCGTGAGTTAGAGCAGCTGCTTTCGGCTAGGATTACGTTAGATGTGACGGGCACTCCATTTAGCCTTAGCCCCGGGCCTGACAGCAGACCTGCTATTGTTAGCACTAGCTCAGTAGCCCCGGGCCTGACAGCAGACCTGCTATTGTTAGCACTAGCTCAGCTTCGTCGGCAGATGCGGCGGAGGTTGTCCTTGTTTACCGGCGTGGGAAGGCTTGAAAGAGCAAGCCACCGGTCGTGTGGCCTGGTCTGCAGTCACCTCTCCCGACTGCAAACCGGTTTTCTCCACTCACCAGCCCTGTTGGTAGTCCTACCGGCCATCGTGCTTCTCCCCCTTCTGTCGACAGAGTAAAGCAACGCACGCTAGTGATAGGAGACTCCATTACCCGCAATGTTAGATTAGCTTCGCCAGCCTTGGTTCACTGTTTACCCGGGGCCAGAGTCTCCGACATAGAGGCTAATCTTAGGGTGCTGGTGTTACGCCCCTGTAAGGGGGGATAGAAAGAAACAACACACGGACACGATGTTGCTGCAGCCAAGTCCGATATTGTAATGCATTTTCCAAAACTTTCATATTTACATGTTCAGAAAGCTTCTCAATAAACATTGCATTGTCCCTATAAACAATTTGAAACATAGTGCATTGTCCCTATAAGAAAGTACACAATTAGAAAAATATAGCATTGCCAATTGTCACAATGAAAAATACCAATATTGTCTTTGTGTTACCTTAAACAACACAGAAAACACATTGGATATAAATCAGAAAAATATCTGCATTAGACATTTAATCAGAATAAGCAGAATGTCTTTACAGCATCTTAAAACAGCAGTAGAAAAGGAATATCTTTACAGTAGCTTTAAACTGACTTCGAAACATACTTTGAATCATCACCTTGAACGGACTTAGAAAATACCTATTGCACCTTTAAAATAAATAGCTTAATATGTGTGCATTGTTCCAATACTAGATACTATTGTTATGTATTTAACCCTGAGAACAGTTTAATCTCAATTAAACTTAAACACCAATAAAAGTACTTTTGTATTCACACATTCAACTGATCTATTTGGTAAACTGCAACACTTTAGCATTACTATTGAAAACCACATCATGTAGAATGAATGCAGAGCAAACATGCTTTGTCATGAGATGTTTCCTCACTAAATGGCCACCATTAAGTTTCTACTGCGCTGCTGCCTATGTAACGCAGCGAGCTAGCATGCTACAGCTAGCATGCTACAGCTAGCATGCTACAGCTGGCATGCTACAGCTAGCATGCTACAGCAGAGCAACATCTCCAGATTAGCCAGACTACGCTCCGATGCTGAAGTGACTGCAGACACGGATATTTTACTCCCTGCGTGTTCCTTATAGCACAGGAAACATAAACCCACCGTGGAACATATCACAACTATCGTTCCTTCCTGTAAGGGGGATAGAAAGAAACAACACACGGACATGATGCTGCTGCAGCCAAGTCCGATGTTGTAATGGCCGACCGCAGGCAACACCCCATCCCCCCCACAGGTCTGAACAAGGCATTAGCAATCAACAACAGATCAGCAGATTACAGGCCGACTGTTACGGCTCGCCCACCCCGCGCCGCGGCCCGCCCACCCGATGCCGGCAGCCAATCAGCTCGTCAGGGCCGGGCTTAGCCGTCAGGGCTGGGCTTAAGTTTGGTGGCCTCCCACGCGCCCGTTGTCAGTTCGTGTTGTAACCTCCTCGCAGTAGCGGCCACTCTCCTCTCACGGTCCTTTTCTCTCCGAACTCACCCCAGCCCTTGGTTCATGCTCTCCCTTGCAAAGTTTCCCCGTGGAAGTATCCTGCCGTGTTCCCGTCTTGGATTACCCGCGAGTTTTTCCCCGTGGACTTTCCGTTTTTCTTGTCGCTCATTGCCTTCCGGTGTTTGACTATTTATACACGTAAGGAATAAAGTACGCCAGTTTTTGGCTAACCCCATCTCTGTCTGGTGTCGTGCGCTTGGGGTCTTCCACAAACCATAACACCGACGACCAAACCTGGCGAAATAAGGAAACACTGCAAAACGTAACCTCCAGTGTACCTTCCCAAAACATCATGGGATGTTACTTAGAACTAGACAGTGCATTTCAAACACAGCAACTTCATAACCATTACACACTCCTCTTCAACATAGATGTCGTCCTCGACATCCCAGGAAGCAGGTTATCAATGTTTAAAACAAGTACCCAGTGCATATAATGCTACCAGATCATCCTTGCAAGGGTTTGTATGAGAGCACTTGGCTTAATCAAAAGTCCATGAGTGTGTGTAGCGTGTGTGTGTGTATATGTCAGCACTCAACTGTTTCAACAGTCCATAGAGTGTGTGGTGTGTGTATATGTGTTTGCACTTGGCTTGTCCAACAGTCCTTGAGTGTATGGTGTTTGTGTGTGTGCTCTTCATTTAGTAGCCTGGTACAACAGCAGGCTGGTGGTTAAAGTGCTGTACCGGAGTCATCCATGCAGTTGTCGCTTACGTAGCTCCATAGGATGCTGGCGAGTACAAGTACATGGTGTTACTTGGGATTCCAGTACTGTAACAACTGGGATTACCCAGCTGATCATATGTGAAAACTCTCGGAGGTCGTCTCTCTCTCACCGGTCGCTGGTATTGTTGTTCATTTCCACTGTTATTTTCACCTTGGACAGGTGACAGTGGTACTGGCACTCTCTCTTCCAGGGCAATTTCCTCTTGAACTATTCTCTCCTCATCACATGATGTGTCCTCCCCTGTCAGTATGTCTCCCCTGTTCTGATCCAGCTGAGGAATGCCTTGTTGCTCAGGCTCAGCATCCTGTGACGGTTGTGTGACTTCCCTGTCAGCATCCTCTGTCTGTATTTACCTGAGGCTGGACCACAGACAGAGGCTGATCTCTTGGCATATCGTATCCATAGTCATCATCATCACTATCATCATTGTCGGCTTCTTGGTTTTGTCCTCCCCTGTCTCTGCTGGTGTGAGCTGTGATTTGTCTTTTTACTTTGTTAGGTTTTAACTGAATCTCTAGGGGCAAGTAATCACATGGCAACAAGAGGTTACGGTGCAGTACTCTACTTCCTCTCCCTCTGCCTTGCTCTGGCAGTACTTCATATATGGGCATATCTTTTCCCACCTGACGGATGACTTTGTGGAGGCAATCTTCCCAATGGTTCCGGAGCTTCCCCATTCCTCCTCTGGGTGTCATATTCCTAACGAGAACCCAGTCACCCTCATGCAACACAGAACTCCTTACTTTGTTGTCATAATTTCGTTTGCCCCTCTCAGCAATTTTTTTTGCATTTGCTGTTGTGATCTCATATGCCTCTTGCATTTGCTGTTTCCATTTTTTCATGTACTCTTGATGATCAGTAGTTCCAGTCTCAGAGGTCAAGCCAAACAATAAGTCAACAGGTAGTCTTGGTGACCTCCAAAATAGAAGATAGAAGGGAGAGAAGCCGGTGGCTTCACATCGAGTGCTGTTGTAGGCATAGATGAGCTTGGGCAACGACTCTCTCCAGTTTGACTTCTGCCTCTTTGTAAGCGTTTTCAGCATTTGCAGTAATGTTCTGTTTAGCCGCTCAACTTGCCCGTTGCCTTGTGGGTGATACGGTGTTGTTCTTGAGCCCATCACTCCACAGTTTTTCCTCAGCTGCGCAAACAACTGATTTTCAAATTCCCCTCCCTGGTCGTGATGGATTCTTAAGCGGAACCCAAACTTCAGCGCATAATCATTGAATATCTTATCAGCAACAGTTTTGGCAGATTTCCATGTTGTGGCATAGGCTTGTGCAAAGCGTGTGTAACGATCAACGATCACTAATATGTATTCATATCCACCTCCGCACTTGTCTAAATGCACAAAGTCAATGGATACAAGTTCGAATGGCTGAGTTGTGACAATCGACATGAGTGGAGCTCTTGTTTCTCTACAGGGCCTTTTCTGTTTGAGGCAGGCACAGCATTGAGTGACATAGTGCTGTATCTCTCGCTGCATGTGTGGCCAGAAGAAGCGATCCCGAATGAGTGATGTTGTGCGTTCCACCCCCTGTCATCCCATTTTGTCGTGGCGTTGTCTCAGAACTGTTGTCTTGTGTATTTTGGGGGAGAACAAGTTGTGTTCTAGTTGCAGTCTTTCGATGAAGTACCCCACCTCCATCGAGGCTGAGTTTTTCCCAGTCACGGAGTAAATACTTGCTCTTTGCGCTTAAAGATTTCAGCGGCCGTCCCTCGGGCTTTTTATTTGACAGTTTGCAGGCTATGATAGGGCCAATGTTTTGATAATCTCTCTGAGCTTTGCAGATAGCTGTTCCTGAAAAGGGCATAGACGTGCCCTCATCTGTCTCAGCACCACTGACAGCCATCACAGACCATGCTGTGTGTGGGACTTTTGTTTCCACAGCTTGTACTGTAGCTTGCACGGAAGGAGAGGACATGTGTTCTGTGCATTCTTCCATCATTGTTTCTATGTCACAGGGCATCCGTGAAAGGCCATCAGCATCAGAATTCTCTTTGCCAGGGCAATATTTGATAGTTAGGTGGAAGTCTGCTAATTACGCAACCCACCTTTGCCCGGTTGCATTGAGTTTGGCCGTTGACAACACATAGGTAAGTGGATTGTTGTCTGTGTATATGGTGCAAGATGAGCCAATTAGGTAATCTCGAAACCTTTCAGTAACGGCCCACTTCAAGGCTAGAAATTCAAGTTTGCCTGAATGAAGATGGTAATTTTTTTCGGCTTTGGTCAGTGCGCGAGATGCATAGGCTATTACATGGCGCTTCCCCTCCTATTCTTAATACAGCACTGCACCTAGGCCTTGGTTTGAAGCATCTGTGTGCATGATGAACGATCTACTGAAATCTGGGAATCCCAATATAGGCGGCTCAACCAGACAGTCAATCAATCTTTCCAGTATTTGTTGGTGTTTGTCAGTCCATGTAATCATCTTTTGTGAAGGTGTCCCTTTGTTCTTTCCTTTTAATCTTCTTGTCCTTGTGTTACTGTCCTTCTGTTTATCTGATCTAGGGTCCAGTTCGGTCAGGGCATAAAGAGGTCCAGCAATGTGGGAGAAGTCCCTAATGTACTGTCGGTAGTAGCTCAGTAGCCCCATGACTGCCCTCAGCTCTCCCACAGTCCGTGGCCTCTTCTCCTTTAAAGCTCTCACCGCAAGAGTGTCAGCGGGGTTAATTTTACTGCCCTCAGCAGACACGATGCGCCCTAAGTAGTGGACCTCGTGCTTGAACACTTCACACTTACCGGGTTTCAGCTTTATTCCGTGCTGCCGTAGCCGCTGTAACACTGTCCTCACATCCTCCACATGATCCCCGAAGGCTCTACTGAAGACCAGCGTGTCATCCAAGTATGGAATGCAGATCTCATCCCTCAACCCTTCCAAACATTCTTCCATGCAGCGCTGGAAGGCAGCTGGAGCGTTCATCAAGCCAAAGGGGATTCGGATCCATTCATACAGACCCCACGGTGTTACGAAAGCGGTGAGGGGTCTGCTCTCCTTTGCCATGAAGCCCTGATGATACGCTTTTCCTTGATCTAAGAGAGAGAACCATGAGTTTCCTCCGAGGCCATCCATTATGTCCTGCACTCTGGGGATTGGCTGGCGGTCGGGGAGAGTCTTTCTGTTAACTTCCCGGAAATCAATTCACAGCCGTAGACTCCCATCTTTTTTTCAAACACACACGACCGGTGATGAGTACGGTGAATTAGACTTCTCTACCCAGCCCTGAGCGATGAGGTCATTCAAGTAGTCCTTCATTTCCCGGTAAAGTGGCTTAGGCACGGAAAGATGTTTTCGCTACAGGCTCGGTGTCTTTCGGGGATATGCTGAGTTGCAATTTTTCTATGCAGCCGATATCATCATCCGTTTTCAAAAAGGAGGCAGACTCCTCTCTTAACATCTTATGAGCTATCTCTCTCTCTGGCTCACTGAGGTGTCTCAGATTCACAGGCGGATCCCAAACATCACCAGTAGTTTGATCATTTTCAACCCTGATGTGATTCATTGTGGCTGGAGGCGGAGGGCAAGACCCCTCTAGTATGGAGGCTGGGTAGACTGCCTGGATATGCTGGACAGTCCCAATCACAGTTCTCCCTGCCAACACTATATCATGATCTGTAGGGTTCTGAACGCTTACCGTAATAGAGGGTTTGGCACCTTTAGTCACTTTAATGAGCGTGTCACACAGTTCGAGTCCCTCCGTTCAGCAGGGATTCACATCAGGCTCAAAGATTAGTGAGGTATCTTCCTGTGGTGAGCCCATATGCACATGGCACTCAACTTGGACTGACATGTGTTTGGGAATGTTGATCCTCTCTTTTTTTGTCTTAACTACATACTCATTCGCACGCTCAATACTGACTTGTTCTATGGCAGCAGTTACCTGTTCTACAAAGGCTTTAGCTTGGCCTGGGAATGCTGCTCTCACTGTGTCACTCAGCCGTTCCCTGTTAGTACTGTTGGACTGTTTCAATTCACCGTCTATAATGAGGCCAATTACATTAGAACCAATAATTGGTTGCGCAATACCACCCTTCATTACAAGTGTGGGGACAACAACTTCTGTGGTGGGTGCTCCCTCTGAAGCTAACCTGAAGGTTATTCCTACCCAACCTGCATATGGCATGTTCTCCCCGTTTGCTGCCACTATGTCTAGGGTCTCTGTTATGTCCAGAATTTCTGAAATATCTCTTAATCTTGTGTCTGGTAAATGCACTTCTTTCCATAGGTCCTCAATTATTGTTACCTGGGAGCCTGAGTCCCACAAAGCCTTAACACTTTGACCTTCGATGAAGCAATCAATCACATGCCTTTTCCCTACCAATGGAGCCATTTTAGCCTGTTTTTTTATTTTTGGGGTAGTGCTCCTAACCATATACAGTGCTGCTTGAAAGTATGTGAACCCCTTGAGCACTTTAGATTTTTCTGTTGTTTTACCATGATTTTCTTATTCTATCATCACCAGTTTTTATGTATGAAATGTCAGATATATGTTTATCAGTTGCATGTACTTGTTTAGTGGGACTTGTTTAAGTAGCCCAAAAACTACATGAAACATGGAATTAGTGTATGTGCAAAAGTAAGTGAACCCCCAGCTGCATTGGTTAAGTCAAGCAGGTAACAGACTCGGGTGAAACACATTTGGGTGCTTAATTAATCATTTAAGCAGACCAATAAAATGAGACATCCTTGGGAAAGGGTTTGGCCTGCACGAATTAAAAGAGAGAGGAAACCAACCAAACCACTGTGGTCCCATACAAATCAACAATGCCGAGAGCAAAGCAGATATCCGAGGACATGAAGAAGAAGGTAGTGACAGCCCATCAGTCTGGGGAGGGATATAAGACCATCTCCAAAAGATTCCAGCTCCATCCATCCACTGTAAGACAAATAATTTACAAATGGAGGGCCTTCAACATGACAGCAACTCTGCCTAGAAGTGGACGCCCATCAAAACTATCACCCAGAAGCACCAGAAAAATAATAAATCAGGTAAAGGCCAACCCACACATCACCTCTAGAGAGTTACAGACCTCTCTGATAGCATCTGGGACAAATGTGCATGCGTCTACAATCAGACGAAAATTGAATAGCCATGACATTCATGGGAGGGTTGCTAGAAGGAAGCCTCTGCTCTCAAAAAAGAACAAAGCTGCCCGTTACAACTTTGCCAGAGAGCACTTGGACAAATCAGAGGCCTTCTGGAAGTCCATTCTCTGGACAGACGAGTCCAAAATAGAATTATTTGGTCACAATCAAAACCAACATGTTTGAAGAAAAGCCAACACTGCATATGAAGAAAAGAACCTCCTCCCAACAGTGAAGCATGGTGGTGGAAATGTGAAGGTCTGGGTCTGCTTTTTCTGCTTCTGGACCTGGACGACTCCATATTATCCAAGGAACCATGAATTCTCCGGCATATCAACAAATTCTTGACCAGAATCTCCTGCCATCAGTCAGGGAGTTGAAGCTGGAACGAAAATGGATTATGCAACAAGACAATGACCCAAAGCATTCCAGCAAAACTACAAAGGAATGGCTTCAGAGAAAGAGGATTCGTACTCTGGATTGGCCCAGTCAAAGTCCGGATCTTAATCCAATTGAAATGTTGTGGCGAGACCTGAAGAAGTTGGTACGTACCAGATGTCCCTCCAACCTCTCTCAACTGGCTGAGTTCTGCAAGGAGGAGTGGGCAAAAAGCCCCATAAGCAGATGCGAGAGACTGGTTAGTGGTTACAGAAGACGTTTGGTTGAAGTAATGGCTGCAAAAGGAGGAGCCACAAGCTACTAATACAAGGGTTCACATACTTTTGCACATGTTAAATTTTCAGTTTTTGTGAAATAAACCCCCTTTGTTGAATTAAATAATTAAAATATATCACTTTTTGTGTGTGTGTCCATTATTTGGAAGGTGTGCTTTACAAACTGGGATTTGGATGTATGTGTAATAAGCTTATTTTAATGTTTTTTACAAAAACAGTGACCATGCCTGGAGGGTTCACAAACTTTCAAGCAGCACTGTATGAGGGGGATGCACGTTCTTTTTTGTGTACAGTCCAATTACGCACTTGACACGGCCTAGAACAGTAGAGTACTTTCTTAGATGATGCACATTGTTTCAGTTTTACCCCTTCCCCATTTTGTCCACAGTGTGTACAGTGCTGGGACCTTGCTGTGTCACTGGTCACTCCCTGTCCCGTGCGAGCAACCTTTCCCCATTTAAAGGAAACTCTCTCTCTTCCCTCGCTCGGCAACCAGCAAGGAAGTGCTCGTTGCTGCCACACCTATAACAGTGCGTGCAGTAATCTTCAGCTCCATTCTGTTGACAGCTGAAACATTTCCTCATTCGCCCACGGTTTGATGGAAGAAAGCTGCGCTGAGGGGCAAACCTTTGCTAGTACTGGGTGGTTCTTCCTCTGTGCCCAGGGCCACGGGTGAACCAGTATCCCAGCGGTGCCTCCAAAATGTTACACCCCTGTAAGGGGGGACAGAAAGAAACAAGCCACGGACACGATGTTGCTGCAGCCAAGTCCGATATTGTAATGCATTTTCCAAAACTTTCATATTTACATGTTCACAAAGCTTCTCAATAAACATTGCATTGTCCCTATAAGAAAGTACACAATTAGAAAAATATAGCATTGCCTATTGTCACAATGAAAAACATCAATATTGTCTTTATGTTACCTTAAACAACACAGAAAACACATTGGATATTGTAGATAAATGTAATGGTGTGATGTTTAATAATGATGATTACAACGTATTAATTGGAATAAGGGATATAAGGATAGATTAATCATTGGGAAATCATATGCATAAGGAACAAGGCTTGTTACAAGGACATAAGGGGCTACAGTGGCAGGGGAAAAGTATTGAGTATGTTAGCAGACAAAGAGTAAATTATAGGAAGAGAAGTGGGGGGCAATAAAAGGATAAGATGTCCCAAGAAGGAGAGTGTGTCCATCTCCATGGAAGGTAAATGAGTGAGGGTCGCTGACCTTAGATAAGGTTAGCGGCTCTGAATAGGAAAGGGAACAATAAGGGTGTTGTGGCCAAGGGGGAGTAGAGACAAGATGTGCTGTGATTTGTGGTTTCAGAAATAGGAACAGGATTTTACGACGGCAGCTGCAACAAGGAGGTCACAGCAGAAGTAGAAGAAGATTACCTGGAGTCCGGATATCAGTGAGGTGGAAATGGAGTCAGATGAACGGACCAATCACAAAGACCACACATTCATGTTTAGTCAACACTTTGTATAGTATAAAGACTGGGTCAGGGAAAGGAGAGAGAGTCAGACTTCGTGAACTGACACAATCTGTTGTTTGTCTGAGATAGGAAGATCTAGACCCAGAGCTCTGTATGCTTTATCCATTTACTGCTAAATAAAACAGATGGTTTTGAGACCGAACATCTTCTCCTATTGCTTTATCAACAAACACGCAGGACTACGCTCTCACATAGATGAAGATGAGTTGGTAGAGTGAGCTGCAGTCCAACAATTTGGTGACCCCGACGATAAAGACGGAGAAGTGACGGATTGACCACAGAAGTAAAAGACAACGGATAACTGCAGTGTGATGGCAACAACAAGCGGCCACTGAAAAAAAACTAAGGTAAACAGACGCCTGTTTTATCGAAGTTCTGTTATTGGCTATACCAAATTGTGTGTTGTCATTATACGGCAAGTGTCCTAGTTAAAGTAGATGAATAAAGCATTGAAATAAATTGTGCACGGGTTTAAAGTCCCGGGGGTTAGAGGCCCTTGAAAGCAACAACAGTACTGAAAAGAAGACGCGGGTTTAAAGACCCATGGGTTAAGAAATCCCATAAAAGCAGTGAATGCACGTGGAAAATACGGACGGGTTTAAAGACCTATGAGGTTAGAGTCCTCATAAAAGCAGCGCATGTCCGTATAAGGGGTTAGAGGCCCTGAATGAGTAGGTTTAGAGACCCTTGGGAATAAAACAAAAACAAAAACGGAGGTTCCCATAAAAGCAGCGCTCTCTGGTTTATGATATGTGCTGTGTTTTAACGGCAAGTGTGAATGTTTGACATTTTGCATGATTAAAAAGTGTGTTGTTTGATAAAACTGTGCATAAGGGTGGTAGAAACTCAGTAGTGTCTCAGTGAGAAAGAATCAGCAGTGGAAACCTAACTGGTGTCAACGTAAACTGCCTGATAAAACTCACTGATTGGGTCAGTTGCTCGGGACGTATGTGCCATACAAACTGACTGGCCACTGAACTCTTCTCTGATTGGGTCGGTTGCTCGGGACGTATGTGCCATACAAACTGACTGGCCACTGAACTCTTCTCTGATTGGGTCAGTTGCTCAGGACGTATGTGCCATACAAACTGACTGGCCAATGAACTCTTCTGCGATTGGGTCAGTTGCTCGGGACGTATGTGCCATACAAACTGACTGGCTACTGAACTCTTCTCTGATTGGGTTGGTTGCTCGGAACGCAAGTGTCATACAAACCAGCTGGCTACTGAGGGAGGATAGATAACACAATGTAAGGGGAATCTGACAGGGAGTGTGAAGAATACGGAGGTTGCCCTCCCAATGTTATGTTGACCGTTAAGCAACAATGGGAAAGAACCAGGAGTAAAATTTTTGCAGGGCTCCTTAAGAACAAGCGAGACACCAAGATTGGGGTGTATGACAGTATATGGAAAGACTTACAAACACAGGGTAAGGTCCCCAAAGAGGAGGAAAGGAAGAGATTGATATTATACCTAGGGAAGGCAGAAAAACAAGCTAAAAAGAAAGCAGATGAACACTGGAAGGCGGAAAAAGTTTCCATGTTAGTCAAAAGAAAACGGAAGAAAGATGGAGAGGAAAATGAGCAGAGAAGAGCCCACTTACACAACATGACCTTAGCTTGCATGGCAGTAGAAATGAATCAAAAACACTCAGAAATAACCAAAGAAAAAGATAAAGGAAATGAAAAAACAGAAGCATCAGCGCCAATATATCCCAAAATGCCCGAGATACAACCCCCTCCTTATCCCACACCGCAGATGCCACTCGTGCATGTGGAAGAAGGAGTAATGAAAATGACAGCAATAGGAAAGGAGGAATACAGACAGATTAGGGAGACGTTAGAGGAAGTAGTAACAAGGAGAATATCAGAGGTGGAGGACCTGGTGAGGGAGGCAGAGCGCAGGGTGCAGGAAGCAAGAGAAGTGAATAGGAAAATACATGAACAGATGAGCGGACAGGAAGAGATAAATCAGGCAAGAAGCTCACCCACGACAGTGTCAGAAACATCCTCCACCCCACACGGGGGAGGAGCAGGACAGGGGAGGATACAGTCAGGGGGTTGAAACAATGGATGGGTTCCAGGAGAGACAGCTCAGAGAGATAAGAGAGGAAGTAATTAGGGCAGAAGGTCCCGAGGAGAGATTGGAGGCAGGTACAGAGGCAGGGGGTGTGAAGAGTAATGAGGAAGACGAAGACACATACCAGGTCACAATTACAGGGGCACTAACCAGGCACAACCAGACTCATATAGCACCCCGTGCTGACCACAGCCATAGACACCAGCTTAGGGACAGAGAACAGATACGACCACCCGCTAGATATCATCAACTGCCACTGATATATAAAGGACCCCAAACGGGGGATGTGTATCAACCATTCTCATTCACAGACATGAATTGCATCCTGGATAAAATGCCCCCTCCCACTGAGGGAGGAGGGCCCTGGATGGAGAATTTTGCCAACACACATTGGGATATAAACTAGCTATGGGAGATTGGAGAGCATTATTGGGAAAACAACTAGCTATGTGGGAAATACAGCAGATTGAGGCTGCGGCAGGCACTAGCCATATACCAGATTCAGAACCATTTACCAGTGAAGCCACAGCTGTGGGAAGGGCAATGAGGGATAAATTCCCCATTCCTCCCGGAGCAATGCATTCACTGACCTTTTCCATGAAAGACGGAGAAGACATGTCAGCATTTTTAGGCAGATGCAAAGGCATATGGACAGACACCGCAGGAAGCCATCCAGGTTCAGGACAGTTACAGACCACACTGTTTAGAAAAGCTGTTATGGCTGGAATGCCCAAAACAGTACAAGATGCCATGGAGGGCAATCCAGACATCCCAGGCTGCTCTACTGAGCAATGGGAAAAACATTTGATTCATCATATGAAGAGACACAAGGCTACACAGGATGAGGATAGACAGAGCACAGAGTCAGCCCAGGTGCAGCTCCTAAAGCTCCAATTGGATGAGGCAAGGAAAAAGGTAAATGATGCTAAAAAGACAAACCAAAAGGTAGCCAATCAGATGGTTCAACAGCCGCCATCACAAAACTACACCCCAAATTTGTACCCAGTGCCTGAATGGGTGCCTAGTTCCCCTTATGGGGGCAGGCCTGTAGGAGTAACAGGAGGCATGAGAGGTAGAGGGAGGGGTCGCAGAGGACCCAGAGGTATGCCACTTACATGCTTTGGATGTGGCCAGCTTGGACACTGGAGCAGGGAGTGTCCATGCTGTAGGGACCCAGGGGAGGTCAAGGTCCAGTCAGCGACAGGGGTGGTTATGTGCAGCCCCCGGTCCAAGGGCAGCCTCCAGTTATGGTTCCACTTCATCAAGCCCCTCATGCAGCAGCAGCTCCACCGCAGGGACAATATCCCCAGACCATGCAGGGTGGTCAGGGGGATGAGTACTGAAGGGGCCCGGGAACTCAAGGGCAGGTGGGGCTGGCAGAACCCTACCTGCAAATAAGGGTAATGGACATGGATCTGCATTTCCTAGTTGACACAGGTGCAAGGTTTTCCACTATCACGTGCGCCATGTCTCGGTCCACCCTTTCATCCTCCAGCGTCCAGCTAGTAGGGTTCTCGGGTAAACCAGAAAATCTGCTGTTGACGACACCTCTGAGTACCACGGTGGCAGGACAGACTTTTTTACATCAATACATTTCATCACCAGCGTGCCCAGTCAATTTGATGGGACGGGATATGTTGATGAGGTGCGGGGCATCAGTCATGTGTGGGCCAGAGGGACTGGTAGTGACTTTTCCCAATGGGTATTCTGTGAACTGTTCTCTGTCAATGATCCAGTCCAGCTCTCAGATGTTGTTGTCAGCTGATGTTTCACCCACGGCTGAAGGACTCTGGGCATATATATACTGGGGACTCCTAGAACCGGAAAGCAAGCAAAGCAAAGGCGTACAGACTCTGTATTATCAGTGGCGGCCGTGGGTCCAAATGCTACATCCCTACTCCCCTCCAACCGACCCCCTCCATGTTACTCTGTACTACGATAGGGACGGGGATGAAATTTATCAGAAAACTTTTTACAATGACATTGAAGGGACACAGTGGGAAGTATTGTCTAGTTGTGTTTTAGTGGGAAATGAAGGTGTGGCAGCTGCTGTTGAATTGACACCAGAACAATTTGAGTGGTATGAGATGTCTGAAGAGGCGGTGCCCCATATCACCTTAGCAGTGCATGTTAAACACCAGGCTAGAGATCTTGGGCCGATGTGCAAGCGTCTGATGGCATTGACAGACTGGGTTTGGACCCAACTCCCTGAATTACAGTACTCCCCATCCGAAAAGGCTTACAGGATCATGCACAAGACGGCTGACAAAGTGCTGTTAGAACATAGACAAATAGAGAGATTTCATGGCAGAGAGAAGGCTGATCACTCTGACGCCGCAAGCATGATAGACACTCTCCCTGAGGCGTTATGGTCAGCAAGCCCAACTGATGTAGGCCACCGCAAGAATGTTGATCCAACCTCTTTTGAATTGACAGATCACACTCCGATCTGGCAGAAACAGTACTCCCACAAACCTGAGGCAGAAGCAGGGATCACAGATACTATTGAGGGACCGTTGGCAGCGGGGGTGTTGGAGCCCTCAGCATCTGGCTGGAACACACCTATTTTACCAGTAGAGAAGCAAAATACAGGGAAATATAAAATGGCTCACGACCTTAGACGGGTCAATAGCATTGTGTCAACTCCTACAGTCCCAGTACCAAATCCATATACTGCTATGTCTGCACTGTCCCCAGAACACAAATAGTTTTCCTATATTGATCTGGCCAATGCATTTTTCTGCCTACCACTAGCTGACCATGTGAGAGACATCTTCTCGTTTACCTATAAAGGCCAACAGCTAAGGTATACGAGGGTTCCTCAGGGTTTCATCTTGTCTCCTGGGCTGTTCAATCAGGTTCTGAAACAGCAGCTCACTGATCTCACCCTCCCAAAGGGAGTGGTGTTGATTCAGTATGTGGATGACATCCTTTTGGCAGCTCCAGATCATGTCTCCTGCCTAGAAGCCACCAAATCCCTATTAACTCAGCTGTATCATATTGGGTTCAAAGTTTCAAAAACCAAGCTCCAGTGCTGCAGACAGATGGTCTCGTTCCTGGGGAGAATTATCTCTAGTAGAGGAACAGGTGTGTTTCCAGCCCATAGATCCTCAATTCTACACCATCCTAAACCAGTCACAGTGAAAGACATGCTCTCATTCCTGGGGTTGACGGGTTATAGCAGACAGTACATAGCATCATATGGGGAACTCACGCACCCCTTAAGGGCCATGGTCAATGAGCAGGGGATGAGAAATTTGTCAGCATGCTTACAATGGACCACTGAAGCAGAGAATAACTTCATTTCCCTCAAACAGGCTCTCACAAACGCTGCTGATTTAGCACTGCCTGACTACAAAGAGCCATTCTATCTGGATGTTTCAGAAAAATCACACACAGTGAATGGTGTTCTTTTTCAGATAAAGGGGGAGGTAGGCAGGTGATGATGTATGCAAGTGTGACACTCGATCCAACAGAAAATAGACATCCACCATGCACAAGACATGCAGCAGGGGTAGCAAAAATTCTGCAAAAAGTAGCACACATAGTCATGGGACATGCTCTAACAGTCCTGACAACACACAGCATAGTGGCCTATGTGAACTCAGCAGCATTCACCATGACATCATTAAGACAGGCAAGGTTGAAAAAAATCCTCAACGCACCACACATAACGTTCACACACGAGGGACTCAACATGGCAGATAACATGGGGGAAGGTGAGCCACATGTGTGTGAAGAAAGAGTACAGAAAGATTTTAAGGTCAGAGCAGATTTACGGGCAAAACCCTTAGCTGACCCAGAGGAAGTGCTGTTCACAGATGGCTGTTGCTACAGACATTCCACGGAGGGACTGAAGGCAGCATATGCAGTGGTAAGACAAACAGATGAAGGGTTTGATGAGGTAGTGACAGGGAGAGTAATAGGAAAAGAATCAGCGCAGCTAGCTGAATTACAGGGAATGATAGCAGCATTAGAATGGGCAGAAGGGAAAAAAGTAAACATCTACACAGACTCGGCATACGTGGTAGGAGCAATACATTTAGAGCTCAGTCAGTGGATCAGAGCAGGATTTTTGACAGCAGCAAAAACCCCAATCAAACACGAGAAAGACATCAAGAGACTGGTAGAAGCCCTAATGAAACCAACAGAGGTAGCAGTAATAAAGTGCAGAGGTCACGACAAAACTGAAACAATGATAGCAAAAGGAAATCAGGAGGCAGACTCTGCAGCTAAAAGGGCAGCAGGTTACACAGCCCAATACATGATGATGCAGGTGGGAAAAACGGTGTATGATTTACTACCTGCCTGTGATGTAAATATGTTAATAAAGGAACAACAGAAAGCCTCTCCTCAAGAGTTCACAGTTTGGAAAGAGAGAGGGGCAACGGAATCCGAAGGAGTGTGGAGGTCGCCGGACGGCCGACCTGTGTTACCCCCAGGGTGGACGGCTTCCGTGTTACAGGAGGCACACGGGCTAACACATTGTGGAAAGGCACCGATGCGGAGAAATCTGACCCATTGGTGGCATCCATTTTTGCCCGCAATGATTGTGAACCATATCAGGGAATGTAAAATATGTACAGAATACAATATCTGGGCTACAGTGAAGCCACACGAGGGAAAATTTCCTTTGCCAAAAATGCCAGGTCAAGAAATCATAATTGATTACACTGACATATTGGAAAGGGTAAATGGTTATAGGTACCTCTTGGTCACCGTGGATGCATACACGGCTGGCCAGAAGCAGTACCTGCTAAAAAGGAAGATGCCAAAACGGTAATCAAATTCCTAATCAACCAATACATACCAATGCATGGGTTTCCAAAAAGAATCAGGTCAGATAATGGCACACATTTTAAGAACAAAGACCTGCAGGCAGTAGAAGCGGCCCTAGGACTGAAACGTGCGTTTGGAACAGGGTATCACCCCCAATCACAGGGAAAGGTGGAGAGAATGAATCAGTCCATTAAAGGAAAAATAGGAAAAGTGTGTGCTCAAACAAAAATGAGTTGGGTGGATGCCCTACCCCTAGCTCTAATGTCAGTTAGGAGCTCAGTAAACTCCATCACAGGTTTCACTCCATATGAGTTGACAACAGGGCAGCAGTTCCCGGGACCGGGAGCTGGAATCCCAACCACGGAAAAGGAAAGAGATCCGCTGAAGTACAAACCTTACTATGACCAACTAACAGCTTTGGTGTCAGCTTTCTCAAAACAGGTTGCAGCAGGAGAGGGGAACCTAGAGGGACAGACACCGCCCACCACGGACTGGATTCTGCTGAAGGTGATCAAGAGGAAGTGGTCGGAGCCAAGGTGGACAGCGCCCTACAAGGTGGTTGAGAGGACATCACACGCGGTCCGACTAAAGGGCAAAGGAGACAGCTGGTACCACTGGAGCCAGTGTGCAGCAGCGGATTCACCCGCTTGGACACGGGAACAGATAAGAAACACCACAGTTGACTCTGAATAAGTGTAAAGACACGAGCCACTATCTGTGGCGACAGTTATTATAGCTATCACTTTTGGATAAGATTTATAGTAACCGGCTTTGCATATACTCAGGCAAGCCACAATATACTCAAGATTGGAATGAAGAATTTTGTCAGGTGCGGAAAGAATGTTCTGATGTTACTATAGAAGGTCAAAAGCTCTCCCAGAAAAGGTTTTTCTAGGACACAAGGAACTGATAACCAGAACACAAGAAGGTTTTGCTTGCTAAGAATTTTTGATATATGTTGATTAAGATGTTTGAGGGAATGAGAAAACCCCACCAAGCCAAATGGTGGTGGTTGGGAGTGTGCGGGATCATTTCTATAGTAATAGTTACTCCAATATTGATGTGGGAATCAGCCATCAGAGACAGACACACAGATCAAAACCAACACCACAACAGAACAAAGAGGGAAGGCCAGGGCCAACCAGATTAATGCATTAAAACATATGAAGGTATAGACGTAGACTACACTTTGGGAACGAAGTGACATTTCAATTTGATTTATGCCATGTTATTAATTGTGGGAAACGCCAGGAAATGTGGAGAAGATATGATTTATACCTGTGCAGAAGTCCAGAAACTCACTCCAGTTGTCTAAGGCAGGGGGATCCGCCTAGGAACTCCGGCATGGGCAGTTTGTGTGCCGGATGGGAACTGATTTGGCAGTATATACGGGTCCATGGACCCCTATCAAAACCGCGGTCAAAAATCCAGATACAGTTAATAAGATTAGTTTCATACGCGGCCAACTATGACATAAGTCGGGTTGGGTTAATCCCCTGTTGATGACAATACACGACCTGTGGGATGATCCATTTATGACAGGCCAGAAAAAGGCATTCTATGTGGTTGTGGGAGCATATCAAAAAGGCATGGACACCATGGGTCTCGTTAAGGTGAATTTGTTAACACCTCCGTCCTCAAAGAAAACAGACGCCACGATTAGTGCATTCGAAACTAAACCTAGACAGAGCAAGGACGTAATCACCATAGATTACAATAAACTAACGAAAGGTGATATTGTCAAATTGGCTACTGGATATGGGGACAAAAACCTGTGGTTAGATTGGATGGCAGCTACTGCTGCCTCCATGAACATGAGCAATTGTATTGCATGTTCTTCAGCCAGGCCAACTCTTTTCACCGCCCCAGCACCTCTGTTTCCCGATATAGATCCTATAGGATTTCATTGCATGATGGCCCTAACTATGCAAGCCAACCCCCCTAACTGTACTACTCTCAGCTCTATTTTTCCACCCGTTAAAAACTCCACGGTGCCGCCGACGTTCACCCCGAGAGCTAATAACTATACGTGTTTTTCTAGGAGCTCCAGCTCCGGTATGAAGATGGGACACATGCCTGACGGCTGGTGCAAATACACACTTGATGTCAACAGTTAGTCAACCCCTAGCTCTATGGTGTGGGGAAGGGCTGACCTGTTTTGGTATTGTGGGGACAGGACTCTACATATCAGCCTGCCAGCACACTGGTCTGGAACGTGTGCAATGGTCAGGTTGGTTCTACCCCTGTTTTTGCTAGGGCCACGCCAACAGACAAATTTCACATATACCTGCCACAGGAGAGACACATTTGAGGTTGGCTATGGTTCTCCCACATACATAGATGCTATAGGCGTTCCCAGGGGAGTTCCAGATGAGTATAAGTTGGTAAATCAAGTGGCAGCAGGATTTGAGAACATCCCAATCATTAGTGCGCTACTTCCAGTCACTCCCAATAAGAATGTGGATAGAATTAATTATATCCATTATAACGTCCTGAGGCTCGCCAATAAAACTAGGGATGCTGTAGCAGGCTTATCTGAACAATTAGCTGCCACCTCGTTGATGACAGTTCAAAACAGAATGGCCCTCGACATGTTATTAGCTGAAAAAGGGGGTGTTTGCTCTATGTTTGACGATCAATGCTGCACGTTCATCCCCAACAACACTGCTCCAGACGGCTCGGTAACTAGAGCCCTAAAAGGACTTAGGACCCTGTCGGAGGAGATGCATGACCACTCAGGTATAAACGACCCACTGGGAGGAATTTTTGAACAGTGGTTTGGGAAGTGGAAAGGTGTGATAGTGTCTGTGTTTCTGTCCCTGGTAAGCATGATGACTGCACTTGTGTTGTGTGGATGCTGTTGTATCCCCTGTATCAGATCTCTGTTTGAAAGGTTGATCGTCACTGCCATCGAAAAGAAGAGTCCCCCATCGACCTATCAGATGGCTGAAGTCGAGACGGAGACGGTGGCTCTGATGGAGGACGGAGGGTGTGAAGAACCGGGCAGTGACACAGAGGCTGAATGTGATGTTTGAATCCGATTGGTTGGTTGGTCTCATTTACATGAGACCAAAAGGGGGACTTGTAGATAAATGTAATGGTGTGATGTTTAATAATGATGATTACAACGTATTAATTGGAATAAGGGATATAAGGATATATTAATCATTGGGAAATCATATGCATAAGGAACAAGGCTTGTTACAAGGACATAAGGGGCTATAGTGGCAGTGGAAAAGTACTGAGTATGTTAGCAGACAGAGGAATGCAGAGTAAATTATAGGAAGAGAAGTGGGGGGCAATAAAAGGATAAGATGTCCCAAGAAGGAGAGTGTGTCTATATCCATAGAAGGTAAATGAGTGAGGGTCGCTGACCTTGGATAAGGTTAGCGGCTCTGAATAGGAAAGGGAACAATAAGGATGTTGTGGCCAAGGGGGAGTAGAGACGAGATGTGCTGTGATCTGTGGTTTCAGAAATAGGAACAGGATTTTACGACGGCAGCTGCAACAAGGAGGTCACAGCAGATGGAGAAGAAGATTACCTGGAGTCCGGATATCAGTGAGGTGGAAATGGAGTCAGATGAACGGACCAATCAGAAAGAAGACCACACATCCATGTTCAGATGAACGGACCAATCAGAAAGAAGACCACACATCCATATTCAGTCAACACTTTGTATAGTATAAAGACTGGGTCAGGTAAAGGAGAGAGAGTCAGAGTTCGTGAACTGACACAATCTGTTGTTTGTCAGGGATAGGAAGCTCTAGACCCAGAGCTCTGTATGCTTTATCCATTTACTGCTAAATAAAACGGATGGTTTTGAGACCGAACATCTTCTCCTATTGCTTTATCAACAAACACGCAGGACTACGCTCTCACATAGATGAAGATGAGTTGGTAGAGTGAGCTGCAGTCCAACAATATAAATCAGAAAAATATCTGCATTAGACATTTAACCAGAATAAGCAGAATGTCTTTACAGCATCTTAAAACAGCAGTAGAAAAGGAATATCTTTACAGTAGCTTTAAACTGACTTCAAAACATACTTTGAATCATCACCTTGAACGGACTTAGAAATTACCTATTGCACCTTTAAAATAAATAGCTTAATATGTGTGCATTGTTCCAATACTAGATACTATTGTTATGTATTTAACCCTGAGAACAGTTAAATCTCAATTAAACTTAAACACGAATAAAAGTACTTTTGCATTCACACATTCAACTGATCTATTTGGTAAACTGCAACACTTTAGCATTACTATTGAAAACCACATCATGTAGAATGAATGCAGAGCAAACATGCTTTGTCATGAGATGCTTCCTCACTAAATGGCGACCATTAAGTTTCTACTGCGCTGCTGCCTATGTAACGCAGCGAGCTAGCATGCTACAGCTAGCATGCTAGAGCAGAGCAACATCTCCAGATTAGCCAGACTACGTTCAGATGCTGAAGTGACTGCAGACACGGATATTTTACTCCCTGCGTGTTCCTTATAGCACAGGAAACATAAACCCACCGTGGAACATATCACAACTATCGTTCCTTCCTGTAAGGGGGGATAGAAAGAAACAACACACGGACACGATGCTGCTGCAGCCAAATCCGATGTTGTACTGGCCGACCGACAACAGATCAGCAGATTACAGGCCGACGACCAAACCTGGCGAAATAAGGAAATGCTGCAAAACGTAACCTCCAGTGTACCTTCCCAAAACATCATGGGATGTTAATTAGAACTAGACACTGCATTTCAAACACAGCAACTTCATAACCATTACACTGGCATCACGGAGGGAGAGTCAGGGTACCCAGGCACACAGCACCACTACTTTCAGCAACATTGTTATTCATGTCGGCACCAATAATGCTAGGATGAAGCAATCAGAGATCACAAAAGCCAGCCCAGTCAGAATGCCTGAGTTTGCCAGAAAGATGTGTCGGCATCGATTAATTGTCTCTGGTCCCTTACCTGCAAGGGGTGATGATGAGATGTACAGTAGGCTCACCTCAATGAACCGCTGGCTGGCTCGTTACTGTAATGAGCAGGGATTCGGCTTCGTTGATAACTGCCCTTCCTTCTGGAGCCGCCCTTACCTGCTGAAAGCGGACGGCATTCACCCTACTGGGGACGGCACCGCTCTTTTGTCTAGCAGTATACGTAGATAGCTGTTTACGTTTAGTTTGACACTAGGGACTTATCATTCAGCAGGTTGCAGGTGATTAGAGAGCCTGCTGGGTTTAAATCTAGTGCGGATGTGGAGTCAAGTAGTTTAATTAATGTTAGTCAGGGAATTTCTCACAGTGTAGATTATCAGCCTGATAGCTTGGTCTATAACATTGAGACTATCTCCCTACCCTGCTGTATTGCTCCCAAGCTCTCTTCTCCTAACTGTGTGAATCACAACAATCTAGTAATTATTCCTACCACTGGTAGTGGTGAGATGTGCGACAAAGTACCTAATAATCTACAAAACCAAACAGCTAATGTTATCAAGAATGTGACCACATATCGTCCAAAGCGTTGGTGGCCAAAACTCTCAACAAGGTGTCTAATTCCAATTAATCTTTCCCCTATTGGCAGCTTTAAAGCTCTGCCTACTACTGATCACTTCCACAAGATGCTTAAATGTGGTTTGATAAATATCAGATCACTGTCTACCAAAACCTTACTAATAAATGATCTGATTCTTGAACATAGTTTTGATATGATTGGGTTATGTGAAACATGGCTGAAACCAAATGTTTTCCTTCCTTTAAATGAAGCTTCCCCACCTGACTATACTTATGCCCATGTAGCTCAGGCAAATAAACAAGGTGGGGGTTTTACTAGCTCAGGCAGACAATCCAACAGAGAATACCACAGCAACAGAGACTAACTCTTCGTGGTAGCCAAGCTAACCATGGCAATGGCCTTTCTGATGGAAAGTACCGAGCTACTCGGAGTGATAGTTTCGGATAAAATTAACGGATGGCTCTTTCTGTATGTTTCGGTTGAGGTAGGGTTTAAGTTAGGGTAAAGGTTTTACCTGCTCACTGTTACCGGGTTTGTTTTGTTTTGAGGGACGATTCTACCGTGGAGCTGCTCCATCATCACTCTTCCTGGATGCCATCATCTTGTCGGACACTGCTGCTCAGCGACCTTTTTTAATCCCAGGAGGTGGTAGGAACAAGTAAAGGACACCAAATAGAGCAGGGGTCTCAAACTCAACTTACCTGGGGGCCGCTGGAAGTAGAGTTTGGGTGAGGCTGGGCCGCAAGTATTCCAAAAAAAAGTACAACCGATCCAATGTTCTCAATCTTTTTTTCTTTTCTTTTTTAATATATACAGGTGATCAAAATAAGACAGGTAACAGTACAAGTGCAGGAACAAAAACGAACAGCGTGAGACAAAAAGGGGACACCAGGTTCTGTTATGACAAGATGGAATACTAATAAGCTAATAAGCTAAAAAAACAAAACAAAACAGCTCCATTTGAAGCACAGGAGGGGCATCTTGCACATCAAAGGAGAAGGGGTCAGCAAAAATTTGAAAAGTGGCTCTGTGTGTCTTGAACTCTGCAAACCTGTGATCAAATTGCTCCTGTAGCTTCACAATGGCATCAGCATACTTCTCATCACTGAATGGTGTGCCTGCATCCATGAGTGCCTTGCATGCTGGGAAATGGCAGAGGCTTGTCTGAGAGAGCTGGGCTTTCCATAACACGAATCTTGTGGAGAATGATCTCACGTTGTCATAGGCAGCACTGACAAGCTGCCCCTGGTTTTGTAATTTCTTGTTCAGTACATTCAGCTCATGTGTGATGTCAACAAGGAAAGCTAAGTCCATGAGCCATTTGGGATCACTTAGCACAGGAACAGCCATCCCAGCGTTCTCCATGAAGGCTTTCACTTCTGCTCTCAACTCAAAAAACCTCTTCAAGACGTTTCCCCTGCTGAGCCAACGTACCTCAGTGAAGTAGAGCACATCCTCATATGCTGACTCTATTTCCTCCAAAAAGGCGCGGAACTCCCCGTGCTTTAAACCCCTGGATCTGATATGGTTGATGCATTTCACAACGACAGACATCACATTGTCAAACGTCAGGCATTTGCTGCAAAGGGCCTGCTGATGGATAATGCAGTGCAGAGCAATGGCCTCCTCCACACCCTCCTCTTCCAGTTTTTTTTTTTGAACAAGTGCCACCACTCCATTTCTCCTCCCTGTCATTGATGGCGCTCCGTCGGTTGTTATTCCAGCAAACCTCTTCCATGGCAAACCCGCATCCACAATGGCATCACACAGCTGGCGGAATATCTCCCGAGAGGTGGTCTGGCCATGCATTGGAATCACTGTGAGCAACTCCTCCATCACTTCAAAACTGTCGTCAACACCACGGACATAGATTGCGAGCTGCACAGTGTCAATGATGTCTGTGCCCTCATCAAGAGCGACTGAGTATGCACAGAAACGTTTGGCTTTCTCACGCAGTTGATCATATATGTTACCTGACAGGTGAGAAATGCGCTCTGCCACTGTGTTGGCTGAAAGGCCGATGTTGCTAAACTGACCCTTCTTTTCCGGGCAGACTATACTTGCAGCCTGTAGCATGCACTTGTTAACAAACTCCCCTTCTTTGATTGGCTTTCCCGACTTAGCAGCAATCATCTCACTCACCACGTGGCTAGCTAGCTTCGACTGCTGCTGCTGCATCATGATCTTTGCTAGCTTTCTTGAAGAAATCTTGTCGCTTCAGTAAACATGTATTAAGATTGGCGACCCGTTTCTCTCTCTCGTCTCCCTGGTATTTTGTATACTCATCATCATCATCATCATCATCATCAGCATGTCTAGTCGAGTAATGGCGTCTGATGTTGTATTCCTTGTGCCCCGTCACTTTCTCGGTGTATATAAGACACGTCGGGCTGCTGCCTCTGTGCTCAACAAAAAAACATGCCGTCTCCCACTTTTCCTGAAATTGTCTGTGCTCGTCACCGACTTTTCTCTCCCGGCAGGTTTTGAGAAAGACATAACTGGGGCTGGCTGACAGGATATATTTTCCTTCCACTTGGTGGCGCTCCGGAATCAAGTTTCAGCCAAGTTTCAACCGTCGCCGCTAATTCGCGCTGCCCATTATGGTGCGTTCAAGTTGTGCTCGGAAGTCGGACTTTCTGAGCTCCGAGTTGGACGTTTCAACCGGAAGTCTGAAATCCGAGTCGTTCCAATTCACAACTTCCAACGTAACGGGAACGCACCATGACTTGACAACCAACGCGACACCGGAAGCTGTCATGAGCCTGCGCTACGGCAGCTCATAAGGGACAAATAAAAGCCCAGGGCAAGCGCGGGCCGCACTAACGCTGAACTTTGACGTCAAGTAGGGGGCCACAAAATAACGTCCCGCGCGCCGCGAGTTTGAGACCCATGAAATAGAGGCTGATTACTTTATTTGGTACTTTTTTCCCCCGAGTACTCAGATTATGGTTTTTTTGTTCTTTGGCCCAAGACAAACATTGTTAAAGGAATTGCCGTTGTGTTTCCATGTTTTGCTGTTGTCTGTTACCTTCGTCAATACATTTCCCTTCTTCTTCTTGATAAGTCAGTCGTCACGTGTGTGTTTGTGTGGATTGGAAGTCTTCTTTCTCCCGTTGTGGATTCTGCTTCTACCAAGCTCCTTACCAGTCTGAGGGAAAACTGAATCTTGAATCCGAGTGAACCTGTAACCACATTTCCTGTACGATCTTGGGTCTAAGATACTCGATGAACCCAGATTTAGACACCAGATACCAAACTCAGGGTCACCAGCAAAGATAGCCCACCCCACCGGTAGGGGTAGGGTTACACAAATCCGTTTGTTGAGCCTTTGTTTGGTCATACACAAAACCATGCTTATTGACCACATATAAAATACTTGAGCATGCAGGAAAAGCGTCTAATCAATACTCGCCAGACGTTCGCTAGCGAGCGCACCACGTATGTGTGAAGTAATACTTGGGGTAGTATTGGTCGAGGATCAATGACCAGTGTACTATATACATACATGGCGTTATATCACTACAATATGGACTCCACTAGCCTTGCACTTTCCTGACTGTTCCAGCTCCTTCGTTGATTAACAGTGCGTATTGTACCATTCCTCACTGCGCTGAATGCTCTTATTTTCTTCTTCCTTTTCATTCTTTAGCCGTATTCTTTCCCTTTTTTAATTTTACTGGTGTTATCGTTGTTATCAGTGTTGTGGAGTTGTGCTGAATGCATGCAAATGCGAACAGCTCCTGTTGTGGGAAGGTAATTCGGAAAAAAATCACTCAAAGAATTAAAAAAACATATTTATTTCTCTCCTCATAGCCCAATACATTTGTCAAGGAAAACTGTGTTACAATAAACGTACTTATTTTTTCTTGCCTGTCATTTTCAAAAAATAAACACTCAAACACTCAGTGCAATAAAAGACCAGGACCGGTTCTCCACTTGTACATCCTCCTCTCCCACAGTGCAAACATAAATATTCACAAAATACAAGATACCACATCGTTCAGCCGAGTCAATGTCTGCCCTCTGTAGGCAGGCACAAGTCATAACTAGACAGCCATGACAGAATGCTCCCGTGTACAATATGTCCTACGGTGGACATGGTACAGAAGCTGTTTTCTGTTATGAGACTGAACTCCGTTGTTTCAAAGCCTCGTTGGGGAGGTAGGGGACTATCAAGCTATTCAGTCAAAGCGTCCTTGTGGCACCTAAGTCAAATGTTCTTATGGGTTAGGGTTAGTATGCAGTTGTGTATTTGATGGGGCTAATTTTAGTTGATTTCTTCAATAGTCAAGCATAATTGATTTTTAACGTGATGTATACGTGTCACAACTTCTTTGTAAATATGGTACATTTTACCATGATTGCAGAATGGCTTTGTAACAACGAATTGTTTACTGGGACAGCACGGCTCAGGAGGTAGAGTGGGTTGTCTAGTAATCAGAAGGTTGCAGGTTCGATCCCCAGCTCCTCCAGACAGCGTGTCGAAGTGTCCTTGAGCAAGACACGGAACCCCTAACTGCTCCTGATGAGCAGGTTGGCGCCTTGCGTGGCAGCCTCTGTCATCAGTGTGTGAATGTTAGACATACATTGTAAAAGTAAAGCACTTTGAGTGGTCGGTAGACTAGAAAAATGATATATAAATGCAGTCCGTTTACCTTTTTATATTCCTTCAATTATTTAATCTCTACTAATGCAATGAGAATGTGAGAATGTGTGATTAAAAAAAACTCTAAATTCATTCTCACAACTAAATAATCTAGAATTCAACAGTGTAGCCCAGTTTTGTGTTAAAACTGTTGTTCAACAGATTGACAAAGTTCTATATCACTTGGTCAAGCCAAGTCAAATCATGTCATTTTTATTTGTATAGCCCAATATCACAAATTACAGCTTTGCTTCAGAGGATTCTGCCACACCAAACTCTGAATGTCGTTTGAATAAAATCTGCTTCTTTACTTATAAATGTCATTTCTGTATATATTCCTTTGCACATATTTGAAAATTTCACTAAGCATCTCTCTCAATCTCTCTATGATATCTCAGTTTTCATAGTTTTTCATGTAGAGCTAGTCTTCCCAGTATCTCTGAAATGCTGGTGTAGGTCCCAGAAAATTTAGAGCAAACGAATCAGCTCTGAACAAAAGCCTTACTGATTGGTGTTAGGTTTATAACTGTGGATCAGGACAGGATGAATCACTCTAGAATGTACCTTTATGACTCTGATCATTTTGTCTTCACATTTGTCCTCCATATTATTTGTCACTGAAAACTTTGATGTCATATATTGGAGTGAATACAAACAGAAGATGCAGACATGTTTGTAGTTTAGACAGGGACCTAAATATTTATGATTTTCGCATAAACTGGAACTTTCATTATCAGCATGTGTTGCTCTCGTGTTAGGGTTAAAGTATACTAAGCTTCTGTAACTTTGGTCCAATGGACAAAGCTATCTTTGTTGTCTCACAAAGAACCAAACGCAACCATTAAACGCACTAAAATACATTTCCTCTGGAACATCTCTTCCTAATCCTAACACCATGCAGTGAAATACACTTATAGTCACAATGTGTGAAAGTTTAAATGAAAGGAGAAATGGGGAAATGCAGTACTACATGGTTTATTAACTGACTGGAAGAGAGTTGGAGTTGGCTCTTGCAAGCCCTGTTGGGCCCTGGCTTATTTTACAATTGTTCTTGGTAGGTCCCCATCAGCCTGCTTGTGTTGTAAACTTTTGTAGGCTAGTCCTAGTCTTAGCTTTTAAGACGTTCCTGTTGTTTTGGCAGTTGTATCCAGGGTACTAATGGTTGATGGAAACTGTGTTTTCTTAAGCAGACAGCAGTATGTCCCTATCACTTTGTGCCTGATCAGCTTGAAGAGGTCAATTGGAGTTGAATTCTACATCTCAGCCTTGTATGACTACATGACTGATTGTATAGTAGCTGACCAATCACAAGTCATCTGAGCTCAAATAACACTGCCAACAATTTGAAGTGATCTTCATCCCAAAAACAATCCTTATTTTCATCTCACCTCATCTTATCTCATCATCAGCCACTTCTCCAGGGTCAGGCCGCGGTGGCAGCAAGCTAAGTAAGGCACTCCAGGTATCCCTCTCCCCAGCAATGCCCTCCAGCTCCTCCTGGGGGATCCCAAGACATTCCCAGGCCAGATTGGACATATAGTTCCTCCAGCGAGTTCTGGGTCTATCCCAGGGCCTCCTCCCAGTTGGATGTGCCTATAAAACCTCCAAAGGAAGGTGCCCAGGGGGCATCCTAATCAGATGCCTGAACCACCTCAGCCGGCTCCTTTCAACATGATGAGCAGTGGGTCTACTCCGAGCTCCCTCTGGATTTCCGAGCTCCTCACCCTATCTCTAAGGCTGAGCCCATACACCCTACGGAGGAAACTCATTTCAGCTGCTTGTATCTGCGATCTCACCCTTTTGGTCACTACCCAAAGCTCATGACCATAGGTGAGGGTTGGAACGAAGATTGACTGGTAAATTGAGAGCTTTGCCTTCTGTCTCAGCTCCCTCATCACCACAACAATCCAGTACAACATCCACATTACTGCTGATGCTGCACCAATCCACCTGTCAATCTCCTGCTCCATCCTACCCTCACTCGTGAACAAGACCCCGAGATACTTGAACTCCTTCACTTGAGGCAATAACTCATCCCCAACCCAGAGGGAGCAATCCACCATCTTCAGGTAGAGAACCATGGCCTCAGACTTGGAGATGCTGACTCTCATCCCGGCCATTTCACACTCAGCTGCAAACCGCCCCAGTGAGCGCTGGAGGTCACGTTCTGATGAAGGCAACAAAACCACATCATCTACGAAGAGCAGAGATGCAATTTTGAGGTTCCCAAAATGGACACACTCCTCATATTGGCTGCGCCTTGAGATCCTGTCCATGAATATCACAAACAGAATCAGAGACAAGGGACAACCATGGCGGAGTCCAACACCCACTGAAAACGTGTTCGACTTTGTGCCGAGAATGTGGACACATCTCTCACTTTGGTTATACAAGGACCGGATGGCTTGTAGCAACTGCCCCGGTACCCCATACTCCTGCAGTATCCCCCACAGAATGTCCCGGGGTACATGGTCGTAAGCCTTCTCCAAGTCCACAAAACACTTGTAGACTGGCTGGTCAAACTCCCATGCCTCCCTCAGCACTTCCGCAAGGGTAGAGTTGGTCCGTTGTTCCACGGCCAGGACGGAATTCACATTGTTCCTCCTGGATCCGAGGTTTGACAATCGGTCAGAGCCTCCTTTCCAGAACCCTAGAGTAGACTTTCCCAGGGAGGCTGAGCAACGGGATGCCCCGATAATTGGAGCACACCCTCCGGTCACCTTTTTTAAATATGGCAACCACCACCCTAGTCTGCCACTCCACAGGTACTGTCCTCGACCTCCACGCGACACTGAAGAGACGTGTCAGCCAAGACAGCCCGGCAATGTCCAGAGCCTTCAGCATCTCAGGGCGGATCTCATCCACACCCGGCAGCTTGCCACCAATGAGCTTCTTAACTAGCTCAGAGACCTCTGCCAGGGATATGCGTGGTGTTTCCTCCGAGTCTTCAGACTGTACCTCCTCCACCGAGGACGTGTTACCCGGGTTCAGTCCTTATATCTAATTATGTCAGCAAGATTATTAATAATGCATGGTTAATGTTCATGCATTATATAAAGATTTGATCGAAAGCCATGTAGCATGTTTCAGGCTGACTTGCATTTAATCAGAGACTTGGTCAACAGTCACAGTATCCCAGTTATTTAGCTATACCAGAGATTGCTTCAGGTTGGATAAAAAACACACTGTCTGCTGCTTTCATTATGACTTCATGCTATATCCAAGTCAGGCATACTTCTCATTAAAAATGCTAACAAATCAAAATTGCTTTTATTAAGTAAAATAGAAATATTTCCCCACCCTGTATATTATTCGTCCACTGCTCTGACTCTAAGCTTCATTTTATTTGCCTACTGCCTTATCATAATCACCTGGCCCTACCCAGTACAATTTGCTTGGCAGTGTTTCCCAAGTATTAAGAATGAAATTTGCTAATTTTGATAAAATAAATTAGTTCATATCATTCTGAAGGACATTGATGTGAAAAGTATGTGTACAAATTAAGAATTGGTGTAAACACTTAGCAAAAAAAAAAAGAAAAATATGTATATATGTAAAGGTATGACGTTTAGCAGAATGTGCTTGCACAGAACAATTACAAGAAGTGTTGCTTGGCAAGCCAGCCACATCTCAATGACAAAAGATGTCAGTGGAAACCCCAAGATGACATTTAGGTGTTTAAATTCAATTACAAAAAACCCTCATCATTCCATTCTCAATCTGGGTTGTTCATTCCATTCTCGGGTTCTGCATTCTCTGCACAAAAGTGAGTGTCTTTATCCTTGAAGTCTGGAAATAAAAAAATCAAGTCTTGTTGCAAGGAATAGCAACCAAACCTATCCTTAAGGTACTGAGCAATAGCAGACAACGAGAATTGTGCTATTACGTTTACTTTAAATCACAATTTGAAAAAGTGGCATCAGTCCTGGAAATGTAAAATGATCTGAGCAAACCACTGTAGGTAGGTAAAATTGTGAGTGTAAGGAAAAATGAAAAAATCCACGCCTTGACATGGCCAGCAAAGTCTTGCTCGACCTTGCTGTAGCAAGCTTCTGCTGATGGGCTTTTAAAGGGAACAAAAATATCCCAGCAATATTTAAAGGGAGGGCAACGTGTATCTTGGGTTTCATTTCGGATCTCAAGGCCTCATGGGTTCCTGGTCATCATTATCCCAGTTGTAAGCTGGCTTGAGCCAAATGGAGAATCCCAGTGTCTCGATATTTGTATCCAACACACTGAATTCTGCTGTGAAAGAAAATGGTGTCTCTCAGAAACTGTTCCTATTGTATTGTGAGATGTAAAACAAATGTATGAAAAGATTAAGGGTGAGTAGCCAAGTCCCCCTCTCCTCCCCCCAAGCTAAAGCAACTCTTTAGACATGGTGGCCACTTATGCAGCCTTCTGCTGCATTCACACGTTGACTGTAAAGTGATGGTGTACAGAAAGATGTTGCTATGGTGAGTTGGTGATTGGTCAATGCTGAAGAACATTTCATAATGTACAAACAAAAAAGGGAAAGCTCTGTTTCTTAAACAACGTAATTTCCCCCCTGTGAGTTTAATAAATAGGGTTAGATTATTTATAAACTATCAGTTCTTCTTAATGTAATATCATTAATATAAAAACAAATCCCTCGCCTGTAATGATAACCTGAATATTTTATATAAAGAGCTGCGTGCAGTTGTACCAAAAGCACAGGTGGCTCTGTATGGATTTTTATGACATAAAAAAACAAACAAAAACAAATCCAGTTTCTGCAACTGACAGAGCATCACAGCAGAAGTTGAGAAAATTGATTTTTTTGACAAGAAGTTCTGCTGGGAGCTGTAGTGTTTGATAATCAGCGCTGGTGAAGGCAGAGCTTTCCATCAGTATTTCACTGAAAGTTATTGGACGTCGGGTTTTCTGCCTTCTGTCTGCATGTAAACGCAGCACTACTGATGAACTTCACATGATGGAGCTAGAGATATCTATATAGGTGTGTAAATGGTATATAAATATGGTATATAAATATAAATAAAATATGTTTTATTTGCAGGATGGAGTGGGTGGAGAAGACTGTCAGGAGTGATTCGTGACAGAAGGGTACCAACAAGAGTTAAAGGGAAGTTTACAAGATGGTTGTGAGACCAGCTATGTTATATGGTTTGGAGACAGTGGCACTGACGAAAAGACAGGAGGCGGAGCTGGAGGTGGCAAAGATGAAGATGATAAGACTTTCATTGGGAGTGATGAAGAAGGACAGGATTAGGAGCGATTATATTAGAGGGACCGCTCAGGTTGGACGGTTTGGAGACAAAGCAAGAGAGACAAGATTGAGATGGCTTGGACATGTGTGGAGGAGAGATGCTGGGTATGTTGGGAGAAGGATGCTGAATATGGAGCTGCCAGGGAAGAAGAGAAGAGGAAGGCCAAAGAGGAGGTTTATGGATGTGGTGAGGGAAGACATGCAGGTGGCTGGTGTGACAGAGGAAGATGCAGAAGACAGGAAGAGATGGAAACGGAACGGAACAAAACGCTGTGGCGCCCCCAAACGGGAGCAGCCGACAGTAGTAGTAGTAGTAGTAGAGATAGATATAGATATAAATATAAATAAAAATGGTAAATAGGTATGTATATAGGTATGTTAAGAGGAGCTTGTAGGCTGCTGTCTGATAATAGGTTTAAATGTGATATTTGGGCCTTAAAAGTTTTCCTTCTGTCTACCTTAACATTGTCCTTGACTCCAAACACAGCAACACGTGGCTGCGCTGCATGGGACACCTTCAGAGCAACACGTGGCTGCACTGCATTGGACACCCTCAGAGCAACACGTGGCTGTGCTGCATGGGACACCTTCAGAGCAACACGTGGCTGTGCTGCATGGGACACTCTGAGCAACACGTGGCTGTGCTGCATGGGACACCCTCAGAGCAACACGTGGCTGTGCTGCATGGGACACTCTGAGCAACACGTGGCTGCGCTGCATGGGACACTCTGAGCAACACGTGGCTGTGCTGCATGGGACACTCTGAGCAACACGTGGCTGCTCTGCATTGGACACCCTCAGAGCAACACGTGGCTGTGCTGCATGGGACACCCTCAGAGCAACACGTGGCTGTGCTGCATGGGACACTCTGAGCAACACGTGGCTGCGCTGCATGGGACACCCTCAGAGCAACACGTGGCTGTGCTGCATGGGACACCCTCAGAGCAACACGTGGCTGTGCTGCATGGGACACTCTGAGCAACACGTGGCTGCTCTGCATTGGACACCCTCAGAGCAACACGTGGCTGTGCTGCATGGGACACTCTGAGCAACACGTGGCTGCGCTGCATGGGACACCCTCATGGCAACACGTGGCTGTGCTGCATGGGACACTCTGAGCAACACGTGGCTGCGCTGCATGGGACACCCTCAGAGCAACACGTGGCTGTGCTGCATGGGACACTCTGAGCAACACGTGGCTGCGCTGCATGGGACACCCTCATGGCAACACGTGGCTGCGCTGCATGGGACACCCTCAGAGCAACACTTGGCTGCTCTGCATGGGACACCTTCAGAGCAACACGTGGCTGTGTTGCATGGGACACCCTCATGGCAACACGTGGCTGTGCTGCATGGGACACCCTCATAGCAACACGTGGCTGCGCTGCATGGGACACCCTCAGAGCAACAGCGCGCATGGAGCTGCTTTAACACCTTTTTTATTTAGTGGGAGCAGTTTTTTTTTCTCTAACAACTGCATTGATTTTTTTTCTGGGTTTTTTCTGTTTCCCAGTGCTGCACTGGCCCAGTCTCAGACAATACATTTATGAACAACATTTGCACTTCCCAAAATATATTGATTGCCAATGTATCAGTAAAGGAGGCTGTAATTAAGAAGAAATACAGAGACTTTTAATCCCAGTTTACTCTCAGCACAATTAAGTTAAACAACCAGCCCCCCAGCTCTGCACCCTGACCTTAACCACACCAAAGCCATACTTAAACTTAACTATTTCTAGCCAAGTAACTAAACACCAGTGTTGATCAAGCAACTTCCACACTGCAGCTTGCCAAGCTATGAGCTACTCATGATTTCAAACCGCTAAGATTCCACAAAGCTACCGTTCTGATGAAAGTAGCAAGCTACACAGCAAGCTGCAAAGAAAAGCTGTGTAACTACCTTGAAACTACTTCACCAAATCATATCAGGAACCCAAACTGCTACGCGGCATTATCTCCTGTACTTACTTAATAGCACAAGATGGAAGAAGTGGTTTTTACATGGTTTCCTGCAAAAACCACTGTTAATAACCAGCTTAATCTATCCACCAGGCCTACCTCCACTCTTTCGCCCACTTCCCTTTCTGACTGCTTACTAGAGTCTGGGTGTCATCCTGGACAACACATTATCTTTTGAAGCTCACATCAACAATGTTACTCGGTCTGCGTACTTTCACCTATGCAATATTAATCGTCTTCACCCGTCACTTACACCTAAAAGCACCGCCATACTCACTCACACCCTGGTTACATCCCGTATTGACTACTGTAATTCTGTCCTCTATGGTCTTCCTCTCAAGTGTCTTCATAAGCTTCAATTGGTCCAGAATTCAGCTGCCCATATCATTACCAGAACTCCTTCCATAGATCATATCACTCATGTTCTTCAGCAACTCCACTGTCTTCCTGTTAAATATCGTATTGACTTCAAGATCCTGCTCCTCACCTTTAAGGCCCTTACTAACCCAGCTCCTTCATATCTTTCTGAACTCCTTCATAGCCACACACCCTCCCGCACTCTCAGATCCCTTTCTGCTCTCCAACTCACTACACCATCAGCCTGCTTGACTACCATGGGGACTAGAGCCTTCAGTCATTCTGCCCTCCACCTTGACTACCATGGGGACTAGAGCCTTCAGTCATTCTGCCCTCCACCTTGACTACCATGCGGACTGGGGCCTTCAGTCATTCTGCTCCCACCTTGACTACCATGGGGTCTAGGGCCTTCAGTCATTCTGCCCTCCACCTTGACTACCATGGGGACTAGCACATTCAGTCATTCTGCCCCCCACTTTGACTACTATGGGGTCGAGGGCCTTCAGTCATTCTGCCCCCCACCTTGACTACCATGGGGTCTAGGGCCTTCAGTCATTCTGCCCCCCACCTTGACTACCATGGGGACTAGCGCCTTCAGTCATTCTGCCCCCCACCTTGACTACCATGGAGACTAGTGCCTTCAGTCATTCTGCCCTCCACCTTGACTACCATGGGGTCTAGAGCCTTCAGTCATTCTGCCCTCCGAGCTTGACTACCATGGGGTCCAGGGCCTTCAGTCATTCTGCCCCCCACCTCGACTACCATGGGGACTTGGGCCTTCAGTCATTCTGCCCCCCACCTTGACTACCATGGGGTCTAGGGCCTTCAGTCATTCTGCCCCCCACCTTGACTACCATGGGGACTAGCGCCTTCAGTCATTCTGCCCCCCACCTTGACTACCATGGAGACTAGTGCCTTCAGTCATTCTGCCCTCCACCTTGACTACCATGGGGTCTAGAGCCTTCACTCAGTCTGCCCTCCACCTTGACTACCATGGGGTCTAGGGCCTTCAGTCATTCTGCCCCCCACCTTGACTACCATGGGGACTAACGCCTTCAGTCATTCTGCCCTCCGAGCTTGACTACCATGGGGTCCAGGGCCTTCAGTCATTCTGCCCCCCACCTCGACTACCATGGGGACTTGGGCCTTCAGTCATTCTGCCCCCCACTTTGACTACCATGGGGTCTAGGGCCTTCAGTCATTCTGCCCCCACCTTGACTACCATGGGGTCTAGAGCCTTCAGTCATTCTGCCCTCCACCTTGACTACCATGGGGTCTAGGGCCTTCAGTCATTCTGCCCCCCACCTTGACTACCATGGGGTCTAGAGCCTTCAGTCATTCTGCCCTCCACCTTGACTACCATGGGGTCTAGGGCCTTCAGTCCTTCTGCCCCCCACCTTGACTACCATGGGGTCTAGAGCCTTCAGTCATTCTGCCCTCCACCTTGACTACCATGGGGTCTAGGGCCTTCAGTCATTCAGCCCCCCACCTTGACTACCATGGGGTCTAGGGCCTTCAGTCATTCAGCCCCCCACCTTGACTACCATGGGGACTAGCGCCTTCAGTCATTCTGCCCCCCACCTTTACTACCATGGAGACTAGCGCCTTCAGTCATTCTGCCCTCCACCTTGACTACCATGGGGTCTAGAGCCTTCAGTCATTCTGCCCCCCACCTTGACTACCATGGGGACTAGCGCCTTCAGTCATTCTGCCCTCCACCTTGACTACCATGGGGTCTAGGGCCTTCAGTCATTCTGCTCCCACCTTGACTACCATGGGGTCTAGGGCCTTCAGTCATTCTGCCCCCCACCTTGACTACCATGGGGTCTAGCGCCTTCAGTCATTCTGCCCCCCACCTTGACTACCATGGGGTCCAGGGCCTTCAGTCATTCTGCCCTCCACCTTGACTACCATGGGGTCTAGGGCCTTCAGTCATTCTGCCCCCCACCTTGACTACCATGGGGTCTAGAGCCTTCAGTCATTCTGCCCTCCACCTTGACTACCATGGGGTCTAGGGCCTTCAGTCCTTCTGCCCCCCACCTTGACTACCATGGGGTCTAGGGCCTTCAGTCATTCTGCCCCCCACCTTGACTACCATGGGGTCTAGAGCCTTCAGTCATTCTGCCCCCCCCACCCCTACCTATGGAACGCTCCCCCACAAGACGTTCACAACACTGACTCTCGTTCAACCTTCACATCCCATCTCAAAATGCACATTTTCAAACTGGCATATTCAGTCTGATCCACACTTCATTGAGTTTTGTGCAGATGATGATTTTATATTTATCTGCTGTGTTAACGTTTTATCATCTACCCTGCTTTGTTTTGATGTGATGCTGTATGATACAGTGCTGCTGGTTTTTTACTGTGTTCTATAAGGTGTCCTTGGGTGCTCTGAAAGGCGTGAGTAACATTGTGTTCATGTAGTCATACTCAGTCTTTATGCCATTGATTTTCTCTATCTACAATATGTTTGTTTAAATGCACCCTCCTCTAACCAACTGCAGCTTGGCCCCTCCCCCTACCCTGCAATTACACACTGCACATAGAACGTAGACAACCGGTATAAATAAAGATGTTACTGTCGTAACCATGTAGGCAGGTGATGATGCACTGACACCACCCAAGCTTGTTCTGCCATTTAACAACTTTGAGCTACACATATATATATATATATATACATACATATATATGTGTGTGTGTTGATCAGGAAGCGGTATTATCAGGCCTGTCCCCAGGACACCATATGACATCATATGACATCACACTATATACCTTACACAAGTTTGGCAATCAAAATATTTCGGACATGCAAATGAGCTCTACATGAACATGTTGTGTGAGAGACTGTGTTGTGTGTTTGTGTGTGAGAGAGAGAGAGACTGGGATGTGTGTGTGTGTGAGAGAGAGAGAGACTGGGATGTGTGTGTGAGAGAGACTGGGTTGTGTGAGAGAGAGAGAGACTGGGATGTGTGTGTGTGTGAGAGAGAGAGAGACTGGGTTGTGTGTGTGAGAGAGACTGGGTTGTGTGAGAGAGAGAGACTGGGTTGTGTGTGTGAGAGAGAGAGAGACTGGGATGTGTGTGTGAGAGAGACTGGGTTGTGTGAGAGAGAGAGAGACTGGGATGTGTGTGTGTGTGAGAGAGAGAGAGACTGGGTTGTGTGTGTGAGAGAGACTGGGTTGTGTGAGAGAGAGAGACTGGGTTGTGTGAGAGAGACTGGGTTGTGTGTGTGAGAGAGACTGGGTTGTGTGTGTGAGAGAGACTGGGTCGTGTGTGTGAGAGAGACTGGGTCGTGTGAGAGAGACTGGGTTGTGTGTGTGAGAGAGACTGGGTTGTGTGAGAGAGACTGGGTTGTGTGAGAGAGACTGGGTTGTGTGTGTGTGAGAGACTGGGTTGTGTGAGAGAGACTGGGTTGTGTGTGAGAGAGACTGGGTTGTGTGTGTGAGAGAGACTGGGTTGTGTGTGTGAGAGAGACTGGGTTGTGTGTGTGAGAGAGACTGGGTTGTGTGTGTGAGAGAGACTGGGTTGTGTGTGTGAGAGAGACTGGGTTGTGTTTGTGAGAGAGACTGGGTTGTGTGTGTGAGGGAGACTGGGTTGTGTGTGTGAGAGAGACTGGGTTGTGTGAGAGAGACTGGGTTGTGTGTGAGAGAGACTGGGTTGTGTGTGAGAGAGACTGGGTTGTGTGAGAGAGACTGGGTCGTGTGTGTGAGAGAGACTGGGTCGTGTGTGTGAGAGAGACTGGGTCGTGTGTGTGAGAGAGACTGGGTTGTGTGTTTGAGAGACTGGGTTGTGTGTGTGAGAGAGACTGGGTTGTGTGTGTGAGAGACTGGGTTGTGTGTGTGAGAGAGACTGGGTCGTGTGTGTGAGAGAGACTGGGTTGTGTGTGAGAGAGACTGGGTTGTGTGTGAGAGAGACTGGGTCGTGTGTGTGTGTGAGAGACTGGGTTGTGTGTGTGAGAGAGACTGGGTTGTGTGTGTGAGAGAGAGACTGGGTTGTGTGTGTGAGAGAGAGACTGGGTCGTGTGTGTGAGAGAGAGACTGGGTCGTGTGTGTGAGAGAGAGACTGGGTCGTGTGAGAGAGAGACTGGGTTGTGTGAGAGAGAGAGACTGGGTTGTGTGAGAGAGAGAGACTGGGTTGTGTGAGAGAGAGAGACTGGGTTGTGTGAGAGAGAGAGACTGGGTCGTGTGTGTGAGAGACTGGGTCGTGTGAGAGAGAGACTGGGTCGTTTGTGTGAGAGACTGGGTTGTGTGTGTGAGAGACTGGGTCGTGTGTGTGAGAGACTGGGTCGTGTGTGTGAGAGAGACTGGGTTGTGTGTGTGAGAGACTGGGTCGTGTGTGTGAGAGAGACTGGGTTGTGTGTGTGAGAGACTGGGTCGTGTGTGTGAGAGAGACTGGGTTGTGTGTGTGAGAGAGACTGGGTTGTGTGTGAGAGAGACTGGGTTGTGTGTGTGAGAGACTGGGTTGTGTGTGAGAGAGACTGGGTTGTGTGTGTGAGAGAGACTGGGCTGTGTGTGTGAGAGAGACTGGGTTGTGTGTGTGAGAGACTGGGTCGTGTGTGAGAGAGACTGGGTTGTGTGTGTGAGAGAGACTGGGTTGTGTGTGAGAGAGACTGGGTTGTGTGTGTGAGAGAGACTGGGTTGTGTGTGTGAGAGAGACTGGGTTGTGTGTGAGAGAGACTGGGTCGTGTGTGTGAGAGACTGGGTCGTGTGTGAGAGAGACTGGGTCGTGTGTGAGAGAGACTGGGTTGTGTGTGAGAGAGACTGGGTTGTGTGTGAGAGAGACTGGGTTGTGTGTGAGAGAGACTGGGTCGTGTGTGTGAGAGACTGGGTCGTGTGTGTGAGAGACTGGGTTGTGTGTGAGAGACTGGGTTGTGTGTGAGAGACTGGGTTGTGTGTGAGAGACTGGGTTGTGTGAGAGAGACTGGGTTGTGTGTGAGAGACTGGATCGTGTGTGAGAGAGAGACTGGATCGTGTGTGAGAGAGAGACTGGGTCGTGTGTGTGAGAGAGACTGGGTCGTGTGTGTGAGAGAGACTGGGTCGTGTGTGTGAGAGAGACTGGGTTGTGTGTTTGAGAGACTGGGTTGTGTGTGTGAGAGAGAGACTGGGTCGTGTGTGTGAGAGAGACTGGGTTGTGTGTGTGAGAGAGACTGGGTTGTGTGTTTGAGAGACTGGGTTGTGTGTGTGAGAGAGAGACTGGGTCGTGTGTGAGAGAGACTGGGTTGTGTGTTTGAGAGACTGGGTTGTGTGTGTGTGAGAGAGACTGGGTTGTGTGTGAGAGAGATTGGGTCGTGTGTGTGAGAGACTGGGTTGTGTGTGTGTGAGAGAGACTGGGTTGTGTGTGAGAGAGATTGGGTCGTGTGTGTGAGAGACTGGGTTGTGTGTGTGAGAGAGACTGGGTCGTGTGTGAGAGAGACTGGGTTGTGTGAGAGAGAGACTGGGTTGTGTGTGAGAGAGAGACTGGGTCGTGTGTGTGAGAGACTGGGTTGTGTGTGAGTGAGAGAGACTGGGTTGTGTGTGAGTGAGAGAGACTGGGTCGTGTGTGAGAGAGATTGGGTCGTGTGTGTGAGAGACTGGGTTGTGTGTGAGTGAGAGAGACTGGGTCGTGTGTGAGAGAGACTGGGTTGTGTGAGAGAGAGACTGGGTTGTGTGTGAGAGAGAGAGAGACTGGGTTGTGTGTGAGAGAGAGAGACTGGGTTGTGTGTGAGAGAGATTGGGTTGTGTGTGAGTGAGAGAGAGACTGGGTCGTGTGTGTGAGAGACTGGGTTGTGTGTGAGTGAGAGAGACTGGGTCGTGTGTGAGAGAGACTGGGTTGTGTGAGAGAGAGACTGGGTTGTGTGTGTGAGAGAGACTGGATCGTGTGTGAGAGAGAGACTGGGTCGTGTGTGAGAGAGACTGGGTTGTGTGAGAGAGAGACTGGGTTGTGTGTGTGAGAGAGAGAGACTGGGTTGTGTGTGAGAGAGAGAGAGACTGGGTCGTGTGTGTGAGAGACTGGGTTGTGTGTGAGTGAGAGAGAGACTGGGTTGTGTGAGAGAGAGACTGGGTTGTGTGAGAGAGAGAGACTGGGTCGTGTGTGTGAGAGACTGGGTTGTGTGAGAGAGAGACTGGGTTGTGTGTGTGAGAGACTGGGTTGTGTGTGAGTGAGAGAGAGACTGGGTTGTGTGAGAGAGAGACTGGGTCGTGTGAGTGAGAGAGACTGGGTCGTGTGTGTGAGAGACTGGGTTGTGTGAGAGAGAGACTGGGTTGTGTGTGAGTGAGAGAGACTGGGTTGTGTGAGAGAGAGACTGGGTCGTGTGTGAGAGAGACTGGGTTGTGTGAGAGAGAGAGACTGGGTCGTGTGAGAGAGAGACTGGGTCGTGTGTGTGAGAGACTGGGTCGTGTGTGAGAGAGACTGGGTTGTGTGTGTGAGAGAGACTGGGTTGTGTGTGAGAGAGAGACTGGGTCGTGTGTGTGAGAGACTGGGTTGTGTGTGAGTGAGAGAGACTGGGTCGTGTGTGTGAGAGACTGGGTTGTGTGAGAGAGAGACTGGGTTGTGTG
This sequence comes from Lampris incognitus, assembly GCF_029633865.1. Classification (NCBI taxonomy): domain Eukaryota; kingdom Metazoa; phylum Chordata; class Actinopteri; order Lampriformes; family Lampridae; genus Lampris; species Lampris incognitus. The sequence goes on along the minus strand of NC_079217.1, from coordinate 68,817,824 downwards.
TGTGAGAGAGACTGGGTCGTGTGTGTGAGAGACTGGGTTGTGTGAGAGAGAGACTGGGTTGTGTGTGTGAGAGAGAGACTGGGTCGTGTGTGTGAGAGAGACTGGGTCGTGTGTGTGAGAGAGAGACTGGGTTGTGTGTGTGTGAGAGAGACTGGGTTGTGTGTGTGAGAGAGAGACTGGGTTGTGTGTGTGTGAGAGAGACTGGGTCGTGTGTGTGAGAGAGAGACTGGGTCGTGTGTGAGTGAGAGAGAGACTGGGTTGTGTGTGCGAGAGAGAGACTGGGTCGTGTGTGTGAGAGAGAGACTGGGTCGTGTGTGTGAGAGAGAGACTGGGTCGTGTGTGTGAGAGAGAGACTGGGTCGTGTGTGTGAGAGAGAGACTGGGTCGTGTGTGAGAGAGAGACTGGGTCGTGTGTGTGAGAGAGAGACTGGGTCGTGTGTGTGAGAGAGAGACTGGGTCGTGTGTGTGAGAGAGAGACTGGGTCGTGTGTGAGAGAGACTGGGTTGTGTGTGTGAGAGAGAGACTGGGTCGTGTGTGTGAGAGAGAGACTGGGTCGTGTGTGTGAGAGAGAGACTGGGTTGTTTGTGTGAGAGAGAGACTGGGTTGTTTGTGTGAGAGAGACTGGGTTGTGCGAGAGAGAGACTGGGTTGTTTGTGTGAGAGAGAGACTGGGTTGTTTGTGTGAGAGAGACTGGGTTGTGCGAGAGAGAGACTGGGTTGTGTTAAGTTTCTAGGGCTGGTGTGGCAGCCAGACGAACATGGCAGACAGTCTATGTAAATATGTCAATGGTGCCGTTTCATCACAGTAAACACGTGTGTGTGTGTGTGTGTGTGTGTGTGTGTGTGTGTGTGTGTGTGTGATATGCTTGCTAGTATATAAAACGTGTGTGTGCGTTACGCAGTAGCTCAGCAAACTCTCCTACATACACACACACACATGATGTGTAGCAACAACAACAGCACAGACAGTAAGGAAGCAGTGTCCCGGTTCTGCTCCGCTGGTGCAGCAGCACGGTAGAACAGTCCAGCTCCACCAGCACCACCAGCTCCACCAGCACCACATCGCTCATCTCTCACTTAGAAAATACAAAGTAGAAACACAATAGAAACATCTGATCTGCTACAACACTATGGCCACGCCCCTTCATGTGACTGCATGTGAGCCGAACTGGCACCATAGCTACTCTGTGTGTGTGTGTGTGTGTGTGTGTGTGTGTGTGTGTGTGTGTGTGTGTGTGTGTGTGTGTGTGTGTGTGTGTGTGTGTGTGTGTCATATAGCTGTGTCCCAGAAGACAGCAGTAGTATGGGCAGAGTAGGGTGGAGGCTGCTTCTTCCTCCAGCTTGGTAGGATGGGCATGCTGTCCTGCTTACACAGGTTCTTCTGGTTCTTCTCCGGCTGATGCCGAGACTTGATCTCCCGACACAACACCCTCTTCTTCTCTATCATCTCCATCATGGTGGCATCTCCACATGCCCATGTGACCTGTGAGGGGACCACAGTTCAACTTAAGAATCTATCTATCTATCTATCTATCTATCTATCTATCTATCTATCTATCTAACTATGAAACACAGTGAGCATGGAAGTCATGTATCAGTAATTAGTCATTTACAGAGGTGAGGATTAGCAGTAGGATTAGTAGCAGGATTAGCAGCAGGGATAGCAGTAGAACAGAGGCGAGGGTTAGCAGCAGGGAGAGCAGTAGGATTAGCAGTAGGATTAGCAGCAGGAATAGCAGTAGACAGAGGTGAGGGTTAGTAGCAGAACAGAGGTGAGGATTACCAGTAGGATTAGCAGCAGGGATAGCAGTAGGATTAGCAGTAGGATTAGCGGCAGGGATAGCAGTAGAACAGAGATGAGGATTAGTAGTAGCGTTAGCAGTAGAATTAGCAATTAGATAAACAGTAGAATTAGCAGGAAGAAGAGAAGTAGAACAGAGGCGAGGATCAGCAGTAAGATTAGCAGTAGAATAAGTAGTAGGATTAGTAGTAGGAATAGCAGTAGAACAGAGGTGAGGATTAACACTAGGATAAACAGTAGGATTAGCAGCAGGAATAGCAGTAGAACAGAGGTGAGGCTAGCAGTAGAACAGAGGTGAGGATTAGTAGTAGGGTTAGCAGTAGGATTAGCAATTAGATAAACAGTAGAATTAGCAGGAGGAAGAGAAGTAGAACAGAGGCGAGGATAGCAGTAGAACAGAGGTGAGGATTAGTAGTAGGGTTAGCAGTAGGATTAGCAATTAGATAAACAGTAGTATTAGCAGGAGGAAGAGAAGTAGAACAGAGGCGAGGATAGCAGTAAAACAGAGGTGAGGATCAGCAGTAAGATTAGCAGTAGAATTAGTAGTAGGATTAGTAGTATGATTAGCAGTAGTACAGAGGTGAGGATTAGTAGTAGGGTTAGCAGTAGGATAAACAGTAGGATTAGCAGCAGGAATAGCAGTGGAACAGAGGGGAGGATAGCAGTAGAACAGAGGTGAGGATTAGTAGTAGGGTTAGCAGTAGGATTAGCAATTAGATAAACAGTAGAATTAGCAGGAGGAAGAGAAGTAGAACAGAGGCGAGGATAGCAGTAAAACAGAGGTGAGGATCAGCAGTAAGATTAGCAGTAGAATTAGTAGTAGGATTAGCAGTAGAACAGAGGTGAGGATTAGCAGTAGGGTTAGCAGCAGGATTAGCAGTAGAACAGAAGCGAGGATCAGCAGTAAGATTAGCAGTAGAATTAGTAGTAGGATTAGCAGTAGAACAAAGGTGAGGATTAGCAGTAGGGTTAGCAGTAGTATTAGCAGTAGGATAAACAGTAGGATTAGCAGCAGGAATAGCAGTAGAACAGAGGGGAGGATCAGCAATAAAATTATCAGTAGAATTAGTAGCAGGATTAGCAGTAGAACAGAGGTGAGGATTAGCAGTAGGGTTAGCAATTAGATAAACAGTAGGATTAGCAGGAGGAAGAGAAGTAGAACAGAGGCGAGGATAGCAGTAGAACAGAGGGGAGGATCAGCAGTAAGATTAGCAGTAGAATTAGTAGTAGGATTAGCAGTAGAACAGAGGTGATGGTTAGCAGTAGGGTTAGCAGCAGGATTAGCAATAGAACAGAGGCGAGGATCAGCAGTAAGATTAGCAGTAGAATTAGTAGTAGGATTAGCAGTAGAGCAGAGGTGAGGATTAGCAGTAGGGTTAGCAGTAGTATTAGCAGTAGATAAACAGTAGGATTAGCAGCAGGAATAGCAGTAGAACAGAGGGGAGGATCAGCAGTAAGATTAGCAGTAGAATTAGTAGTAGGATTAGCAGTAGAACAGAGGTGAGGATTAGCAGTAGGGTTAGCAGCAGGATTAGCAGTAGAACAGAGGTGAGGATTAGCAGTAGGGTTAGCAGTAGTATTAGCAGTAGGATAAACAGTAGGATTAGCAGCAGGAATAGCAGTAGAACAGAAGCGAAGATCAGCAGTAAGATTAGTAGTAGAATTAGAAGTAGGATTAGCAGTAGAACAGAGGTGAGGATCAGCAGTAAGATTAGCAGTAGAATTAGTAGTAGGATTAGCAGTAGAACAGAGGTGAGGATTAGCAGTATGGTTAGCAGCAGGATTAGCAGTAGAACAGAAGCGAGGATCAGCAGTAAGATTAGCAGTAGAATTAGTAGTAGGATTAGCAGTAGAACAGAGGTGAGGATTAGCAGTAGGGTTAGCAGTAGTATTAGCAGTAGATAAACAGTAGGATTAGCAGCAGGAATAGCAGTAGAACAGAGGGGAGGATCAGCAGTAAGATTAGCAGTAGAATTAGTAGTAGGATTAGCAGTAGAACAGAGGTGAGGATTAGCAGTAGGGTTAGCAGCAGGATTAGCAGTAGAACAGAGGGGAGGATCAGCAGTGAGATTAGCAGTAGAATTAGTAGCAGGATTAGCAGTAGAACAGAGGTGAGGATTAGCAGTAGGGTTAGCAGCAGGATTAGCAGTAGAACAGAGGCAAGGATCAGCAGTAAGATTAGCAGTAGAATTAGTAGTAGGATTAGCAGTAGAACAGAGGTGAGGATTAGCAGTAGGGTTAGCAGTAGTATTAGCAGTAGGATAAACAGTAGGATTAGCAGCAGGAATAGCAGTAGAACAGAAGCGAAGATCAGCAGTAAGATTAGTAGTAGAATTAGAAGTAGGATTAGCAGTAGAACAGAGGTGAGGATCAGCAGTAAGATTAGCAGTAGAATTAGTAGTAGGATTAGCAGTAGAACAGAGGTGAGGATTAGCAGTATGGTTAGCAGCAGGATTAGCAGTAGAACAGAAGCGAGGATCAGCAGTAAGATTAGCAGTAGAATTAGTAGTAGGATTAGCAGTAGAACAGAGGTGAGGATTAGCAGTAGGGTTAGCAGTAGTATTAGCAGTAGATAAACAGTAGGATTAGCAGCAGGAATAGCAGTAGAACAGAGGGGAGGATCAGCAGTAAGATTAGCAGTAGAATTAGTAGTAGGATTAGCAGTAGAACAGAGGTGAGGATTAGCAGTAGGGTTAGCAGCAGGATTAGCAGTAGAACAGAGGGGAGGATCAGCAGTGAGATTAGCAGTAGAATTAGTAGCAGGATTAGCAGTAGAACAGAGGTGAGGATTAGCAGTAGGGTTAGCAGCAGGATTAGCAGTAGAAGAGAGGCGAGGATCAGCAGTAAGATTAGCAGTAGAATTAGTAGCAGGATTAGCAGTAGAACAGAGGTGAGGATTAGCAGTAGTATTAGCAGTAGGATTAGCAATTAGATAAACAGTAGGATTAGCAGGAGGAAGAGAAGTAGAACAGAGACGAGGATAGCAGTAGAACAGAGGAGGATCAGCAGTAAGATTAGCAGTGGAATTAGTAGTAGGATTAGCAGTAGAACAGAGGTGAGGATTAGCAGAAGGGTTAGCAGCAGGGTTAGCAGTAGGATAAACAGTAGGATTAGCAGCAGGAATAGCAGTAGAACAGAGATGAGGATTAGCAGTAGGATTAGCAGAGAACAGTCTCATTCAGTGTTTTTTTCAAGGGTACTTTGGCAGCACAGATACAGTTAAAATATGGTCTAGATCTGGGGTGGCTAACCATGTGCCATGGAGAGCCACGTGTGCAGGTTTTCATTCCAGCCGGACTCCACACCAGGTGATTTCACCGATTAGCAACGCTTCAACCAAAGAGGAAGTACATGTCAGTGAAATTAGCTGGTGTGGAGTCGGGTTGGAATGAAAACCTGCATACACATGGCTCTCCATGGCACATGGTGAGCCACCGCTGGTCTAGATGAATGATTTATAACATATACATTGCATATATAACCATTCTTCTCAATATTATTTAAACAATATAACCTTTATATCACGTAGATGACAGTAATAAAAACAAAAGTCAGAGCAAAAAAATAATTCTGTTAACATGTTTTTGGCAGCATTAGACATACTGGAAAATACATAACAAGGATGCAAAGACCAGGACATGATGACAAGGACATGAGGACAAGTACAACAGACAGACAAAACATCTGCTGTCTTATGGTACATCCGGGCTTCTGTTTACTAAACCTAGGAACAATTTCATGATTGTTGAATGGCTATGGTTAACACCTCTGACATAACACATATATATGTATACACATACACACATATCATACATATATATTATACATATACATATATGTATATCGGTGAGTGTTTCTTTTAACAAAGTTTTATATATATACACACACACACACACACGCACACACACACACACACACACATATATATATCATCCAGTGAGTCAAGTAACTTCTTTATGAGACAGTACAAGTCTATTTCATGCCATAAGCAATATTCAGCATATATGTATATACACACACACACACATCACACACACATACACACACACACACACACATATATATATATATATATATATGTGTATCATCCAGTGAGTCAAGTAACTTCTTTATGAGACAGTACAAGTCTATTTCATGCCATAAGCAATCTTCAGCATATATGTATATACACACACACACACACACACACACACACACACACACACCACACACATACTGCCGCCCAATGACTGCTGGGCTAGGCTCCAGCATCCCCCCTGACAGCAGGATAATCAGTTTGGATAATGAATGGATTTTTTTTCTCTCCCGGAAACCGTCAATGGTGTTGATAAAAGTGCTCACGAAATAAGGAGCGGAATATCCATATAGATGTTGGGGGAAAAAAGTTTACTACATAGCAGTACAGGCTTGTTTTGTGTGTTGCAAACTCATCAGCTGCTAATGTGATTCAACAAGGAAACACAGAGTTTACATTGCCCCGTGTCACGCCCCTAATTTCAGTGGACAGCAACCAACGAGAGGAGAAAACATTTGAACTATTACAACCAATGGGGTAGGTAGTTACGATGTACAGCAACCAATTCGGGGCAGAAAACATTACAGCTAATGGGGTAAGGGATTGGGGCTTGTTTTGAAAAAGCATTTAAAGGGCCAGGGCACTGTTGAAATAGCCTACATTTAAAATATAACAAGGTAACGTCAAATGGGGTAATTTATGTGTATCATATAGTGGAGTGGTGTTGGGGCACAGTTACAACATGTAATAAATGTCACATGTGTATCATCTAATGGGGAGGGGGGGATAATAAGCCATTTAACTTATAGTTACAAAGGAGTTTTTTTGCCCCGGTGTCTACAGCTGGTGGCCAATCCAGTTCTACTATTCAAGGTGGACATATCAGGTCTGCAAATAATAAAATAATTTTCTGCCAAACACAGGTTACATTACAGGTAACAATGTAACCTGTAAGTCTGCTGGCTAGGAACTACGCCTCCTGTATCTTCCCAGCTCTATCTTCCTCTCAGCTCTCCTCTCCTAGTAGATGCTTTAAACGTTCTTAAAAAGACAGAGAAATCAGAATAATATAATATTACAGTCCTTCTGACACTAAATTTCCCACCTGCTGGGTGTAGGTGTGTACAGCAATGAAACACCAAAAAATTCACCTTGACTTAAATGAGTATTGGCTTCAGTGTAGATACCTATGCATACATTTTAACTTGTAGCATGTGCATAGATTGGATTTAGTCTACTTTCTTATTTCTCAAATGTGGCACAACACGTCTCTGTTGAATAGGTTGTGTCACTAGGGTTAAGATTTATTATTAACCAAGGGATTTAGAGGCAAACTTCTGCAAGCATGTCTCTGAGTCAGTTAAATTTTTCTGTGACGCCAACCAAAATGAAGATACTTCTGCATCCCTATTATGGGAAACCCTCGAGGCTTTTTTGAGAGGCAAGATTATTTCATATACAGGTCACGCTAGTAAACTCAATAGAGCACATCAGCAGGAACTAGAAACATTAATTCATGCATTCGTTCTTTCATTCATTCATCATCAGCCACTTCTCCGGGGTCAGGTCGTGGTGGCAGCAAGCTAAGTAGGGCACTCCAGACGTCCCTCTCCCCAGCAACACCCTCCAGCTCCTCCTGGGGGATCCCAAGGCGTTCCCAGGCTAGATAAGACATGTAGTCCCTCCAGTGAGTTCTGGGTCTACCCTGGGGTCTCCTCCCAGTTGGCCGTGCCCGGTAAACCTCCAAAGGAAGGAACTAGAAACATCCATTGCAAATGTCATCAATTTGCTCTCAATTAATCAATCACCTGATTTATGCAAAGACAGGATGACACTTAAAACTGAGCTCGATCTTCTGCTGATGGGGGAGGCCAAGCGACTCCTCCTCCACTTGCAGGGGTCCATGTACGAACATGGAGACATAGCGGGCCATCTCTGGGCCCATCAATTAAAAGCTAGGGTGGCTGCAAGTCAAATCACTCAGATATGGGATGAGACAAGCTCCACTGTATCTGACCTGAGTGTGATAAACAAAATTTTTCAAACCTTTTATTCCCGGTTATACACCTCAGAATCCCCATTCGATGATGCCCAGCTTGCATCATGCTTGGAGAAGCTAATCTTTCCCAAGATCTCGACTAGCAACCAGCAGATGCTTGATGCCCCATTAAAACTTAGCTAGATAAAAGAAGCAATACAATCTTTGCAAAGTGATAAATCCTCGGGACCTGATGGATTCCTGGTTGAATTCTATAAGACGTTTTCAGACCAACTAGCCCCATTGCTATTAATAATGTTAAGTGAGTCACACCGTCTGGGATCCCTACCACTCATTCTCACATAGGCCTCAATTTCTCTGATTTTTAAGAAAGGCAAGTACCTGTTGCGTTGTGCTTCGATTTGTCCGATCTTGCTCCTACCGGTAGATGTCGAGATACTCGTAAAGATTTTCACTTGGTGACTGGAATCAGTAATGTCTTCAATCATATTGGAGGACCAGACCAGTTTTATAAAAGGGAGGCACTCCTTTACAAATTTTGAAAGCTTCTTGGCATCAGTCATACTTCACCACCTTCTGCTGAACCAGAGTTGGTTGTGTCCCTTGACGCTGAGAAGGCTTTCGACAGGGTAGAGTGGGCTTATGTATTTTCTTCCCTATGGCAGTTCGGTTTTGGCACTGGCCTCATCGCTTGGATTGACCTACTATATTCATCTCCTCACACAGCAGTATGCATGAATACTCAACGGTCCGAATTTTTTCCCCTCTCCCGTGGGATATGTCAAGGGTGACCACTCTCCCCGTTATTGTTTGCTGTCGCTATCGAACCAATATCGATCGCTATGAAGGTGGAGAAAGGACTCAAGGGGATTCGGAGGTGGGGCATTGAGCATAGGGTTTCACCATATGCCGACGATCTCCTTTTGTATGTGAGTGATCTCTTAGTCAGTATTCCTCATATTATTTCAATTTTGAAAATTTTTGGTGTGATTTCAGGATACAAATTAAATATCCACAAATGTGAGTGCTTTCCTGTCAACCAATTGGCTACAGAGATATCATTATCATCTATAACCTACAGGCTGTCTAATGCAGGATTTAAAGATCTAGGTACTCAAACCAAACGATCCATTCGCACACTACGGGAGAGAAACTTGACTACCCTCACGACCACAGTCAAGGCCGACTTACAGAGGTGGAGTCACTTACCACTCTCCCTGGTGGGAAAAGTAAAGACAGTAATGGACATATCACCTAGATATCTATACATGTTCCAGTGTCTACCTATCTTCTTTCCCGGATCGTTTTTTACCACCATTGACAGTATAATTTATTGATTCATCTTGGCTGGTAAACATCCAAGAGTTGGTAGAACATTACTGCAGAGGAACAGGTCCCTGGGCGGACTTGGATTGCCCAGCATCAAAGGCTACTATTGGGCTGCTAATGCCCACAATATCATGGTCTGGTTCACCTCACCTCAAAGCAGCTTGTGTAAGATTGAGGCAAAGTCAAGCTCCTCCTCTTCACTCCAAGTTCTTGCACATAGCGCCATACCCCTTTTCCCCACTCGCAATTCACCTCTAACCCCACTGTAATAGGCACCTTGAAGATATGGGCACAGGTCAGGCGCCATTTTGTTTGGTCTTCCCTCGCCCAAGCAACTCCGGTATGTAACAATCACTTGTTATGCCAGCTAAGATGGACCCTCGGTATTCCTTGCTAGAATGTAAAGGTCTCTGCCGCCTGGGAGATTTTTTTATGTATAGATGGTCTATTTGCCAGTTTCGATCAACTGCATGCAGCCTTTAACTTAGATCATTCTGATTTCTTCAGATACCTTCAGCTTCAAAATTTAGGTAAAACTCACCCCCCCTTCCCTCAAATTCCCCCCTCAAAGTGGCATAGACTTATTACTCAAGGTGGGAAATTTATCCAAGGGCCATGTCTTCTATTTCTACAACCTTTTATTCCCAGAGGGTGAGTCAGTCATTAATAAACTCAGTTTGTTGGGAAAAAGAACTGCCGACCACTTTTTCAGATGCTTTCTGGAAAAAGGCTCTGGAAGCTGTCAACTCCTCCACTAGTTGTGCTAGGCTCAGTCTCATACAGTTCAAAGTAGTTCATAGACGTCATTATAGCAAGGCTATAATGAAGCAAAGCGGATGAACACCGTGAAAGATAATTCCTAGCCCCTTGTGATATGTTCTGATCATGTCCCAAACTAACTGGCTCTGGTATTCATTTTTTATCATGATTTCAGAAATTTTGAAATTGAAAATCTGTCCGTCCCCTCACATAGCAATCTTTGGTAGCCCCCCAAATGAAATCACTACAACAGCTATCCAATTTAATGTCACTGCCTTTGTATCTTTAATCGCTCGTTGAAAACTCCTCATCCTTTGAAAATCCTCTCAGCCACCCTCTATTAAAGCGTGGCTACGGGACATTTTGTTTCGAATTAAACTGGAAAAAACAAAGTTTACACTGGGGGACTCCTCTGATAGGTTTTATTCTCACTGGAAGCCATAGATCGAATATGTTGATTGCCTCCCTCCTGGCGAGGTGGCGCCATAGAAATCGGACTTGGGCTGGCCTGGGGTGAACAAATACCTTGCGGCTTGCCCACCACATACACAGCCAGCAGTTACCCAACATCATAAAGCCCAAAAAGACAATTAAAATGGCTAAGATGCTAGTACAGTAGTTATTCTTTTATTTACTTACTTGCTTCTTTATCTTATTTATTTTATAGTTTTATTTATTTAAATTTAAAAAAAAAACTTTATTTCTTTATTTCTTTATTTTTGCTTCTTTTGTTTCCTTCTTCGTGTTTATATTTAACCTACTGTAATGTGGTTTAATTCTGTTCTGAGAAGGGGCCTGTGGGACGGGGTATGAGTAGATAGAGGGGAGCAGGATATGGGTAAATGGGATTTGGGAATGTTAAAATCTTAAAAAATATCATAGTCATTCAACTGTCACTGTTCAGTTCGATTTGTTTTCCTTGAAAAAATAATAACAAAAAAAGATGTATTATTAAATAGGCAATCTGCACTTAAACCATGATGTTTAATCAAGTTCTATTAATGGGGGGTGAGTGTAAAGGGAAAATCACTTAATATTATGCTTTATCATTTTGTTTTCTTTGTGAAGTCACACATTTGTACCACGTTGTCACATTTCAAGCTACTGTTTCTGATTGTAGCTGAAGAGGTACTAACTTTATGCATGCTCAGTAATTCAGGTAAGAGAATAAAGAAAGGTGAATCAGTTCATCTGGGCACAGCCTTTATTGACAGATATGTTTCATCATCATAAACTGACTGCAGGTATCCTCACCCTTATAAACAATAGAGTGGTATAACGACCCAAACCAACGATCAGTTTCATATGCAAATTGGTTTGGGTCATTATGCCACTGTATTGTTTATAAGGGTGGGGACACCTGCAGTCAGTTCAGGCCAAAGAGGTCACTTAGATGAGGATGAAACATATCTGTCAATTAACGTTGTGTCCAGAGGAACTGATCCAACCTTCTGTGATTTTCTTACTTGGATTACTGAGCATGCATCAAGACATTTCTATGTAGTTGTTCCATTAGTGAATGACTGGTGATGCCTCTGGTTCTTCACAAAGACTTAGGAGGTCCTTTGTTACAGTTGCAGTCAAATTCTTTCATGAACATTGGCAGTGGTCTCCAGTAAAGGTATATCAAACTTCTCTGGATTGTAACTGTACTTTGTATTTTTCATTGCTGTTTATATATGCATCGGTTAGATGAGGTGCCTGTTCTTGCTTATAATCATGTCTATTCCATGATTGCTTTTTCCTATGTGTTGTTTTTTACTGGGCAGCACGGTGGTGCAGTGGTTAGCACAGTTGCCTCACAACAAGAAGGTCCTGGGTTCGAGCCCCGGGGTAGTCCAACCTTGGGGGTCGTCCCGGGTCATCCTCTGTTTGGAGTTTGCATGTTCTCTCCATGTCTGCGTGGGTTTCCTCCGGGGGCTCTGGTTTCCTCCCACAGTCCAAAGACATGTAAGTCAGGTGAATCGGCTGTACTAAACTGTTCCTAGGTATGTGTGTGTGTGTGGTGGGGGGGGGGGGCCTGTGATGGCCTGGCGGCCTGTCCAGGGTGTCTCCCTGCCTGCGGCTTAACGACTGCTGCGATAGGCTCCAGCATCCCCACGACCTTGAGAGCAGGATAAACAGTTAAGGTAATGGATGGATGGACGTTTTTTACTATGTGATGAAAAATGAATTACCCATTTGGTGTCTAGTTGTTTATCTATCTAGTTATTCCACTATGATATATTAAGAAAGGACATGAAGCAGTCTCAACATTACCATTAGTCTGTGATTGAATACCTTTATTATCTTTCCATGTACACATGTTCATATACAAACTCATAGCGGGAGCTTAAAAAGAAGCAGGTTTCCAATAAGTGCAGTTGTGGTTTCACACAGAGGCTGAGGAACATCTTCAGTCATGTAGGTCCAAGAAGGGTGTGGGTTCATTCACACAGAGGCTGAGGAACATCTTCAGTCATGTAGGTCCAAGAAGGGTATGGGTTCATTCAACACAACTGTAAAGGGATGTGGCCTCAAACAGCACGTCTTCGACAGCAGAGTCCGCAGTAAGGGTTAAATTAATGAATACGTGAGCAGGGTTAGGTTAGTGGGTTATGGTTTCACTTGCCAGTGTAGTTAAGCAGAAGAGTTTAACACATCTGACTTCAGCAGGAGAACCTCTTTCAGGTAGGTTCAGTGATGTTGAGTCAGGATTCTTCTCAGGGAGGTTGATGTTGGGTTGAGTCGGGATTCTGCTCAGGGAGGGTTATGTTAGTTTGAGTCAGGTTTCTGCTCATGGAGGTTGATGTTGGGTTGAATCAGGATGATGCTCACGGAGGTTGATGTTGGGTTGAGTCAGGATGATGCTCAGCGAGGTTTATGTTAGGTTGAGTCAGGATGATGCTCAGGGAGGTTGATGTTGGGTTGAGTCAGGATGATGCTCACGGAGGTTGATATTAGGTTGAGTCAGGATGATGGTCAGGGAGGTTGATATTAGGTTGAGTCAGGATGATGCTCAGAGAGGTTGATGTTGGGTTTGGCAGCAGAGCTGTATCAATTAATTAATCAATTAAGTTATGAAGCATGCATGGAGAGTTACTGGGCATGGGGGATTTTAGGGACAGGCTTGATTTGGGTTGGGGATAGTAAAAACAGCTATGTCTGTGGAAATATAAACGATACATGGAATGCTCTATATCATTATAAAAGATTCTTTGGGTTAATGGGGTTTTAAAAAGAATCAATAAATTTAAATATGACAGAGTAATTAAATGTGGTGTTAATGTGAATTTAAATGGTGAATGAGTGTTATATATATATATATATAGTATATATATAAAATCATGAGTCAATTAAATTCTTTATGAGACAGTACAAGCCTGTTTCATGCCATAAGCGATCATCAGCTGTCAGTAAAGCTACTCGGGAAAGAACATACCATGTACTGCCTCATCACGCACAGCTGATGATTGCTTATGGCATGAAACAGGCTTGTACTGTCTCATAAAGAATTTACTTGACTCACTGGATTATTTTGCTCATTTGTTGATATCCAGGATATATCTAACACAGACATATCTAACACAGGATGTATATATATATATATATATATATATATATATATATATATATATATATATATATATATATATATCTCCTGTGTTAGATATGTATTTTACTTATTATATATATATATACCAGTCACAAGTTAACACACATCCACTCATAGTCGGGGTTTTCTTTATTTTTACTACATTTCAGTGAAGAACTAAATGAAACAACATCCGCTAGTCAGGTGTGCCCAGTCCGTGACTGGTTGTATTTATAGCATTCGTGTTAGAAAGTAAAGGTTTAAATTCACACGAGACTGAAGTACCAGACGGGTGTTAGTAAGCATTCAGTTCAGTGTTAAACAGACACATCTACACATCATACAGGCTCACTGTAGTCCAGGCTGTACACAAGACACTGCTACATACTTCATATGTCTTCTGCTCTGCAGGCTGCTGTCCCTCTTCTACACCTAACTTCTACTGCAACTTCTACTGCAACTTCTACTATATTGTGTTGAGAGGATACAAGACCATATAAGTCAGCCAGCAGAAAAGCACCGGTTGCTTAAAAAGCCCTGGAGTGGGACTCTGGAGACTCTGGCTATGTGGTCATTGGGCTTTGGTTTGAGATATGGACATGAATATCACAGCACAATGAAAAGCGAGCTGGACGGGAAAAGGGACTGGTTTAAGTGTGGACACACATGCGCTGCTCATGGATCATGCTGACAAGTGTCTGACTGATGGACCACAAAGATCAAACTCATTAAAACACTCATATAGCAAACTAGACAAGTGGAAACATCCCGGACACATGGACAGATATGTAGAAACACAGAGAGGTGGACACAGAAGTGACTGAGTGTTCCACACACCACCTCTCTCTCTCTGGCTACTGCAGCCAGTCTGTGTTGGCGGGAAATACCTGGCTGAGGGCGAGATGGGGGTTGGGGGACTGGTGCTGGGGTGTCCCCCCAGGGGAAGGCACTCCTGATGTGGAGGCTGATCGTCCCAGTTTACACATGGCCTTGGACTCTACAGACATAAAGTTCACAGTCATCAGTGAGCCACAGAAGTCCAACATTTTGAAATCAGCGTCCAAAACGAACTCATGCAATCAGACCTCCTCCCCCTCCTCCCAGCAGCATGGTGGGACTGACAGAGGACCTGCCCATCCTGCAGGGGCTGGGGCCTGAGGCGCTGGCGGAGGCGGGGCTTGATCGTCCATCCCTCTCTTGGCTTCCGCTGGCCCCACCTGTCTCTCTCTCCCACTCTCTCTCCTTGCTGTCACATCTGTGGAGTGACCTGGTGTCACCTGCAGAGAGAGAGAGAGAGAGAGAGAGAGAGAGAGAGAGAGAGAGAGAGAGAGAGAGAGAGAGAGAGAGAGAGAGAGAGAGAGAGAGAGAGAGAGAGAGAGAAGAGGAAGAACAGGAAACAAGTGATATGAAAACACACGACGTGAGAATGGTCTTAAAGGCCGCCATTTTGTATTTTAACTAGTAAGTATTGTATCTACAGCAGAAAATGTGAAACCTTTCAGGGCCTACAATAAGCAGAAGAGCTTTTAGAGAAACGACACCTATCTAAGAAAGATGAAAAGAAACTACACCCATCTAAGAAAGTTGGAAGGAAAATACTATTCAGTTTCTTTTTTAACACTTTTAAAGTTTGAGATGTCAAAGAATGACACTATACAATCTTATAAAACAGATTAAGAAGCTGTTCGGACTTGTGAAATAAATAAGCCATTGGGATCAAATGAACTGTGATGGTGAACCGGAGGTCCTGAAGCAGTGAAGAACTCGCTAGAGATTTGGTGGCACCCACCAAGTGCAGAACCCCACAAATAACCAACTACCCACAGATCCATCCATCCATTATCCACACCGCTTATCCTGCTCTCAGGGCTGTGGGATGCTGGAGCCTATCCCAGCAGTCACTGGGCAGCAGGTGGGGACACACACTGGACAGGCCGCCAGGCCATCACACACATACATTCACACCTAGGGAGAATTCCGTACGGCTGATTCACCTGACCTACTTGTCTTTGGTTCACCTGACCTGCATGTCTTTGGTTCACCTGACCTACATGTCCTTGATTCACCTGACCTACATGTCTTTGATTCACCTGACCTACATGTCCTTGATTCACCTGACCTACATGTCTTTGGTTCACCTGACCTACATGTCTTTGATTCACCTGACCTACATGTCTTTGGTTCACCTGACCTACATGTCCTTGATTCACCTGACCTACATGTCCTTGATTCACCTGACCTACATGTCCTTGATTCACCTGACCTACATGTCCTTGATTCACCTGGCCTACATGCCTTTGATTCACCTGACCTACAACTCTTTGGTTCACCTGACCTACATGTCCTTGATTCACCTGGCCTACATGTCTTTGATTCACCTGACCTACAAGTCTTTGGTTCACCTGACCTACATGTCCTTGATTCACCTGGCCTACATGTCTTTGATTCACCTGACCTACATGTCTTTGGTTCACCTGACCTACATGTCCTTGATTCACCTGACCTACATGTCTTTGGACTGTGGGAGGAAGCCGGAGCACCCGGAGGAAACCCACACAGGCATGGGGAGAACACGCAAACACCATACCGAGGACGACCCCCAAGGCTAGACTACCCCGGGGCTCGAACCCAGGAACTTCTTGCTGTGAGGCGACCGCGCTAACCACTGTGCCACCGTGCTGCCTATCCACAAATCAGTATTTGAAAACGTGGTTTGTTAACTGATATTCAAATAAATATGAAACCATTCAAGCACATTTTAAAAGCAGAAGCTAACACACCAGAGGACGACTTCTTACATACACATCCTGACGTTCACCTGTAAGACAGCCTGGTGTCTGCAGTCAGTATTTGCATATTGATGAATACCGCTGCTGCAGGGCTGTGTCGTAACGCTGCTACTGCAGGGCTGTATCATATTGATGAACAACGCTGCTGCAGGGTTGTATCACAGCTGTTGCTCGTGTCAATATTGCCGACTGTTGGAATAAGGCCTTACATGAACTCATTAGTAAACACAACACAAACAGGCACACTTCTAGATAAGACTGCCACGTTTCTGAACTTAGAACAGATGTGATCATCAGGCCCAGAACAGATGTGTCCTTAGTCCAGCTCATGAACTTTGTTGTGTCTTCCCTTCTTGGTCAACCTGTCCCATCCATAAATCCTCAAACTGACCCCCCAAAAACCTTAAGAAAATAGTGAACTGAAATTATTTCCAGTGCAGCAGTGGTATGGTGTAATTACACAGTATTTCCATGTGGCTTGTTGTAGGGTCCAAGTGTAGCGCCTCTCTAGCGGGTTTGGCTATAGTGAGAGGTGGCTATCCTGTGTTCTTTAAAACCGCTAATCAAATAAGTGGGGTTTCACTAATAAACATATCAGTGTTTAACTTGTGTGTGTGTAATCACTACTTAGTAGGCTATATGCAATACTCTTTTTCTTAATTAACTTAAAATATCAAAAGTAATCATTCAACACCACTGTGTTATAAGAAGTTTAAAATATTTACTTAGAAAATATTGTTCAGTATGTAAATGTGTTATGGCTCGCCCACCCCGCGCCGTGGCCCGCCCACCCCGCGCCCGCAGCCAATCGGCTCGTCAGGGCCGGGCTTAGTCATCAGGGCTGGGCTTAAGTTTGGTGGCTTCCCACGTGCCCGTTGTCAGTTCGTGTTGTAACCTCCCTGCAGTAGCGGCCACTCTCCTCTCACGGTCCTTTTCTCTCCGAACTCATCCCAGCCCTTGGTTCATGTTTTTCCCTTGCAAGGTTTCCCCGTGGAAGTATCCTGCCGTGTTCCCGTTTGGATTACCCGCGAGCCTTTTTCCCCTTGGGCTTTCCGTTTTTTCCTTGTCGCTCATTGCCTTCCTTGTTTGACTATTTGTACGCGTGAGGAATAAAGTACGCCAGTTTGCGGCTAACCCCATCTCTGTCTGGTGTTGTGCGCTTGGGGTCTTCCACAAACCCTAACAGTACGAACTGACCATGACGACCCCAGCCGACACAGAGAGCGTACCGGCCAGCCCGCTTCGACCGGCTCTCATCGAACAGATCCAACTGACTAACTCCCTCACCCAGCTGCTAGAGGCGGCCTCCGCCGCGGTGAGAGATCTTCAGACTCGGGTCCCACCCCTCCAGGCCTGTGTGGGTAACCTAACGAGCCAGCAGGCGGCGTTGGCGAGCCAACAAGCAGAGATCCTGTGGCAGTTGCAAACCATCACGGCGGCTCTCACCATCCAGCCGCCGGGCCAGCCTGCCCCTGGAGTCGTGGGTAACCCGCTGAGCGAGCCCTGCGTGGATCCCCGTCCATTCCCCAGTCGTCCAGCACTCCTAACAGGACCCCTACTCCTGTTCGCCCCACTTTCCCTGTGGCCGTTTCTCCCCCCGTGCCCCACACCACGAAGGGGGAGGAACCTATGCAGCTGGGGTGCACGCGCCTTAGTCCGGCCGAATGGGAGGCCCGGTTCAAGGCGAGTCAATGCCTCTACTGTGGCCAGAAGGGACATCTGATCAGCGGCTGCCCCGCTCGGCCAAAAGACTACAGGCTCACTGGGGCCCCGGAGATCCTAGTGAGCCGCCTTTCCTGTTCCCGCCGTCCTGCCCCACAGAACCATCTAGTTAGCGTTACCCTGGCCTGGGCTGACCAGCGGCTCATGGTGGGTGCACTCCTCGACTCGGGGGCTGATGAGTGTTTCCTGGACTCTGAGTTTGCTGCCCAGGCTAACATCCCGCTAGAGACGCTGGAGAAGCCCATGGAGGCCTTCGCGCTGGACGAGCGCTGCCTGGCCAGCGTCACCCAGCGCACCCACCCTGTCTCTCTCACCATAGCAGGTAACCATGTGGAGAGACTTCGGTTCTACATCATCCAGTCCCCGTTAGTCCCTGTGATCCTAGGGCGCCCCTGGTTCGTGCAGCATGAGCCACACATCGCCTGGGCCTCCGGTACCATCATGGAGTGGAGCTCCTCCTGTCATGCCCAATGTCTCCAGGCTGCTCCCGCCCCATCCCCCCGACGTGCCCCTAGTACCCCGCCTCCCGACCTCTCCTCTGTTCCCCCTGAGTACCATGAGTTAGGTGAGGTTTTCAGCAAGACCCGGGCCCAATCTCTTCCTCCTCATCGGCCTTATGACTGTGCTATCGACCTCCACTCTGGGGCACCCCTCCCCAGCAGTCGTTTGTATAGTCTGACCATCCCCGAGAAAGCTGCGATGGACGAGTACATCTCCGAGTCCTTGGCAGCGGGGCTCATTCGGCCCTCGTCCTTCCAGGTGGCAGCTGGATTCTTTTTCGTGAAGAAGAAGGACAGGGGCCTCCGACCCTGCATTGACTATCGCCAACTCAATGAGATAACTGTCAAGAACAAGTACCCCCTTCCTCTCATGAGTTCCACCCTTGAGCCCGTCACCCAGGCTACAGTCTTCACTAAGCTGGACCTCCGGTGTGCCTATCATCTGGTCCGGATCCAGAAGGGGGACGAGTGGAAGACAGCCTTTAAGACGCCCTGGGGTCATTATGAGTACCTGGTCATGCCGTTCGGCCTCACCAACGCCCCGGAGGTATTCCAGGCTCTCACGAAGGACATTCTCGACGAGTTTGTGGTGGTGTACCTCGATGACATCCTCATCTTCTCCAGGACCCTCGAGGAAAATGTCCAGCATGTCCGCCGGGTACTCGAACGTCTCCTCCGGAACTGGCTCTTCGTCAAGGCAGAGAAGTGCCGGTTCCATTCCCCTTCCGTTGACTACCTGGGCTTCGTCGTTGAGAGGGGACAGACCAGGGCCGACCCCCGCAAGATCCAGGCTGTGGTGGACTGGCCCGATCCCACATCACGGAAGGAATTACATCCATGCAAAAGCACTAGCGACTAAGTCAGCAGCTAACTTCGGTCTTCTTGTGCTGAGTAGTTCACTCAAAACGGACAGAAATATCACCATTAAAGTTTAGTATAAGAGTCCTGGTTGAACACTTTCACTAAAAATGGTGTACGCCTTAACAGAACATTTCGCATTTTTCTTTTCAGCAGACCAAACGCTTCTTCCGTCTTACTCCTTCATCGCTCTCTCTCAACTCCCTCCCTCGCCCTAACTAACTTCACAAAACATTTGTGTACCTCTTTCTTCCTCTTCTTACAGGCATTTTTAAAGCATTTTCACATGTATTATTACACAAAAAATATTTAACGTTTTTAGATGCTGTATTCAGTAAAACATGAACATTACCCAATATGCATTTCTCTCATTGAGCAAAATCCTAACTTCCTTGTTGGTCAATGAATCTTAACAATTTAACCGTAAATTCTATTTATTAAACTATGAAACTATTTGTTCAAAATGATATCTTATAATAATGAATACATTTCAACAGGGTTACACAAGTTATTACAGAAACAGAGGAGGCACACACACACACACACACACACACACACACACACACACACACATACACACACACATACACGCACTTGCTTGCTGGTAGTCCATCGAGTCCGATGGCGACGTCCCTCCTTGTTAACGGTGTGGTTTTGCATGTGAAGTGTGAGTTAGTGGGGACAGGCATGGTCGCGTGTCTCCTCAGTCTTTTCTGTTGTGTTTTCACATTCCTCTCCATGTCCAGCTGTTCTACACCTCTGTGGCAGATCTTCCGCCAGTTGGAATGGTTGATGGCGGCTTGCTCCAGTCTGAAGGAGTCGATACAACACCTTTCCAGTGACATTTTTAGCCGGTCTTTGTATCACTTCTTCTGACCACGTGTGGAGCAGTGGTCCAGATGAAGCTGTCCATACAGTTCTGTATGGACAGCTTCATCTGGACTGCCGCTAGAGTCTCTGCTGTGCAGAGACTCTACTTCCTGAGGATCCTCAGGAAGAACCACCTTACCACCTCACTGCTTGTGTCCTTCAGCCACTGCTCCATAGAGAGCATACAGACCTACTGCATCTGTCTGGTTTGCCAGCTGCACAGTAGCAGAGATGAAATCGCTCCAGAGGGTCATCACCACCGCCCAGAAGATTATCGGATGCCCACTCCCCTCCCTGTAAGACCTATACAATTCCTGCTGCCTCAAAAAACCCCATGGCATCCTCAAGGACCCATCCCACACAGGACACCATCTGTTTGAACTGCTGCCCTCGGGCAGATGTTACAGGACAATAAGAGCTCGGGCAAACAGACTAAAGAACAGTTTCTATCCCCGAGTCATAATCACGCTAAATGCTGCTAAGTCTTGACTCGTGACTTTTTGTGCAATATCAAGTTCAAGTTCAAATACTTTATTTGTCACATGCACAGAAATACAAAGTAAAACATGCAGTGAAATGAAGAGGGGTACTCTGGCTTTCATTATGTGAAAAGACATAGACCTAGATATTGTAACGTGCATGGATAAGAAGACACGCTGGCCGGTCTGACCCTTTAGTCGAGCGGTTAGCGATGCCTCCTGCGGTGCGGGCGATACGGGTTCGCTTCCCGGCCGCGGCAGTTCCTGTGGTTGCGTTGTCCCCCGAATTCGCTACAATACTATTCGCTCACCGGCCTCGCAGTGGAAACGCTGCCCCCTGTCGGCAGCGTAAACAGAAGAGGGGGAACGTGGCGGGCTACATGCTAAGCTAAGTAGCGCTCCCTTCAAAGTGTCCCTCCCCAGCATCTTCATGGCTAATGTCCGGTCGTTAGCTAACAAAATGGAGGAGATAAGACTCAGGTTGTCCTCTCAGAAAAGGCTGCAGAACTGCTGCCTGCTGATGTTTACGGAGACTTGGCCCAACAGCAACATGGCGACTCGGCAGTCGAGCTAGCGGGCCGCACAGCCTTCCGTGCCGACAGGACAGCGGACTCCGGCAAGACCCGCGGAGGAGGTTTGAATATTTATGTCAGTAACTCTTGGTGCAACATTATAAAGACCATTGAAAGGCATTGCTCTACTGATCTGGAGCTCCTTATGATTCAGAGCAGGCCTTTTTACCTGCCCAGGGAGCTAATGGCCATTACCATCGCCGCTGTATACATCCCCCCCACATGCTAATGCTAAGATAGCACTGAAGCAGCTACAATGTGCCATCAGCAGACAACAGACCCAACACCCGGAAAATGCCTTTATCATAGGGGGTGACTTTAATCAGGCTAACCTCAGGGCTGTATTGCCCAAATTCCATCAGCATGTCTCCTGCCCCACTAGGGGACAAAACACCCTGGACCATCTCTACACAGACATCAAGGCCTCATACAAAGCTACTCCCTGCCCTCACCTGGGCATTCTGACCACCTCTGCCTGTTCCCGGTCCCAGCCTACAAACCCCCAATAAAATGGGTCAAGCCAGCAGTAAAGGCAATCACTGTCTGGCCAGAAGGAGTAGTCTCTGAACTCCAGGACTGTTTTGAAAACCCAGACTGGAGTATTTTTGCACATTCAGCTACCCAGGGCTCCAATATAGACATTAATGAACAGACATCTGCCATACTAGCCTACATTAACTTTTGCACTGAGAGTCACAATAAAAAAATCAATCTGGGCCTTCCCAAACCAGAAACCCTGGGTGACCAGTGAGGTCCAGCAGCTGCTGAAAGTCCGGGCTGCGGCGTTCAAGTCAGGTAACTGCGAGGCCTACAGCGCAGCCAGATCCAACCTCAAAAAGGGCATCAGAACAGCCAAACACATATATATTCCCTATGAATAGAGGACCACTTTCACAATAACTCCGATCCCCGGCGAATACGGCAAGGCATTCAGTCTATCACAGACTACAAAAGCTCCAATAGCGGTCCCGCTGTCCATGATGCCTCCCTGCCAGACAAGCTAAATCATTTCTATGCCCGCTTCGACAAGAACAATACTGACCCAGTCACAAAAATCTCCAGCCACCCAGAAAACCAGGTGCTCACTCTATCAATCGCAGAGGTCAGAGAATCACTGCGCAGAGTGAACACACGGAAGGCTGCCGGACAGGACGGCATACCGGGTTGGGTCCTCCGAGAATTTGCCGACCAGCTGGCTGAGGTCTTCACACCTGTATTTAACCTCTCACTGTCCCAAACCATAGTCCGGGCATGCTTTAAGACCACCTCTATCATTCCTGTCTCCAAGAAACCAACATCCACATGTCTGAATGACTACCGACCCATAGCACTCACCCCCATTGCCATGAAGTGCTTTGAAAGACTGGTTCTGGCTCACATCAGAAACATTATCCCCCCCACATTCGACCCACATCAGTTCGCCTACCGTCCCAAAAGGTCTACTGAGGATGCCATTGCCACTGCCCTGCACGTTGCTCTGACCCACCTTGAACTTAACACATACATCCGGATACTGTTTATAGATTACAGCTCTGCCTTCAACACTATCATCCCCGCCAAACTAACCACCAAACTCCTCTCCCTTGGCCTCAACCCCTCTCTCTGTATCTGGATCCTGGACTTCCTGACCAACAGACCTCAGTCTGTTAGGTTAGGTGACCACACCTCCTCCACCCTGACCCTCAGCACAGGTGCCCCTCAAGGCTGTGTTCTGAGCCCCCTCTTTTTCCTCCCTCTTTACCCACGACTGCCTGCCAACTCACCCTTCAAATGTTATAGTTAAGTTTGCAGATGACACCACAGTCATTGGCCGTATCACCAACAATGACGAGATGGCCTACAGACGAGATTGAGCACCTCACATCATGGTGTACTACCAACAATCTTGTCCTTAATGTGCAGAAGACAAAGGAGCTGATTGTGGACTTCAGGAGGTCTAGAAGCTGCAGCCACTCCCCCATACACATCAATGGGCTGGAAGTGGAGCGTGTTTCCAGCTTCAAATTCCTTGGAGTCCACATCAGCGAGGAATTTTTGTGGACATTAAACACCCAGGCCCTTGTGAAAAAGGCCCAACAACGCCTGCATTTCCTGAGGAGGCTGAGGAGCGCCCGTCTACCCCCCAAAATTATCACCATCTTCTAACACTGCACCATAGAGAGCATCCTGACCATCTGCATCTCAGTGTGGTATGGCAACTGCACCTCAGTAGACCAGAAAGCTCTGCAGCGGGTCATCAAGGCGGCCCAGCATATCACCGGTACCCAGCTCCCAGCTCTTTTTTTTAACTTATTTTTAGCTTTTGGTCTTCATGTGTGTATATCTTTATATTGTGTTTGCTGTGTTTGTCTGTGTCTGTCTTGCACTGTTTGGTGAAGCCACAGCCCTCATTTCATTTTTAACATGTGCCTGCACATTGTTTTTAATGACAATAAATTGAATTGAATTGAATGTTAGCTTTGAGAATGTTGATGGGGAAGTACAGAGAAGGCCAGAAGGTGTTACATTGTGTCTTTGCAGATTTAAAGAAAGCATACGACAGGGTGCCGAGAGGGGAGGTACGGTATTATATTAGGAAGTTGGGAGTTGCATTGCAGAGAAATTTGTAGGAATGGTGCAGGATATGTATGAGGGCAGTGTTGTGACAATGGTGAGGTGTGCAGTTGGAATGACAGATGGATCAACATGGAGGTGGGATTACATCAAGGATCGCTCTGAGCCCTTTCTTGTTTGCAATGGTGATGGACAGGTTGACGGACGAGATCAGGCAGGAGTCTCTGTGGACTATGATAATTGAGGATGACATTGTGATCTGTAGCGAGAATAGGGTGCATGTTGAGGAGAGCCTGGAGAGGTGGAGGTATGCACTGGAGAGAAGAGGAATGAAAGTCGGTAGGAACAAGATGGAATATTGATTTGTGAATGAGAGGGGGGACAGTGGAATGGTCAGTATGCAAGGAGTAGAGGTGATGAAGGCATTTGAGTTTAAATACTTGGGGTCATCTGTCCAAAGTAACAGGGAGTGCAGTAGAAAAGGTGAAGAAGAGAGTGCAGGCAGGGTGGAGTGGGTGGAGAAGAGTGTCAGGAGTGATTTGCGACAGAAGGGTACCAGCAAGAGTTAAAGGGAAGGTTTACAAGATGGTTGTGAGACCAGCTATGTTATATGGTTTGGAGACAGTGGCACTGATGAAAAGACAGGAGGTGGAGCTGGAGGTGGCAGAGTTGAAGATGCTAAGATTTTCACTGGGAGTGAGGAAGAACATGATTAGGGATGAGTATATTAGAGGGACAGCTCAGGTTGGACGGTTTGGAGACAAAGCAAGAGAGGCAAGACTGAGATGGTTTGGACATGTGTGGAGGAGAGATGCTGGGTATATTGGGAGAAGGATCCTGAGTATGGAGCTGCCAGGGAAGAGGAGAAGAAGAAGGCCAGAGACGATGTTTATGTATGTGGTGAGGGAAGACATGCAAGTGGCTGGGCTGGCAAAGGAAGATGCAGAGGACAGGAAAAGATGGAAACTGATGATCTGCTGGGGCGACCCCTAACGGGAGCAGCCAAAAGTAATAGTAGTAGAAGAGTTTCTCTTAGCGTGGGTTTTGACACTTTCTTTGTCAGCAGCCAGTTATAACACATATTGAGTCACTGTATTTTTTTCCCCTCATAGAAAACTTACAGGTAGCAAAAGAAAATAGCAGGTCCTCTTTTCTAAGAGGAAGGTGTAGCACCACTGTCATTTTGCAATTTGCTTTTGAAGTAGCAGTGCGCCTGGCCACTGCGCAAATATCCCCATGGTTTTATATAATCAGAGACAAGTTTTACAGAGCAGATTGAGACTAATAAGGAAGTGACCCAGTTGTTTGTTCATAAAATCCCAGGCCCTATTGTTTTTCTTTCCCTTCCTGCATCTGAGGACTCAGACATATAATTGGACCTCCAAGCATTCGCGTGGAAAGGGGGGGCTGCAGCTCCCCCTAGTGGTGAGTGCCCCCCCAGTAGTAGCAGGTGGATATGTAACATCTTAGACCCAACAGTATGCCTAACTTTTCCTCACGCACAAATGCAAAAAACATTAAAACATACTGTGGCAGGATGAGGAAAAACACAGGAGACGAAGGCGAGCTTGAACTTTATTCCTCAGCTCCAAAACCAAAACTCAAACAGGACCAACCTTGCACCAGAGAGCCCGGGAACATAAACCACGCCCCCAGCTCACAGCCCTGCTGGGTGAGAGGCATAGCCCTAGTGTCCGCTACACAGCCTCCCCCCGAACACCCAGAAGGGACTCCTGGAAATAAAATCAGTGTCTCACTGGAGGCTTAAGCAGCCTGCCATAACGGCTGTGCCATCCCTCAGCTGAAACAGTAGGTGAAACACAGTCCAATGCCGGCTGAGAAGCAGAACGCTGAACCCGTGAAGACACTGCCGGGGTCCTGGAAGGAGGACGACCCCGACGGGAAACCTGGGCCGGAAACACAACTTCGCCTGCCACCCTGTGCGCCGGTTTAAGCCTATCAAGCGTGACACGCTTCCTACGCCCACCCATATCCAGCACAAAACCCTTAGGACCCGTCTCAAGAACCCGAAATGGGCCATCGTATGGGGGTTGGAGGGGCGAGTGGTGAGCATCATGCCGTACAAAAACAAAACGAGCCGACATGAGCTCCATAGGCACGAACGACCGCGGAAAACAGTGGTGAACGGGGCCTGGAACCCGAGTGCTGTCGGACAAAAAAAGGATAAACGGCCGGACGGGGTCGAGGAACGGAACTCCCAGGCAAACATTCCCCAGGGACGCGGAGCGGCTGACCGAGCACCAGCTCAGCGGGCGAAGCGTCGAGGTCCTCCTTAGGAGCCGAACGCAACCCGAGCATAACCCAAGGTAAACGATCCACCCAGTTACCATCCGAGAGCGCAGCGCTGCCTTGAGCGACCGGTGAAAACGTTCACACAAGCCGTTAGCCTGAGGGTGGTACGCGGTAGTGCGGTGTACTTGCACACCCAAGGATCACGCAAGTGCCGACCAGAGCTCTGACACGAACTGGGGGCCCCTGTCTGAGGTGATATCTGACGGAGCGCCAAAACAGGCGACCCAGGAGGAAAGAAATGCGCGTGCAACGTCCGAGGATGTTGTGGAGGACAGAGGGACAGCCTCTGGCCACCTGGTGGTACGATCTAGCATTGTGAGCAGGTGCGTAAAACCCTGTGAAGAAGGTAGAGGGCCCACCAGGTCCACATGCACGTAGTCGAAACGTCTGGCCGGGATCGGAAACGGTTCGAGGGGCGACTTAGTGTGCTGGTGGACCTTAGAGCGCTGGCACGACACACATGCAGCCGCCCACCCCTTGACTTCCTTGCGGAGGCCA
The DNA here is from genome assembly GCF_029633865.1 of Lampris incognitus. Taxonomy (NCBI): domain Eukaryota; kingdom Metazoa; phylum Chordata; class Actinopteri; order Lampriformes; family Lampridae; genus Lampris; species Lampris incognitus. The sequence goes on along the minus strand of NC_079217.1, from coordinate 68,791,195 downwards.
GGCCAGACGAACTTGGAACCGACCAACTTCACCGACGCCTGAACTCCAGGGTGCGAGAGGGAGTGAATCGAATCGAAAACTCGACGGCGCCAGGCCACTGGACCACCGGGGTGGGCACGGCCGGTGGAGACATCGCAGAGGAGGGCAGGACCGCCTTCCTGCATCACAGCATCCTCTAGCTTGAGACCGGTACACGTTGACCTAAGGACAAGGACATCCAGGTCGCTGGGCTGGTCGGCAGCCATAGCGGAGAAATCCACACCGACGTGCACGGGACACACAAGCACACGCGACAGACAATCAGCAACAGGGTTGGACTTCCTGGCCACATGCTGAATGTCCGTTGTGACATCAGAGATGGCCACCAGGTGGTGTTGCTGACGAGCAGCCACGGCTCAGTCACCTTGGACATGGCGAAAGTCAGCGGTTTATGATCCACATAAGCCGTGAAGGAGCGACCCTCCAGCAGGAAGCGGAAATGACGGGTTGCAAGGTGCAGTGCCAGCAACTCCCGGTCAAAAACGCTGTACTTGCGCTCGCTATCTCGCAGTTTGCGGCTAAAAAATGTGAGTGGCTGCCACGCATTCGCCACACGCTGTTCAGCCACAGCCCCCACGGCTATGTCAGACGCGTCGGTTGTTAAATCAAATCAAATCAAATCACTTTTATTTGTATAGCCTAATATCAAAAATTACAAATTCGCCTCAGTGGGCTTAACAGCAACACAACATCCTGTCCTTAGACCCTCTCATTGGATAAGAAACAACTCCCTAAAAAACCCCTTTAACAGGGAGAAAAAATAGGAAGAAACCTCAGGGAGAGCAACAAAGGAGGGATCTCTCTCCCAAGACGGACAGCGTGCAATGGATGTTGTGTTCACGCAATTTACATAACACAACATTGAAAGAGGATAACAGAATTATAATGGACATACAATTTATGGAGAACATGATGCACAGGATGCCAAGCAGTGTCCACATGCCAATGGAGCAGTCCAGGACCCAAGCCACGCGACCAGCATCATTATGTAATAAAAGAAAAACTTATGTGAGGAGTGGAAGGGCAGGCAGCATCCAAATGGCGACCACCATCACCAAGGAGACCTGGGAGGAGAACCGACTGCACATGCATGCAAGAGAGACTGACATGACACCATTCAAACACAGAAAAAGAGAAAGGAGAAGACATCAGTCAGAGAGAGAGAAAAGACATGTTAGAGAAGAGTCATAATCTATACTCGATAATCTCGTCGGCAGAACAGTGGTTGGTAAATTCATTGAGACAGAAAACCAACCCGCCATCCAGTCCAGGTTGTGAAGCACTCAACTTAAAGGCAACTAATTGTAAGCTAAGGCAAAAAGATGAGTTTTAAGTGTGGATTTAAAGGACTCAACAGACTGATTGTCTGATGGCAGCAGGCAGGTTATTCCACAACAATGGAGCCCGACAGGAAAAGGCCCTGCTGCCACCAGCTGACTTCTTTTTAACTTTGGGTACACACAGGAGCCCTGTATTTTGTGAACGAAGTGTTCGAGGTGGCATGTAAGGTTTAAGGAGATCAGACAGGTAGGATGGGGCAAGCCCATTTAGGATTTTATAAGTCAGCAGAAGCACCTTGTATTCTGATCTAACATGGATAGGAAGCCAATGAAGGGAGGCAAGAATTGGTGTAATATGGTCAAATTTCCTAGATTTAGTTAGGATTCTAGCAGCAGCATTCTGAACCATCTGAAGACTTTTAGTACTAGAATGTGGCAGACCTGAGAACAGAACATTACAGTGATCAAGTCTGGATGAAACAAATGCATGTATTAGAATCTCTGCGTCAGCCATGGAGAGAAAAGACCGAATTTTAGCTATGTTACGTAAGTGAAAAAAGGCAGTCTTGGTGATTTCTTTAATGTGCTTATCAAAGGAAAGGCTGGGATCAAACGTAACACCAAGATTTTTGGCTGCCACACTTTGTGAAACCACAGAGTTGTCGATTTTTATCGTTACTTGATCAAATTGGTGTCTGTGTCTAGCAGGGCCAATGACCAGCATCTTGGTTAAAACTATGGACGCCGTAGGTGTGGGATGGGCGAGGAGGGCAGCGTTAGCTAGGGCGCACTTAGCTCCATCAAAGGCCTGGACCCGTTCGGGAGTCCAGTCGACAGGGTCGTTAGCCTTCTCAAGCCGCAGGGCTTCGTAAAGTGGCTGAAGGAGGTGGGCAGCGCGAGGGAGGAAACGGATATAGAAATTCACCATTCCCAAGAATTCCTGCAATGCCTTAACAGAGACTGGGCGGGGAAATTCCGCCACCGCTTGCACCTTAGAAGGCAACGGGACCGCGCCTTGCGGCGAAATGCGGTGACCCAAGAAGTCAATCACCGGCAGTCCAAACTGACACTTGGCCGGGTTGACTATCAGGCCGTGTTCGTCCAGACGACGGAAAACCTGTTTCAGGTGCGCCAGGTGCTCTTCAGCTGACGGACTGGCCACTAATATGTCGTCGAGATAAACGAACACGAAAGCAAGGTCACGCAACACCGAGTCCATCAGCCGCTGAAAGGTTTGCGCTGCCCCCTTCAAGCCAAATGGCATGCGCATGAACTCAAAAAGCCCAAACGGGGTGATCACTGCGGTCTTGGGCACGTCCTCTGCGCGCAAGGGAACCTGATGATAGCCGCGCACCAGGTCCACCTTCGAGAAGATAGTGGTACCTGCCAGGCGTATGGAAAAGTCCTGTATGTGTGGGACGGGATAGCGGTCATTGGCGGGGACGTTGTTCAGGCGGCGAAAGTCCCCGCAAGGCCGCCACGACCCATCCGCCTTGAGCACCATGTGACGCGGCGAGGCCCACGGGCTGTTGGAACGCCTCACTATACCCAGACGCTCCATGATGGCGAACTCCTCCTTAGCTGGAGCCCATTTTATCGCGTCAAGGCGCCGCGCGCGCGCCAAAACTGGCGGTCCCAGAGTGGGAATGAAAAGTTGTACCCCGTGTTTAGTAACCGCGGTGGAAAAGGCAGGCGTAGTCACCGATGGAGAATCCGCCAGCAAACGCTGAAAAACATCCCCTGATGCTAAAAAGTTAGCGTGTGTTAACGGCCCGGCTCCCCCTGTCTCGCACGGAACAGTGGCGAAAGACACAGCATCAATTAAACGGCGGTTTGCAACATCAACCAGCAGACCATTAGCACACACAACATCCGCGCCGATAATAGGAACAGTAATGGCGGCCACTACAAAGTCCCGCTCAAAATGGCGCCCGTGGAAGCAAACAGTCACCAACCTTGACCGCTGACCGCTCGACTAAAGGGTCCAACCCGTTAATCCCGTTAATCAACCCGTTAATCAAGGACCAACGTGTCTACTTATCCATGCACGTTACAATATATTAGCATTTAAAATGAGTTTTAGATAAACTGCAAAAAAAAGTTCCAAGATCTACTAAAATGAGCATGAGCGGTCCAAATGACCGCTCGTAATTTGCGCGTGATCGTGCGTGTCATGTCAATATTTATGACGTTTTTTTCTTCTGATTTTTCCCTTTTTCTCCCAATTTAGTGGCCAATCGCTCCCTATTCTAGTTCAAACACCCCCCCCCCCCCTCGTACTGTACGCGTTCGGCAAATGCACCTCTCCGGCCGGCAGTCTCCAAGGAGACGCCTCGCCACTTCCGCGACAAGGCGACTCCAGGCTCCGCCCCCTCCCGAGGACAGCGCCGCCAGTTAGTGCTGCTTCATCGAGTCCGGCCGTAGTAGGATCTGACGAGACCGAGGCGATGACGTGTTTTTCATCGCATTATTTCAAGTCATGTCAATTTTATAGCCCAGAATCACACATTTCAAATTTGTGTAAAGCCTACAATTTCCTTCACCAACTTCATTGCTCTGTCCTAGAAAAAACAAAACCAACAAAAAAACAAACAAAAAACTAGCGTTGTCCAGCGCAGAGAAACAGCCTACACTTGATGTGTGATGCTGTCCAACACGTGTCTGGTTACTGACGCACCGTGACTGCCACCGAGGCGCCGCAGTATTGACAGGCGTTGGACAGCGGCCATTTTAAATAGTTTGAAAAACAGCATTAAAAGTTGTTAAATTTTAATGTTGGTGTCATTTAGTTTCATAACAGACACACTAACATACGTAATGCATTAATATCTCAACTGGGCATTCATCTTGACACAATAGAGAGTTTAAAAACCCCGGCGGTCAAAATGACCGCCCACGGTCGTTCTAGTAGTTTTTAAGTTCCGGTCGTTGTTTGGGACCGTTTCAATGTTTACTTTCAGTTCTTTATGACACGTCCGTTTTATAGGCCTTGTTATGTTTGTTAGAATTAGCAATATGTGGTCTCTGTTTTGTTTTTCAGGTAATATTTTCACTTTTTCTATTTTGCTATTCCAGTTCCACCATGGCTCTCCGAAGTTTAAACTGTTTAAAAATAGTATTATAGTCGTTAAAAGGTCAATGTTGGTGTCAGTCGTTTCAGAACAGACATACTAACATATGCAATGCATTAATATCTCAACTGGGTATTCATCTTGACACAATAGAGAGTTTAAAAACCGGCGGTAATTTGGACCGCCGATGGTCGTTTTAGGTAGGAGGGAAATCCCGGTCGTTCTAGTTGTTAGATTTAAAATTGTGTTTTAATGTCATGGTGTTCATGTTGTGGTTATTCTTGTGTTGTTGTTCTTGGGGTTCGACTCAGCCCGAGTAGGAGACCGTTTACTGACTGTCTGACTGTCAGTCCGTGACTGGGACTGATGGCGCCACTTGCGACATAGAGGGACTCGTTACGCTGTTGTCAGTTCTGGTCCGTTCTGGCCGGTGTGAATAAAAGAGCACGAGAGTTGTGATAAAGAGAACTCTGCCTCTCGACTCATTCTTCCATGCTGGCTGCCACAATACTTTTTTGTTTTAGTTGGCAACCCCTATGTGTAACACCTCCCCGCGTGCCTGCCTCCAAGCGCCCGCAAGGCTGAAATCCAGTGCTATCAGACCTGCGACATTCAGTGGGACGAATTGCAAGAGTATTTGTTCAAGTGCGGGGTCATCAGCAGCCCTACACTAATGTTTATCCCCAGCAGAGTGTTTGGACTAGTTACAGTAGATCTCAAAGACAAGTCGCAGAATCCATTGAATTACAAATACAGCTTCCACACGTTCCAAATTTAGTCTCCGTTTTCATGATAAGCAGCCCTTACCAGAACACAGTTAGTCGTGACGCAACACAGTTTTCTTATTATGTATTAACGCTTGCCAACAAAATCCTCAGCGACCAGTGCAATGAAGCAAAGTGAACTTTACTGATTTCTTGAAAACCTGTGGAAGGTAACGCAGGCACTACTTAAATCACCTGGCCTCTTCTTTTGTGTTAATATGTGTGCATACTTTCTCATACAAATTGTATATCCAGACTATACATTCCAGCCATGATTTACAAAGAGCTTCACATACAGATGTTCTCAAATTGGTTGGTACCCTTACAGCTCATGAAATAATGCTTTGTCCCTCCTGAAAAGTGGTGCAATTAAAAGTTATGTTGGCATGTACACTTGGAAGCCTTTGGTATGTCACAGAATAAAGCAAAGACATTGTGTTAAGAAATGAATTATTGCTTTTTCTACAAAGATATTCTAATATGGCGTGGATGCATTTGTTATTAATAAATGATTGAATTATCATGATATTTCAAACTAATTAGTTGCTCTAATTAGTATCACACGTTTCCAATCCTGTAATCAGACATTCAGCCTATTCAAATTGTGAAAAGCCAGACTGGAATTTGCTAAAATGCATACTGGCAAGCCACAATACTTCTGGGAGAACGTTCTTCAGACAGATGAGTTAAAATGGAGGTTTTTGGCAAGTCCTGTCAGCTCCATGTGCAGGTTTCAAAGAACAGAGCAGGAGACCTACAGTGAAACATGCAGCAGGCTCACTTATGTTCTGGAGCTGCGTTGCTACACCTGGCACGGACTGCCTTGAATTTTTGCAGGGCACAATGAAATATCAAGACTGTTAAGGCATTCTGGAGTGAAACATACCGCCCAGTGTCAGAAAGCTCTGTCTCAGTCGCAGGTCATGGGTCCTCCAGCAGGATAATGACCGAAAACACAGCTAAACACACCCATGAATGGATAAGAACACAACACTATCGGACTATTCTGAAGTGTCCTTCTACGAGCCCTGATCTGAAGCCTATCAAACATCTACGGAAACAGCTGGAACTTGCATTCTGGAAAAAGCACCCATCAAACTTGAGACAGCTGGAGCAGTTTGCTCATGAGGAGTGGGCCAAAATACCTGTCAACAGGTGCGGGAGTCTGATTGAGAGCTACAGAAAATGTTTGATTGCAGTGATTGCCTCTAAAGATTATGCAAGAAAATATTAAGTTAAGGGGCCCATCATTTTTATCCATGCAAATTTAATTTATTATTTACAATATTATGTTGAATGAAAAAAAAATCTAAAGCAAAGTCAGATTTCTATAAAATATGGAAGAAACAATGGTAGATGCCAATTATTTGTGTCAGGTTGAAATTATTTCAAGGAAAATTGTACATTAATTTTTCAGAGAGAGGCACTAACAAAATTGAGCACGTCTGGATATATGGCTATGTAAAAAAGTAGCAAACACTCATAACTGCAAAACCATGTGCATGACACAGTCGACTATCATGAAAGGGATGATCCAATACTGTTTAGACACCATATTTGTTGGCAGCTGCCTACCTAACATTAACATGTGACCACACCCATCTCATTGCCTAAAGTCAGTCCAGAGATAGCCCCCTGAAATGGACTGGCATGCTCTAGCTTCCTGGTTTAACAAAAGACTCCAAATGGGCACGACTCAAGCAAGCTGTCACTCAAATGCAGAGCAGGTCAGGGATCACTTTGGAGATATTAACGTGAATGAGAGTAGTAGCCAGCAAAGTTGCTCAAAAACATTCTAGCTTATATTTAGCTAAGTCAGTCTTCTAAAGCAATGTTGCCTGTCAGCTGAATAATAGTCCAATTGCCGTCAATACATTGCTAACAGGGAATTTCATGACTTTGGGTTGCTTATGTGGGAAAATGTAATTGCTAACATGAGGCTAACAAAAATAGCAGTAGCCTAGCTAACAACATTTTCTTACTAGTCTCCTCCCAGTCTCACAGGTCTGTTTCTCTTGCACAAGTCAAATTTGGGGAGCAGAAAAAAATGTCTGAGTAATGGGTTATCCCGTACTCACCCTCTAAATCCCTGCCTCTCTTCCCTCCTGATCCTTTCTTCAGCATTTGTCTTCCTGAAGTCAACAGGGTGTTCAGCTCCTCCAGAGGACTTGTCGGTGTCCGTGACCTGGTTGAGACATTTTGCATGGAGCCGTGGGCAGAAGAAGAGTTACTGAGCCTAGGGCCCCCATCCTGGGCCCTCTGGGAGGAGGAGGATGAAGAGGAAGAGGAAGAGCGGGGCATGCTTCCTCCTGCTATCAGAGCATCATAAGGAGGGGGCCTTTTTAGACTGAGAGGAGTAAGACAGCGCCCCATGCTTACAGGGGAAGGGCATGCTGATTGGCTACGTGGGTAACCATGGCCACCATGGGATGAGCTAGAAGACTTGTAGAAGTTGGAGGGGAGTGGTGGAGCAGAGGAGCGGCCTGAGGATGTGATGGTGTGAGTAGAGGGGAGATCTCGTTCTCTCTCTCGCTCTCTGTCCTTATTTTTCTCCTTGTGGTGATGGGCGGAGCTTTGTTGAGTATCTGTGGGTATGGGCTCAGACTTGCTGTAGCCAACATTTTCCAACATGGGCAGTCGTGTAACATCTAGAGGTGTCAGAGGTGACTCATCAGAGTTAGGGGAGCACTGGGCAGGGGCTGGTGGAAAGACTAGCAGTGGGGGTCGATGGGTGAGGAGGTTGGGAAAGGGAGGGGGAATATCACACAGAGATCCACGTGGAGTGGATGATCGGCTCGATTCAGAGTCCAAGAACAGTGTTTGACTGCAGTTTTCCCATTTGGAGTCTTGCAGAAAGTCGTCCAACATAGGGTATTTCATTTCCTCATAAACTGACTCACTTTGGTCATTTTCATGGGTTTCTTGTCCTTTCAGGCCTCGAAGGATGTTTCCTACCATTTCAATGTAAACAGGCTCATCATCATCTGTGTCTCTGGATGCAGGACTCTGGCTTTGGGATGAAGATTTGTCCCTTCGCAAGGAAGACTTCTTATTTCCATGATTATGGATGTATGACTCATCAAAGGAGGTGCTGAGCTGAGTGTTGGGGTTTCTTTTTGGTTTGGGAGGTGGCATCCTCTTATATTCCTCGCTGCAAGGGCGACACTTACCTACAGATGCACAGAAATGTGGAGATATTACAACCTATGAACAAACAATAATCAAGTATTTCTCCGTGACAGGAACTAATGATAGACTGAAATAGGAATGATATTGTTAAGACCAAACCCCCTATAACCATAACCCTTGCATTGACCCATGGGACATTGAAAAGTACACATAAAATATATTGATGCTGCTCAATAATCCAGGTAAGAAAATCACAGAAGGTTGAATCAGTTCATCTGGACACAATGTTTATTGACAGATACGTTTCACCATAATCTAAGTAATCGCTTCAGTCTCACCTGACTGCAGGTGTCCTCACCCTTATAAACAATACAGTGTCCTCACCCTTATAAACAATACAGTGTCCTCACCTGACTGCAGGTGTCCCCACCCTTATAAACAATACAGTGTCCTCACCTGACTGCAGGTGCCCCACCCTTATAAACAATACAGTGGCATAACGACCCAAACCAACGACCAGTTTCATATTCAAATATGGGCGCATGACCATTAACTAGAGTTACAATGGCCACGTGTACTATTCACAGAGGATTTGGGAATGTTTGCAATCACAGCACTGTAAGATGGTGACAGATGTACTCTAATCCCCCCCACCCCCCATTGGTTCAGGGATGGTCGTTCCCTTAACATAGATGGCCTCTTTGACTCCCTGTTCAAAGCAGCATTCCTCCCTATCAAGGATGTGCACATCCACACCCCTGAAAGAGAGGCCACTGCCCTGTAGATGGTGTAGACTGTGTAGATGGTGTAGACTGTGGAGTCCTGGTCTGACGTATTGGCTCTCCTGTGTTGTGTCATCCTCTTGGCCAGTGTCTGTTTAGTTTCCCTGATGTACAAGTCACGGCAATCCTCCTGGCACTTAACAGCTACACTATATTGCTCTCTTTGTGCCAGGGAACCGAATCCTTGGGGTGGACCAACTTCTGGTGCAGAGTGTTTTGGGGTTTGAAAGCAACTGAGACGCGGTGTTTGGAAAATATGTGTCTCAGCTTTTCCACCACTCTCGCCACATACAGAATCACCACTGGTTTACACTTAGACAGCTGTTGGTTTTGGCGTCTTCCTGGCTTTGACAGATGCCCGGTTAAGATAGCCACACTTGTGGTTATGTCGCTGTATTGTTTATACGGGTGGAGATACCTGCAGTCAGGTGAGACTGAAGAGGTCACTTAGATGATGATGAAACATATCTCCCAGTAAATTTTGTGTGCAAATGAACCGATTCAACCTTCTATGATACAGAAAATATTTGTCCTTTTCTTTTGTCTTCAGACCTTTGAAAAGCATTGCCTTAACCATGCAGCTAGCTGGTTTGATATTTGCCTTAACTTTGCGGCGGGATGGTTTGATATTTGCCTTAATCTTGCGGCGGGGTGGTTTGATATTTGCCTTAATCTTGCGGCGGGGTGGTTTGATATTTGACTTAACCTTGCGGCCCGGTGGTTTGATATTTGCCTTAACCTTGCGACGGGATGGTTTGATATTTGCCTTAACCTTGCGGCCCGGTGGTTTGATATTTGCCTTAACCTTGCGACGGGATGGTTTGATATTTGCCTTAACCTTGCGGCCCGGTGGTTTGATATTTGCCTTAACCTTGTGACGGGATGGTTTGATATTTGCCTTAACCTTGCGGCCCGGTGGTTTGATATTTGCCTTAACCTTGCGGCGGGATGGTTTGATATTTGCCTTAACCTTGCTGCCTGGTGGTTTGATATTTGCCTTAACCTTGCGGCCTGGAGGTTTGATATTTGCCTTAACCTTGCGGCCCGGTGATTTGATATTTGCCTTAACCTTGCGACTGGATGGTTTGATATTTGCCTTAACCTTGCGGCCCGGTGATTTGATATTTGCCTTAACCTTGCGACTGGATGGTTTGATATTTGCCTTAACCTTGCGGCCTGGTGGTTTGACATTTGACTTAACCTTGCGGCCCGGTGGTTTGATATTTGCCTTAACCTTGCGACGGGATGGTTTGATATTTGCCTTAACCTTGCGGCCCGGTGGTTTGATATTTGCCTTAACCTTGCGACGGGATGGTTTGATATTTGCCTTAACCTTGCGGCCTGGTGGTTTGATATTTGCCTTAACCTTGCGACGGGATGGTTTTATATTTGCTTTAACCTTGCGGCCCGGTGGTTTGATATTTGCCTTAACCTTGCAGCGGGATGGTTTGATATTTGCCTTAACCTTACGGCGGGATGGTTTGATATTTGCCTTAACCTTACGGCGGGATGGTTTGATATTTGCCTTAACCTTATGGCGGGATGGTTTGATATTTGCCTTAACCTTGCGGCGGGATGGTTTGATATTTGCCTTAACCTTGCAGCGGGATGGTTTGATATTTGCCTTAACCTTGCGGCGGGATGGTTTGATATTTGTCTTAACCTTACGGCGGGATGGTTTGATATTTGCCTTAACCTTACGGCGGGATGGTTTGATATTTGCCTTAACCTTACGGCGGGATGGTTTATATTTGCCTTAACCTTACGGCGGGATGGTTTATATTTGCCTTAACCTTGCGGCGGGATGGTTTGATATTTGCCTTAACCTTGCGGCGGGATGGTTTGATATTTGCCTTAACCTTGCGGCGGGATGGTTTGATATTTGCCTTAACCTTGCGGCCTGGTGGTTTGATATTTGCCTTAACCTGTCAAGTATCGGGAAAGAACCCAAAAGCAGACAGGACAACCAGGTAAGGGAAGAATCCAGTTTTTTGAAAGTTTGAAAGTTTTTCTCTCACTTTGACAATGTATTCCAAACATAATGCGCTCGCTGACCATCTTTTCCTCGTTTGCAGGAGCACAGTCCTTTACAAGTAGCTTTAACTCCGTTACAAATTGGTCCAGTGTCTCGCTAGTCCCTTGCGCTTTTTCGTGGAACTTGTATAGCGAATATTGTATTTTTCTTCGGCATGACGTATATTTTGAAATGATCATTGTAACTTTTTAATACCTTTGCCTCTACCGAGGTGAGTCCATGTGTTGAATATGGCTCTCTTTTTCTCTACAATCCACAGGAGCAGGTAACTGCATTGCTCATCTTCCCCTTTGCTTTTCAGTGGGCTCCATGTGTTGCCTGAACGTTTTCCATTCTCTGGAGAAGTTCGGGAATCCCAGCGGCAAGGCCACAAAAGCCACATCCATCTGTCCTCTGTTCTGACACCACGTCTTGTTTACACACTCGTGTAAAATAATAACAAAAGCAGGACTGACTGAGATACACTGATGCAACTTTATTAACCTCATGCAACGCAACTCCGAGCAAGGACCTCTGGACGCTACTATTATACACAGGCAATAGGTGTCCATACAGATGCCTGATGCAAATACCAGTCGTTAATTCAATAGAATTCAGTATATCATCTTATACGAATATTACAGATTCAACGCATCTGTAACAGACTCATTTATACCGTCGTAATATGTGGTATTATAATTACACAACATATATGTGCAGTTACTAAGCTGTTGTTAACCTGACATGCTATGCCTCCAAGGTCAATATGCGGAAGGTTTGTTCAATTCCTATTCCCCCACCGTCACTTCCGTGGGCCCCCTCAATAAACTATGCCTCCCGCCTCCATCTCGCGCCTTTGTATTGCAAGTGACACTGTTTTTCTGCAAGTTACTTGCTAGTTTAAATGTACCGTGTAGCATGCTAACATATTCCCCTGGGGGCTGAAGAGTACATGTCGCTACTGACCGGAGGGCTGTGGTTCTTTTTTTAACTGTCAGCTATGTTTTGTATATTTTATGTGTTGACTGCAACATTATCGGCCTACTGACCGGAGGGTTGTGGTTCTTTTTTTAACTTAGTCAGAATAAACGGAGATTGCCTCCAAAGATATCCTGGTCTGGGCCAATTCATCAACCACAACGCACGCGAAACGCCACCGGTTACGCTCGGTGCCGTCCGACCCGTTGCATCGACGATCTGCGCTCGTCTGGTCCCCGGAATATGGCTGCTGACGCCCGGTTACGCTCTCCTGCCTTCCCGCTCTACGTCTCGGTGAAGGGCGCCCCTTTGTGGGTGGTCTTGAAAAAGATAAACTTTCTCAAATATTCAGTCCTGCCGTGTTTCTGAGGTACTGCTAATTAGTCTGAGGAGCCGCTATCACACATTGAGACTGTAATATCTATTATATAATTTTAGGGGTTTTTAGGTTCCTTTTTTATACTCGGCCGTGTGATGCTCATATTGTTGAACTGCACATTGCTGTTTATAGTGTGTCTTGAGTTTAAAGTGTTTTTTTTCTCTCCTGATTCTGCCAATACTGCTGCTAGTTTGTAATGTCAGAAGATACTTTTGAGGTTCGTAATATGACTGGTCACGGGCATGTCGTCACTCTTGGAGTGGGGAGGGTAGGCCAACAGATTGCTCATAGACGTAGGGTTGTGTCCCCCAGTGGTCCCAACTATACAGTCCACCAGTCTGTTGTTGACCCACCGTTAGCCCCACTGTTAGTTCCACACCAATTACCCAATTAGAACCTAAGCCCACACAAGTCATCTCTGTTGAAGCTTTTGGGGACTTGATTACAGAGTTGGCTAGACAGATTGGAGAAAACATCTCTGCCAGCCTCAGCACTATGCACCAGCCTAGTACTGTCCGGCCTCAGTCTCCTATGAGTCAGTCATCCAGTCACACTGATTTGTCACAGTTGAAGGTCGTTGTGCTGTCTGACACCAAAGCTCTGCCTTACTTCAGGGGTGACCATGCCGATACGTTCTCTGTTCACGAAAGGGAGGTCATGATGAAATTTTAACTGGATAGGGTTAAATGGGACACGCATGCTGAAAAGTTTGACCTGATAATGTTGAGACAAACAGGCAAAGCTAGGGATGTGGTGTAGGTGTTGCTCCGCAGCCGCCCTGGGCTGCATGCAACTGAACTACCCACAGCTTTATTTGACGTACTGAAAGGTCACTTTAGTGAGATACCATACTCAAACTTGCCCATGAAATATTTATATAGTACCACTCCTCGATCAATATTGCTGATGAGTATCTCCGGAGGCGAGGTAGGTCTGTGGAGGACCCCCGTGCTAAAGTGGTCATGACGTTCATTCATCACTGTCCCGCACCCAGTCTCGCCATGTCATTTTAACTGAAGGCACTTGAGCAGTGGACCACAGCTGAGCTTCAGCAGCGTCTGGATAGTCACATGAGAAACGTGAAGAAGACAGCAGCCCAATCCCGACACACAGTGGGTTTGTCAGCTTACAGTCAGACCCCTGTGACTGATTCTTTTCACCTTTACGATCCTGGCATGTCTCAAGCTGCCTCGGTGGCATATCAGCAACAGCCCTCACCTACCTCTCTGCCTGCCTCTGCCCTGGCTTGCAGTCAGCCTCAGTCAGACAACATGATGGTTAGCCCACGCAGCCCTGCCTCCTTGTCCATACTTGCCGCTGCGGTCTCTGATTCAACTCCAGCTACTGAGCCTGGTGTTCAACAGGTCGTAGCTATGTTTGACAAGGTTCTGTCCCCGTGCAACGTCTCCCTTGAAACCAGTCAAAGGCCAGGCAGCCATCACCCAGTCAACCATCAGCCGTCAGGCTGGCTGGTCCCATAACCAGCAGGGTCCGGAGCCCTTAACATGCAGAGTTTGTGGTTCCAGGGACCACTCAACCCATGCACTCAACCCACGCACTGTAGACTTTAGAGATTGTTCCTCAACTGATTTCGTCCCAGTCATGACTGTTTTGGGGTTTGAAAGCAACTGAGATGCAATGTTTTGAATCATATTTTCAAAACATCGCATCTCAGTTGCTTTCAAATCCCAAAACATGCTGTGCCAGAAGTTGGCCCACCCCATGGATCGGGTCCCCTGGCACAAACACAGCAGTATAGTGTACGCTGTTAAGTGCTAGGCGGATTGCAGTGACTTGTACATTGGGGAAACCAAACAGACGCTGGCCAAAAGAATGGCACAACACAGGAGAGCTAACACGTCAGGCCAGGACTCCACAGCCTACACCCAACTAAAGGCCAGAGGCCACTCTTTCAGGTATGATGATGATGTGCACATCCTTGATAGGGAGGAATGATGGTTTGAATGGTGAGTCAAAGAGGCCATCTATGTTAAGATCGAATGACCATCCCTGAACCGGGGGGGGGGGGGGCGCCAAGAGTACATTTTTTGCCATCTTACAATGCTGTGATTGCAACTATTCTCCAACCCTCTGTGAACAGTGCACATGATCAATGGTCACACCCATATAGTTGCATATGAAACTGGTCGTTGGTTTCGGTCGTTAGGCACTGTATTGTACTATACTGTGTATAAGGGGTGGGGATATCTGCAGTCAGTTTAGACTGAAGATGTCACTTAGTTGAGTGATGAAACTTATCTGTCAATAAACAATGTATCCAGATGAACTGATTCAACGTTTTTTGATTACAATGGGTGTGTTCCCCATTACATTTAAGCAAGCTCGGGCCACCCCGCTGCTCAAAAAAACTACTCAACTCGGCCAAGGTTGAAAACTACAGATCGGTCTCACTCCTACCCTTTTTATCAAAAAAATACTTGAGCACACAATCTTTAACCAAATCTCTGAATTCCTTTCTGAGAACAGATCCGAATCAGTCTGGCTTTAAGTGGGGTCACTCTACCAAGACTGCACTCCTGTTGGTAATAGACTCACTACATTTGGCTAGAGCTGCTGGTCAGTCCTCAGCTTTATTGCTGCTAGATCTGTCAGCTGCCTTTGACATGGTTAACCACCAAATGCTCCTCTCCACAATCACTGAGCTTGGTATCTCAGGATCTGCCCTCCACTGGTTTGTGTCCTACCTCTCAGGGAGTTCTTTTACAGCAGCTTGGAGGGGCCAAGTGTCCAAACTGCACGGCTTATCCACAGGGGTGCATCAAGGGTCAATGCTCAGTCCCCTTCACTTCTCAATATACACCACCTCACACGGTGCAATCATTCGCTCCCATGGTTTCCTCATACCATTGCTATGCTGCCGATACCCAGCTCTTCCTATCATTCCCGCCAGATGACCTCACAGTCTCGGCACGGATATCATCATGCCTTGTTGATATCGCTGCATGGATGAAATAAGACCACCTTCAGCTTAACCTATCCAAGACTGAGCTCCTTGTCATCACAGCCAGTCCATCCTTACAACAACAGATCAATATCCAGCTCAGATCAACCCAACTCATGCCCACAAAGTCTGCCCAAAACCTGGGTGCTATGATTGATAACCAACTAACCTTTAAGGTTCACGTGGCCTTGATTGCTTGGTCGTACCGATTTGCCCTGTACAACATCAGGAAAATTAGACCCTACCTGTCTGAGCATGCAGCACAACTCCTGGTACAGGCTCTTGTAATATCACGAATTGACTACTGCAATTCCTTACTAGCAGGTCTCCCTGCATGCACTTTCAAACCTCTGGAAATGATCCAGAACATGGTGGCGCATCTGGTCTTCAACCAATCCAAAACAGCACATGTCACTACGTTGTCCATATCCTTCCACTGGCTCCCAGTTGCTGCCCACATCAAATTCAAAACCTTGATGCTCACTTACAAATAAGCAACTAAAACGGCTCCCGCCTTCCTGAACTCCCTCATTCAGGTCTACACTCAGTCCCACTCACTACGCTCTGCCAATGAAAGGCACCTGGCACTTCTGCCACAACAGGGCCCTAAATCACTAACCAGACTCTTTCTCTTCTGTAGTTCCCCGGTGGTGGAATGAGTTACCACACTCCATTCAATCCACTGAGTCCCTCTCCAGCTTTAAGAAGTTAAAGACCCAGGTCATTCACGAACACCTCCACACCTGAGGGTATTAAAAAAAAAAAAAAAAACAAACTTCGCTTCTATGGACCCTATGCATTGCCTTTGTACACTGCCTGTTGACACATATGTCCTATCAGACTTGAACCTCTGTTTTTTGCCACTTAATTGCATTGTCGCCTCCTGACTAGATCCTTTCTTGTTTTGTATTAACTCTCAGATGTACGTCGCTTTGGATGAAAGCATCTGCTAAATGAAATTGTAACATTGTAAGGGTGTTACTATTGCAGTAAGTGGACTCTCGAAGTGAGTGAACCCAAAAGTATCAACAAGCACCAGAAAGGCTTTACTTAGAGGATCAGCAGCCTTATTCAGATGGATACTGAAATCACCAAGAATTAAAATACCATCAGAGTGAGTACAAGGCCTGAGACAAATTCTCCAAAATCTTCAAGAAATAATGAGCAACAGTCAGGAGACCGACAGAGTATCTCAATTTGGACTGAGCCGAGTCTATTCATGGCTGAGTGAGATGTACCAAAAACAAGAGACTCAAAAGACTGGAATTTAGACTCAAGTCTAGAAGTCAGATTGAAAATAGATTTATAAATCAAGGCAACACCCCCACCTTGTTTATTTGCGCGAACTACCTGGACATACGTATAGTCAGGTGGGGAAGCGTCGTTTAAGGGAAGGAAAAGATTTGGTTTCATCCATGTTTCACATAACCAGTGGTGGCTGGTGTTAAAAACTTTTTTTGGGGGGGGCGGGGGGGTGCAATTTATCTTGGCACAGCATACCTGACAGCTGCTTTAATGTCCACAAAGTCACGGAGTTATTAAGAAGGACCGTGCAGCCTATAGATTTTATGAGGGTTCGTAAACAACTGAAGTATGCTAGCCACAGAGTCTCAGTGTTACTTGCTATGTGTTTTTCTGGACTGTTAATGGATGACATCCTACCTGACTCTATGTTGTCTGAGTTGCTAGTGCCAGTAATCAAAGACAAAACCGGTAAAATATCCAGCATAGAAAATTATAGGCCAATTAAGCTGGCTAGCATACTGTAACGTGCATGGATAAGTAGACACGTTGGCCGCTGGCTGAAGGGTCTGACCCTTTATTTGAGCGGTTAGCGATGTCTCCTGCGGTGCAGGCGATACGGGTTTGCGTCCCGGCTGCGGCAGTTCCTGTGGTTGCCCCCCTAATTCGCTATATTGGTGTCAGAAGTGGGATGGGGAGACCGTAAGGCCATCGGAAGCATATGCATCCAGAGGCGTGAAGAAGCTGATATGCTTCTGATATGCACCTTGTCGGACCCCAAGATGGAACACTGTCGCCTGATCTCTTCAATGTGTATATGGATGATCTTTCCAAAAAGTTAAAAGACTGTAAAACTGGCTGTATGGTGGGGGATAGTCTTGTGATGTACGCTGATGACTTAGTCATACTGTCTCCGTATAGTGCTGGCCTACAGCAACTGCTCACTCTGCTCAAGTTATGGTGTGCAGCATGACGTGCTAAAACCAAGGAGTACCAGAAGCAAAATTTTCCTTCATTCTTCTTGGTAGACCAAGCACCAAATGAAGTGAACAAAATGAGATAACTGGGTCATATCATCAGGAATGATCTATGTGATGACGATGATGTGCAGCACCAGTGTTGCAAACTGTACGCACAAGCCAATATGCTGGCACTCAAATATCACATGTGTACAGATGAGGTTAAAACTGCTCTTTTTAGAGCCTACTGTGCGCCGCTCTATACTGCCCACTTGTGGTGCAGTTATAGCAAAGCAACAATGAAAAAGCTGCAGGTAGCATATAATGATACATTTAGAATCTTGCTCAAGCTTCCAGGATGGACAAGTGCAAGTCATGTGTTTGTGACGAGTAATGTTCCTACTATTCATGCTGTGTTGAGGAATTTTATGTACAAATTTATGGGTCGATGAATTGATTTTAAGACTGTTATGATAATGCTGTTAACTGAGCCTACACAAAGTGACACAAGGTACTCCTCTTGTTTCTGGAAAAACTGGAACAAATGTCTGTATAGCTTTTCATGGTGGACTTGTGAACTGCTGTTTTTAGTTGTATTTTTGTGTTGTTGTCCTGTGTTGTATTTCTTTGTTGATGTTTTAAATATGGACCTACCTTTGCGTCTGAATAAAGTAAGATTTGATTGATTGATTGTAGACGGTGGATGATTGACAGCGGAGATGAGGCGTGGTGGTGGGTGTGAACATGATTGACAGCCGCGATAATTGTCCAATCACATTAGATCAAAAAACATGAAAACAATACCAATTCTCTACCAATAAAAGTGGGAGTGTCTGGGGCGCACAGAACTGCGCCCCATGGAAAATCTGAAGAAACCAATCAGACAGCAGCCTCAGGTCACCTGCTCGCCACAAGTTTGAGGGCTTACATAAGGTATAATTTGGCCGGCGCCCCCCCATGGGTAGCGGAATGTGCAAAAATACTCCAGTCTGTGTTTTCAAAACAGTCCTGGAGTTCAGAGACTGCTCCTTCTGGCCAGACAGTGGTTGTCTTTACTGCTGGCTTGACCCGTTTTATTGGGGGTTTGTAGGCTGGGACCAGGAACAAGCAGAGGTGGTCAGAATGCCCCAGGTGGGGACAGGGAGTAGCTTTGTATGAGTCCTTGATGTTTGTATAGAGATGGTCCAGGGTGTTTTGTCCCCTAGTGGGGCAGGAGACATGCTGATGGAATTTGGGCAGTACAGCCCTGAGGTTAGCCTGATTAAAGTCAGCACCTATGATAAAGGCATTGTCCGGGTGTTGGGTCTGTTGTCTGCTGATGGCACATTGTAGCTGCTTAAGTGCTACCTTAGCATTAGCATGTGGGGGGGATGTATACAGCGGCGATGGTAATGGCCGTTAGCTCCCTGGGCAGGTAAAAAGGCCTGCACTGAATCATAAGGAGCTCCAGATCAGCAGAGCAATGCCTTTCAATGATCTTTATATTGTTGCACCAAGACTTACTGACATAAATACTCAAACCTCCTCCGCGGGTCTTGCCGGAGTCCGCTGTCCTGTCAGCACGAAAGGCTGTGCGGCCCGCTAGCTCGACTGCCGAGTCGCCATGTTGCTGTTGAGCCAAGTCTCCGTAAACATCAGCAGACAGCAGTTCTGCAGCCTTTTCTGAGAGGACAGCCTGAGTCTCATCTCCTCCATTTTGTTAGCTAACCACCGGTCATTAGCCATGAAGATGCTGGGGAGGGAAACTTTGAAGGGAGCGCTACATAGCTTAGCATGTAGCCCGCCACGTTCCGCCCTCTTCTGTTTACGCTGCCGACAGGGGGCAGCGTTTCCACTGCGAGGCCGGTGAGCGGATCATATGGATGGGGAGTTGTCCGTGATGGTGGAGGAAGTGAGTAATCCGTTCTGAGGTTTACAGTTCCTGACGGCTGTAGAAGAGCTCAGGACCTACACTTGTAAGTAAACTTAAAACTAACGTATAAATAACAAAGAAAACACGACACTGAACAGGGAGCCGCAGTAGCCGCTGCGTCCAGCGCGCCGCCATCTTGTTATAAAGTCGAACTTATGGGGTATTGTGTGTAGATTGATGAGGAAAAAAAAAGGAATTTAATCCATTTTTGGAATAAGCCTGTAACATAACAAAATGTGGGGAAAGTGAAGGGGTGTGAATACTTTCCGGATGCACTGTATATGCTAACCTACATGGCCAATAAAAATGATTCTGATTTGATATGTATGAGGGCAGTGTGACAGTGGTGAGGTATGAGGTAGAAAGGACGGATGGGTTCAAGGTGGAGATGGGATTACATCAACGCTCGGCTCTGAGCCCTTTCTTGTTTGCAATGGTGATGGACAGGTTGGCGGACAAGATCAGGCAGGAGTCTCTATGGACTCTGGTGTTCGCGGATGACATTGTGATCTGTAGTGAGAGTAGGGTGCAGGTTGAGGAGAGCCTGGAGAGGTGGAGGTATGCACTGGAGAGAAGAGCATTGAAAGTCAGTAGGAGCAAGACGGAATACCTATACATGAACAAGAGGGTGGACATCGGAAAGGTGAAGATGTAAGGAGTAGAGGTGGTGAGGGTGAATTAGTTTAAATACATGGGGTCAACTGCTCAAAGTAATGGGGAGTGTGGAAGAGAGTTAAGAAAGAGGCAGGCAGGGTGGAATGGATGGAGAGGAGAGTCAGGAGTGATTTATCCCAAAATGTATTTCTGATTTTTCCCTTTTTTCTCCCAATTTAGCGGCCAATCAATCCCTATTTTAGTTCAAACACCCACCCTCGTACGGCATGCGTTCGCCAACTGCATCTCTCCGTCCGGCAGTCTCGAAGGAGACGCTTCGCCACTTTCATGACAAGGCGACTCCAGGCCGAACCACTGCTTTTTCCGACACACACAGAGACGCATTCACGTGACGAACACAAGCCGACTCCGCCCCCCTCCCGAAGACAGCGTTGCCAATTATTGCTGCTTCATCGAGTCCGGCCACAGTCGGATCTGACGAGACCGAGGCGCGAACCCCGGTCCCCAGTGGGCAACTGCATCGACACAAAGCCGATGCTTAGACCGCTACACCACCGCGGACCCAGTCAGGAGTGATTTAGGACAGAAGGGTACCAGCAAGAGTTAAAGGGAAGGTTTGAAAGACGGTAGTGAGACCAGCTAAGTTGTATGGTTTGGAAATGGTGGCACTGATGAAAAGACAGGAGGCGGATCTTTCTCCGCCAGCTCAGGAAGTTCAACCTGCCACAGGAACTGCTGATTCTGTTCTACATTGCAATAATCCAGTCTCCTCTCTGCACATCCATCACTGTCTGGTTTGGATCAGCCACCAAACAGGACAAGGACAGACTACAATGGACAGGTAAGTGAAGAGAAAATCATTGGTGCCAACCTGCGCTCCTTTTGGGACTTATACATCTACAGAGTCAAGAAATGGGTAGGTCACATCACTGCAGACCCATCACACCCTGGTCACAACATGTTCCAACTTTTGCCGTCTGGTAGTTGCCATAGAGCACTGTGCACCGGAACAACCGGATATAAAAACACATTTTTTCCCCCGCGGGCTCATTCACATGAATGATTAACATTCAAATATATCCAACTATTTTGTATATACTGTACTGTACATGTTGTATATACTGTACTGTACACTGCACGTATACTGGTACACTCCGTCATGTCCATATACCTCAGGCATGTATGTAAGTAACCTGCAAACATTTACGTATTTCAGCATCTCTGATATATTATCTGCATCATTGCACTTTATGGCCTCTTATTTCACCTGTATATGTTGTGGTTCAACCCCCTGCTCGGCCCTCTGGCTCCACCGTGAAGTCACGAAGCACATCTCCATCTGTCTCTGGAAGTAGCTCTGAAACACCAGGCACGTCTGCGCGCGCTCTTAGAGCGTGGCATAGACACAATCTACAACAACGCACCTGTCTACAATCAACAACCACGACACCTGCGAGTGATCAGCTCATCGCCAATCTACAAGACCCCAGCCAACCGAGTGTGTCGTCACCAGAAGGTGCCTAAGCGACAGTCAGTCGGTAACGTTGTCTAGCCTACCTAGTTCACTCGTGCCTTCTAGTCTAATTGTCAACCCAAGTTTTCGTGTTTCCTGCTGCCCTGTTTTAATCCTGTTTTCCCTGTCTCTTCAAGAACCCCTCGAGCTCTGCCTTCTCCCACGGACCCTCACCTCTCAACTGGAACTCAGGCTTTTGGTTTTGGACCTTTACAGGACTCACGCCTCTCTTGGATCATGGACACTTTTGCCTGCACATACATTTCATACATTGGACACGCTATTTACATACCACACCACACGTAGAGTTAATACTTACACATAGCCTAGACACACGACCGCTGGTCGACACATAGTTTAGACACACATCCCACAAACAAGACGAACAACGCACCGTACACAATACACTTTATTCTTGCGTTTTTCTTTGTTTAATGCTGTTAATAAAGCCGCCCTCCCGGCGGCTAAAGATTCCGCTGCCTCTGAACTGCCTCTTTTGGTTCCGCTCCGGCCGCTGCCATAACAGTATAAATCAATCCTTGGGTACATATCTGAAGATTGTTGCGTTATTGTGTATTTATTGTATGTTAAGTACAATGTTACAGTGCTACAATTTCATGCAGCAGACGATTTTATCCAAAGCGACATACATCCGAGAGTTAATACAACACAACCAAAGATCTGGTTATGGGACAACAATTCAAGTAAGAGCCAAAAAACTAAGTTCAAGTCCAGTAGGACATACGTGTCAACAGGCAGTGCACAAAGGCAATGCATAGGGTACATAGAAGCAATGTTTTGTGTGTGTATTTTTATGAATACCATCAGGTGTGGGAGGTGTCTGCGAAAGAGCTGGGTCTTTAGCTTCTTCTTAAAGATGGCGAGGGACGGGGGGCGCTGGTGAGCAGTAACATGTGAGGACGTCTTTAGATTGAGCTCCTGATCAGGGCGAACTTTTCATTAATATTTTAACTTTTCAGATCAAAAACAGATAAATTAGGTTTAACACACACGATACTTTACCGCTAGCACACCGGACTCACAACCCTGTACTTGCATATCGATCATCTAGAAGACGCGATGGGCAAAAACAAATCCAGCAGTGACCAGGCCGCTAAAGCCTCGGGCTCTGTGAAAGCCCCGGACGAGGAGTCTGCAGACCTATCTGGGGTGATGGCTGCCATCGCGAGCAGTGAGAGCAAGATCTTGGCACGGATCGATTCATTCACAGAGGATCTGAATGCAAAAATAGACGCTATAAAGGCCGGCATGGCGAAACAAGAGACCCGTCTGAAAGACGTGGAGGACGGCCTGAACACATACTCAGACAAGACCACGAAAATGGAGGAGGACATCGGCCAGCTAAAATCTGAAGTCGCTATGCTACGCCAGAAGGTAGACGGTCTGGAGGGGCGACAACGCCGGTGTAATGCAGGTATTGTCGGGATAAAGGAGGGATTGGAGACCAGCGGAGGAGGCCAGCAGCCTACCGTTACCATCGCTACACTACTGCAGGAGTTACTGGGCCTCAGCTTCACCCCGACCCTAGACTGGGCTCACCGCGGCCTGCGGCACTCCACCAACAAAGGAGAACCCCCCAGGATCATCGTGGTGGAGTTTCACTATTTCTCAGAGAGGGAGGAGGTTTTCCGCAAAGCTGCCCGTTCAGCTCCGTTGAGCCTGCACGGCAAGAGAGGGAGCATCTTCCCGGATTACACCGCGGCAGTGGCGAAGAAGAGAGCGGCCTTCTCCGAAGCTAAACGGCTCCTCCGGAGCTGCCAGGGCGTCAAGTTCGGGATCCAGTTCCCGGCGGTGCTTCGTATCACTTCATCGTCCGGGCAAGAAAAGCGGTTCGAAGACCCATCTAAGGTGATGGGTTATATCAGGGAGAATCTAAAGCCTCAGGACAATGTACAGTAAGATGTTGATAAACTCCAATATATTTGTGGATTTGTTGGGAATCACCTTCGTGTTCCTCGTCCCCGGGTCCGTTGATGTGAAGAAAACAGCCACCACGTTTTAGGGGATTAAAATGATTTTATTGAGTACAGATCTGGAGACACACTGCCAATCTGTCGTGTGTGTCTGACTTTCTTTGTGTGTGAGCTTCTTTATATGCTAAACCTCCCTTGTTCATTCATCACACATGACCTTGATTTTCCTGTCCACTATGTTTGGTCAATGCTCCCTTTCATGGTTGAGCTTTAGCGATCTCTAGGGAATTAGTAGATCAGCCTGGGTCCTCAAGGCTCTGTTTTTGTTTGGTAGCTAGTAGGCAGGGACTTTTTCTTTTCTTTTCTCTTTTCGTTTTTAGAAAAAATGTTTGACACTCAGAATACAGGTTATCTTCGTTTTTTGAGCTGGAATATAAAGGGAATTCACAATCCAGTAAAGCGTAGTAGGGTTTTTGTACATTTAAAATCTTTGAGAGCTGATGTCATGTTCTTACAGGAAACCCACCTTCGGTCAAGTGAAGACACAAAACTAAAAAAAAAAGCTTGGATAGGACAAATTTTCTGTTCCAGGAATGAGAACAGAACGCGGGGCACGGCCATCTTGATCAGGAAGGGTATCCCATTCGTTCCACTACTGACTATTTCTGACCCCAGGGGAAGGTATGTGATAGTGACGGGTAACCTGTATGGTACACTTGTGGCACTGGCAAATGTATATGGACCAAACTGGGATGACCCACTTTTTTTCTCTAGTTTCATAGCAGCCCTCCCAGACTTAAATAATTACCGATTAATATTGGGGGGAGATTTTAATTGTGTATTACATCCATATTTGGACAGATCAAACCCAAGACCTAATAGTAAAGTTTCGAAGGCAGGTGCTGTTATCCATTCATTTATGGAATCCTACTCTCTTTTTGATCCCTGGAGAAGAAACAACCCAACTACTAAACAATACCCCTCCCCCCCCCCCCCCCCAAGTGCTCCATTCTTACTCAAGGATTGATTTTTTTCTCCTGGATAGTAGGGTCCTTCCTATGGTTAGGGGGAGCCAATATAATAGTATTGTTATTTCGGATCATAGTCCTGCACATCTAGATATAGGTTTCATAGACTGCCCTAAACCCCAACGCACCTGGCGATTTGATCCTCTATTGCTGTCCAGGGACTCCTTTAAAAATGTTCTCTCCCAGCAGATAGATATCTTTATGGAATTCAACCATACTCCGGATATGCCACTAACTATTGTTTGGGAGGCTCTCAAAGCCTACCTTAGAGGCCAAATAATCTCATACACAGCACATGAGAGAAAGAAACATAAACAACGTCTAACAGAACTGTCCCATAGTATAGCGGAAGTGGACCGTTCATATGCCGATTCCCCAACACCTGAACTTTATAAGAAAAAATTATTATTAAAAACAGAATTCGACAATCTCTCCATTAAACAAACAGAACAATTATTCTTTAAATCAAAACAGACATTTTATGAGCATGGAGAGAAAGCTGGAAAACTATTAGCCCACCAGGTTAGACAGCCCATAGCCGCTAACACTATTTCTGAAATTTGTACAGCAGCTGGGGTAAAGACTGCCGACCCTGACACCATCAATAACCAGTTTAAACAATTTTATATTACCCTTTATAGTTCAAAACCGCCCAGCGACTTGTTGCATATTTCAACTTTTTTAGACGGTCTGACCACACCAAAGATTGCGCTTGAAGACAGAGCACAGATAGACAGAGAGATATCAACAGAGGAAGTGATACAAGCAATTAAATCCATGCAGAGCAACAAAGCACCAGGTCCGGATGGTTTCACAATTGAAATGTATAAAGAATTTGCTACCAAGTTGGCACCAGTACTTAACCTGATGTATCAGGAAATTTTTAACCAACAGACATTGCCCCAAACTATGATGCAGGCAATCATATCAGTGTTACTTAAAAAAGAAAAAGATCCCCTAATGTGTGGCTCCTACCGTCCTGTAAGCTTGTTGAATTGCGACTACAAAATCCTTACAAAAATCTTGGCCACCCGTATTGAAACTGTTGTCCCAACGGTTGTTAACCCTGATCAAACTGGTTTTATACCAGGCAGGCAGTCATTCTATACCATGCGCCGCCTATTTAATGTACTGTACACACCACATTCCGTAGAACAGACAGAAGTAGTGATTTCTTTAGATGCTGAAAAGGCATTTGACCGCATCAAATGGCAATATCTATTTGCTGTTCTAGAAAGGTTTGGCTTTGGTTTCGCATTCCTAGCATGGGTAAAAATATTGTATTGCTCACCGACAGCCGCAGTGCGGACGAATAATATTATTTCTGATTATTTTTCACTCCATAGGGGCTGCAGACAGGGCTGCAGCCTCTCTCCTTACTTGTTGGATTTGGCAATTGAGCCACTCGCTATAGCTCTTAGGGCAGAGGATGGCATTAAAGGTATCTCACGAGGTGGTAAATTGCATAAGGTATCACTTTATGCATATGACCTGTTGTTATATATATATCCAACCCAATAGAATCTATACCAAGACTATTACTTACCCTGGATAACTTTCGTCGCCTGTCAGGTTATAAGATAAACTATTCAAAGAGCTTGCTTTTTCCGATTAACCACACTGATAGAGACTACTCTAGCTTTCCATTCAAACTTGAACATAATGTATTTGTCACCCATACAATGGGGAGGTTATATAACCATAACTTTAAAACACTAATAGAACGAACAAAACAAGATTTTAAAAAGTGGTCAACGCTACCAATTTCATTAGCGGGCCGCATTAATATAGTTAAATGACAGTCTTACCCAGATTTCTCTGTCTTTTTCAAATGATTCCCATATTCATACCTAAGACAACTTTTCAACAATTAGATAGATTAATTTCATCATTCATCTGGAACAATTCAAAGCCCAGGATGAAGAAAATATACTTGAGGTCCCAAAGGAGACAGGGGGATTAGGTTTGCCTAACTTTGTTACTACTGGGCTGTGAACATTGTAAAACTTTTACATTGGGCATTTACATATGAGAATCAACAGGGTACAGATTGGGTTCACATGGAACTCTTATCCAATCCTTTACCGATATTCACCTCTCCACTACCACATAATCATAACATACAAATAACAAACCCAGTGGTTAAAGCTTCACTTAGGATATGGCTCCAGTTTAGGAGGCACTTTGGATTAAAGCATGCTAGCAGTCTTTTTCCAGTAGCAAATAATCAATTCTTCTTGCCATCTGTGTTAGATAACACATTTCAACTTTGGCATAGAAATGGACTGGTGTTCTTCTGTGATCTATTTAAAGATGGAACATTCGCCTCATTTGAAACACTTACCAAAGACCATAACATACCCAGATCCCATTTTTTAGATACCTTCAAATCCGTAGTTTTGCCAAGAAAGTGTTTCCCTCATTTCCGTATCTGCCAACCAGGAGCCAATTAGATGTTATTCTAGAGAAGGATCCCTTTGGGAAAAAACGGGTCTCTATAATTTACACACTGATACAGGGATTGAAACAGATATCCTTGGACAAAACAAAAACTGCATGGGAGAGAGATTTGGGTGTAGAGCTTTCTGAAGAGGCATGGCGGGACAGCTTAACTCGTATTCATACGTCTTCATTGTGTATACGACATGGGTTAATTCAGTTTAAGGTGCTTCACCGTCTTCACTACCCGGGGGGACAAGCTTACCAGAATCTTTCCCACCACAGACCCTAGCTGTCCGAGGTGCAGTCATAGTCCAGCCTCGGTGTGACACATGTTCTGGGCATGCCCCTCCCTCAACAGTAATTGGGGATAGATATTTAATGTATTCTCACATATCTGTAAACAGACCATAAACCCCGATTTTCACACAGCCGTCTTTGGCATACCACCCCCTAACTGCAAGGTCACAACTTTGCAGGCAAATGCTCTAGCATTTGCCTCACTACTAGCACGCAGACTTATCCTATTTAACTGGAAGTCAAATAAAGCGCCATCATTTTTTGCAGTGGTTGAGGGAGGTGCTGTCCTTTCTACCTTTAGAAAAGCTCCGATATAAAATATGTAAAACCCGCAAAAACTTTACTTTGACCTGGAGTCCTTTCATAGACTTTATTGAAGGGTTTCCCTTTTATTGAATGTACTTTTTATTTACCTGGTTGTAACGAAAATACTTATAGATATATGTGTACAACTTTATATTGTCTTCAAAAATATGGTTATTATGTAGAATTGGAATAAGAAATCCCTGCGTAGTCCTTATTTTTTTAGCCTTGGGGGGGAGGGGGGATTCCTGCACGTTTATTTTTGTTGTTGTTGTTGTTGTTGTTCGTGTGCTTTGTATATCTGTTCCAAAAAAACTTGGAAATTGGAAAATAAAGTTTATAAAAAAAATTTAAAAAAAAGATGGCGAGGGACTCAGCGGACCGAGTGGAGTTTGGTGACTCGTTCCACCACCAGGGAACTACAGAAGAGAAGAGTCTAGCTAGTGAGTACACTGAGTGAGCTATGAAACCAGAGTCAAATTCCATGTAGTGCTAACATACATGGCCAATAAATCTGATTCTGATTCTATAGGTTTAGCCTAGATTTACTTGAAATCCGTTTAAAATATGACTAATCCCTGGAATATAATCACTAGCTGCTGGCCCATCACCTCTCTGGGTGGTTTCATGCTTGTTTACATTTGGAAGCTTGTGCCTCTAATGCCTGCTTCCTTTTATCTTGTATTATTTCAGCCCTTCTATTTTTGGACATTGTCCATGGCTTTTGTTGGCCATATCACTGCTGAACGCTATGCTGGATTAGTCTAGATTGTTAGCACGTCTTAACTTGGTTGTGATCGGCTAGTGAACCTAGTCCCGGAACTTACGAGACTGCGAATGACAAGCACACAGGACCTGTCGTGGATTCTTTGACGGTCCACCGGCCCACCTATGCGGCGGCCCAGCGGGATTTGTGCCGGTATGCCCGATGACCAGTACACCAGTGTGTGATGGTTTACGGTACACATCAACTTTCAAATGCTCCTCAGCACCAATAGAGATTTCAGTTTATGAAGGCTAACCTGTCATTGTTCACGTCCTCCCTGAGGAACTTGATGTAGTTGTCCACCAAGTTGATGTGGTCAGTGAAATGTGGTATGTCCTGTGATTTAATTTGAACCCAGGTGTCGTCCACATACCTAAAGCAATGGCTATATGGTGTCCCAAGATAGGACATCGACCCTCTTTTCTACTTTCTCTATATACAGGTTGGCAACTATAGGTGAAACTGGGAAACCCATAGCACAGCTATGTTTCTGCTAATAGTACTTCCTCATGTAAGTGAAGTACATAGACTGAAGACACAGCTTCAGGAACAGACACAGTTGGTCGGGGTTAAGGGTTGTGCAATTGCCAAGAGTCGGGTCATCTTGTAATTTCATACGGACTACCTTCACCGCTTCAGTAACAGGAACGCATGTGAAGAGGGACGTATCATAAGAGATCGTCGTTTCATCCTTCTCCATGATGACGTCCCTCATCTTGTCCACAAAATCCATAATGTTCTGGATTTGGTGTTCAGTAGCGCCTACCAACGGGTAAAGGATACATGCCAGAAAGTTAGAGATGCTATAAGTCTCTGAGTTAATCATACAAACAATAGTCTGTGATAACACATTCTGTT
Source organism: Lampris incognitus (assembly GCF_029633865.1). Taxonomy (NCBI): domain Eukaryota; kingdom Metazoa; phylum Chordata; class Actinopteri; order Lampriformes; family Lampridae; genus Lampris; species Lampris incognitus. The sequence goes on along the minus strand of NC_079217.1, from coordinate 68,761,928 downwards.
CATGTGTCTTCAGTAAACCATACATACAGATGAGGTGTAGCTATCCCTGGGTGTAAGCTATGATACAAAACTCGGTCAATAGCTTTGTCCAGTTCTAACAGCTTGAGGTAATCAACACCTTTCACTTGTAATCACTACCTGGATTTTGTTTCAGGGTACGTCATAAGTACTTATGGCACTAGCTAACATCGTAACTCTCATGATAGTCTATCTGGTTTAATAAAACAGTTCACCTATCTTTGTCTGCCAGAAGGATGATGATGATGATGTCATGACAGAGTGGTTGGGGCAGCGCCCATGAGCTATTTTTAGCCCTTTTCGAGCGGAAGTGGAAGCTTCGCAGCCAACGGAAGTCAGACATCAGATGCACAAGACTACATTAGAAGTAAGCAGTTTGTTGTAATTTTCTTCGTTTTTTGCGTAATTTAATATTATCAGATATACGGCAGCATATACGTGAGTTGGTGTTGTAAACACAGCGGACACTGCCCCGCATGTTGCTGAGGCACACCGAAACTTTTGTCCGAAGTTGCTCTATTATCGGGTCCATGATGTGGATGGATTTCTGAATCCGTGACTGTTAGCATGTCCACGAGCAGGGCTTGCCTTGGCATGACAGCAAAATTTAGCCCCTTTGCAAGGACGTCTTTGTCTGTCTGGGTGGATTGTCTGTTGGTCAGATTCATCGCCCAATTGTTCACATCCCCTGCCGGTCTGGCATCGTCTCTGCCTGCCATCGAGGGAACAGTTTAATGCCTGCCGATGACTCCGGTGTGTAGGACGTAGTTTGAATGTATTTTGCTTCCTGAATTTTGACTTTCCGTGCTGTGCTAGACGAGCCTTCTCTGTGACCTCAATCACCAGTGGGAATGTCGTCTCATCTAGACGCGATGTTAGTCTCTGTCCAATCAGCCCCTCTTTGGCTTTCAAGACGTTGAAATTTGCTTGTCTCACCCTTTCATTCAACATATGATTCTATACCTGCTGGAGGATCTTGCTAGCTTGGTGGTTCTTGGAACAAGATTTCATTTGCAGGCTCCTTGGTGTAATCCCACTCTTTCTTCACTTGAGGTCAAGTAGTTTTTGTAGTCCACCATCTTATGCACCACTTGCGCTTACTCATGTATAAGTTTAAGGCAATTCTCACCAAAACTGTTTATAAGGTTGGGGATCCTTGCAGTCAGCTGAGAACTGACCAATTCACTTAGAATCAGAATCATGTTTATTGGCCATGTAGGTTTGCACAAACATGGAATTTGACTCCCGTTTCATGGCTCTCTTAGTGTACTTAAAATAGAATAGCAACACTACAACACATCAATCTTCAGATATACACAAGGATTGACTCTACACAGGCAAAATAAGAAGTGTTAAGGTGCAATGGTGCAGAGAATATATCAAAGGTGCCGAAAGAGATGTTTGCATGTTATTTACATATACATACCTGAGGTAGCTGGACAGGACAGAGCGTACCGGTGTATGTACAGTGTATAGTACAGCATATACAAAATGGTTGGATTTATTGAAAGTTTTAAGTGTTCATTTGAATCACAGCTCACAGAAAGAAACTGTATAGCTGGTTGTTTTGGGTTACAGTGCTCTTTAGCGCCTACCAGAGGGGAGGAGTTGGAACAGGTTGTGACCAGTGTGTGATGGGTCTGCAGTGATGTTGCCTGCCCGTTTCCTGAGTCTGGAGGTGTATAAGTCCTGAATGGAGGGCAGGTTGGCACCATTGATTTTATCTGCAGACTTAACTGTCCATTGTACTCTGTCCACATCCTGTGTGGTGGCCAAACCAAACCAGACAGTAATGGATGTGCAGACGACAGACTCGATTATTGCGGTGTAGAACTGAATCAACAGTTCCTGAGGCAAGTTGAATTTCTTGAGCTGGCAGAGAAGGTACATCCTCTGCTGGGCCTTTTTGAGGACTATGTCTATGCTGAATGCCCATCTTAGGTTCTGGGAGATTTTGGAACCTAGAAATATGTAGGTTTTCACACTGTGTTGTTGAGTATAGTTGGGGGGGGGGCAGTATGTAGACTCGTCACAATCCCGGATAAGATCAATGATGGTTGTGTCGTCCAAAAACTTCAGGAGTTTAACAGACGGGTCACCTGAGGTGCAGTCATTTCTGTAGAGGAAGACAAGTAGAGGGGAGAGCACACACCCCTGGGGGGCGCCAGTGCTGATTGTCCAGGTGCTGGATATGATTTTCCCCACTCTCACCAGCTGCCTCCTGTCTGTCAGGAGGTTTTTACTCCACTGGCAGATGGGGGCTGGTTCAGTGAGCTGGGTGAGTTTGGAGTGAAGGATATCTGTGATGATGGTGTTGAACGCTGAGCTGAAGTCCACAAATAGGAACCTTGCGTATGTCCCTGGGGAGTCGAGGTGTTGGAAGATGTACCGCAATCCCATGTTGACTGCATTGTCCACTGACCCGTTTGCTCAGTAGGCAAACTGCAGGGGGCCTGTGATTTCCTTCAGGTGGGCCAACACCACTCTCTTGAAGGATTTCATGACCACAGACATTAGGGCAATGGGCCAATAGTCATTTAATCCTGTGATACGGGGTTTCTTGACAACTGGAATGATAGTAGAGCTCTTGAAGCAGGAGGGGACTTCCCACAGCCCCATTTATCTATTGAAGATCAGTGTGAAAATGGGGGCCAGCTGGAAAGCACAAACTCTAAGACAGGAGGGTGACATGCCATTTGGGTCTGATGGCTTCCTGGCCTTCTGTCTCTGGAAGAGCTGGTACATGTCCTCAACACAAATCCTGAGTGTGGTTGGGGGTTTGGTGGGGAGAGGGGCTGGCAGGGAGGACATTTGGTTGTGCATTGTGGCTTGAGAGGGTGAGAGGTGTGAAAGTTTGCTTTTCAAACCTGCAGTAAAATCCATTTAGGTCATCAGCCAGTTGATGGTTCCCTGCAGTGTGTGGGGATGGTCTCCTGTAGTTCGTAATGTCTTTCAAACCACTCCAGACTGATGATGGGTCATTGGCAGAAAACCTGTTCTTCAACTTTGTGCCACTCTGATCTCCTTTGTGAGTGTATTTCTGGCTTAGTTGTACCTGATCCTATCTCCACTCATGTAGGCTTCTTCTTTGGCCTGGCAAAAGTGCCTGAGTTTATCTGTGAACCAGGGCTTATTGTTGTTAAAGGTAGAGAAGGTTTTGGTGGGCACACACGTCCTCACAAAAGCTGATGTAAGATGTCACAGTGTCAGTAAGTTCATCCAGGTCTGTAGATGCAGCCTCAAAAACGCTCCAGTCAGTGCAATCAAGGCAGACGTGGAGCACTCATTTGTCCATTTCCTCCCAGTTTTAACCACAGGCTTTGCAGATTTTAGTTTCTGCCTGTAGGTTGGGATGAGATGAATCAGACAGTGATCAGAGAGTCCCAGGGCTGCACAGGGGACAGAGCGATAGACGTCCTTTAATATTGTGTAGCAATGATCCAGAATGTTTTTGTCTCTGGTGGGACATTTAACATGCTGTCTGTATTTTGGCAGCTTGTGGCTGAGGTTTGCTCTGTTAAAATCCCCAAGGATAATGAGTAGGGAGTCTGGATATTTGTGCTCCATGTTTGTAATTTGATCAGCAGGTGTTTTAACGCCTCTTTAACACAGACCTGTGGTGGATATAGACACCGACCACAATAAATGATGAAAATTCCCGTGGTGAATAGAATGGTTTACAGTCGATGAAAAAGGTCTCTAAGTGAGGGCTGCATGATTTCTTCAACACTGTGACATCCGTACACCAACCTTCGTTTATGTAGAAGCATATGCTGCCACCCCGCTTTTTTCCAGATAGCGCCATATCGCGGCCCGCCCGGAGGAGTTGGAACTGCGGCAGATGAAGTGTACTGTCCGTGATATGCTCACTATGCCAGGTTTCAGTGAGACACAGGACGGCAGATCTGGAAAAGTCCGAGTTTTTTTTTCTGCTTAGGAGTAGCAGTTCGTCCATCTTGGTGGCCAGAGAGCGGACATTGGTCAGGTGGACTGACGGGAGCGTGGTTCTAAATCCCTGCTGTCGCCATTTCACGAGCGCTCCGCTGTCTTCTTCCGCCGGTGTCTTCATTGTGGTCCACACAGTGCTGCAGCAAAAGAAGACCTCGGCAAGACGTCCGTGAAAATGTTCAATTAAAGTCGGTAGAAAAGTCTGTTGGGTTTGTCCAGCGGACAGGAGGAGACTGAAAAGTTCTCCCCTGCTGCATGTGATCAGTGAGGGGCGCTAGAAACTAAGCAAATAAACCAAAATAGGAAAAGTGCAAGAGAGCGCAGAACCGAGGCTACTGTCTTCGGAGCCTTCTTGATGACAAAGAGAATGATGAAACTTTTTCCCACCAAACTTTGTTTCCAGATGAATTGATCAAACGTTTCTGGGATTTCTACACTTGGATTATTTATTTTTTTTTTAAGATTTGTTTTGTTTGGTGTTTTGCCTTTATTAGACAGTGCAATGAAAAGGTAGATGGTATTTTTTCTTTCCCCCCCTCCCCCCTTTTCCTCCCCAATTGTACTTGGCCAATTACCCCACTCTTCCGAGCCATCCCGGTCGCCGCTCCACCCCCTCTGCTGATCTGGGGAGGACTGCAGACTACCACATGACTCCTCCCATACATGTGGAGTCACCAGCCGCTTCTTTTCACCTGACAGTGAGGAGTTTCACCAGGGGGACGTAGCGCGTGGGAGGATCACACTATTCCCCCAAGTTCCCCCTCCCCCCTGAACAGACGCCCCGACCGACCAGAGGAGGCGCTGGTGCAGTGAGCAGGACACATACCCACATCCGGCTTCCCACCCGAGGACACGGCCGATTGTGTCTGTAGGGACACCTGACCAAATCGCAGGTAACACGGAGATTCGAACCGGCGATCCCTGTGTTGGTAGGCAACAGAATAGACCGCTACGCTACATGGGCGCCTCAAAAGGTAGATAGGATATGAGGGCGAGAGAGAGGGTATGACGTGCAACAAAGGTCGTCGGCTGGATTAGAACTGGTGACGTTGTGACCACGTGGTATGTGCTCTAACAGCTCAGCTATGTGGACGCTCAGTACCTGGATATTTGAGCATGCATCGAGACGTTTTTCTGAAGTGGTAAGAAAACCAATTTCTCAGACATTTTACTTTTCTGAACAAGTGCTTTCCCAGAGACTTGGTGTACAGTGACAGGGTGCCTTACAGAAGGACCTCTCACCGCAAGCCCTGTCTCCTGCTGCACACTGGTTAGGGTTGTTTTACCTGACACATTTCTCAAAACGTGTCCTGTTCTCCAATGACTGCCTCAGACCTCATTTTATGTCAAAGTATTGCCTATTGTAAATGCCAAATCATCATAACCTCGTTTCAGTATGTTATATCATACTTTTTAGTCAGCAGAAAAGTGGATGAATGAATCTAAAGATAAAAGTATGGGCACCAAGGTATAGGGGACATCAGGCCACATGGGGAGTGTGATGATTATTGGTTGTGGCTTCATGATTTGAAATGTTAGCTGAGGAATTTAATGGATGTGGGTACTTACCTAGTTAGGTGCATTAACTGAGTGGACTGACTCACCCTCAGCCTGGTTCTCTAGCTCTCTGGGAGACTTGGTGGTCCCCAAACCTCCATCGACTGCCTCAGAGCTGCTGCTGAGTTTGGTGTTGGGGTCTCTCTTGGGTTTAGGAGGGGGCTGTTTTCGAGAGTTTAGGTTGGTGTCCTCATCTCCGCCTCCCACTGAGTGGAGTGACTGGGAGCGCACAGTGAACCCCTGGGCACAGGTGGGAGGAAGTCGATCCTGGGGGGCCGGCATTGTCATAAAACCCATCCTGAAATGTTTCCCAGAGTAGGAACCCTCCGCTGTCCTGGCAATGTTATCACCAATTCTGCTACAAAACACAGATAAACAGAGCATCACACTAACAGCTTTTAACAATATTACAAACACAGATGAACTACTGACCCTAGCACAGTCTACCCACGGAGCTGCATGAAGAATAGAGCCTGATGGCTAGGGTTGGGCATTGAGAACCGGTTCCCAAATCCGATTCCAAAGGAATCATTAAGAAATTCTAATGTGGATTCTGCCGGCATGCAGCTTCCGTAGTTCTCGCCTCCGCAGGTTAAATGTGCGCCATCATGGACCAGAGCAAGCGGCGGTGGAAAGTGTGGCTCCATTTTGCCTTGAAAAGGGAAGTCGTGGCACAGTGCAACACCTGTGGCAACATTACGTTATGCAAGGGAGGACGCACAACAAATATGGCGAAACACGTTCGCCTGCACGGTGTCCAGATTAACCAGTGTACCGTGTCTGACACGTTGCGCCGGTCTGCATGTCCTGCCTTGGAGTCGTCAGCAAGCAATGTATACCTATATACTGTATGCGAACACTGAAATGTGTTTCTTCTGCGCTGGGCGCCGGCGTGTGTATGCAGCCCGAGAAGGCAGATATGCTCACGTTTGTAAACCATAACCGTTTCTAACTGAAGCAGTCGAGCACCTGGTAGTCCGGACCAGAGTGGGCCTGTGTCTTTACGTCTTCATCTTCATGTTGTTGCAAATGTAAATATAAGAATGAGACAGTCACATGAATGATCCGTTCTTAAATCAGAATGGTTTGTATAAAGTGTTTTTTTAAATACATTTTTCTTTTGTGAAAGCAGCATGTGACCAGTTTTGACCCCGCCTCTCAAAGAACCGGAATTGAGAATCGTTAATGACCGGAATCGAAAAGCAGAATCGGAATCAGAATCAGAATCGTTAAAAAATCCAAACAATGCCCAACCCTATTGATGGCCCAGTGGTTAGCATTGTGCCTCACAGTTATAAGGTCCTGGGTTCGAACCCCAGGCTGTCTCGGGTCCTTTCTGTGTGGAGTTCGCATGTTCTCTCGGTGTCTGCGTGGCTTTCCTCCAGGCGCTCCGGTTTCCTCCCACAATCAAAGACGTGTGTTAGGCTTCATACTCCTCCTACCTCTGTCCCTGACCCAAGCATGGCCAGGAGAACTCGAGATGCTGCACAGCGGCTGCCCACTGCTCCTAGCTACACAGCTGGATGACCAAGCATGGCCAGAAGAACTCGAGATGCTGCACAGCGGCTGCCCACTGCTCCTAGCTACACAGCTGGATGACCAAGCATGGCCAGAAGAACTCGAGATGATGAACAGCGGCTGCTCACTGCTCCGAGCTACACAGCTGGATGACCAAGCATGGCCAGAAGAACTCGAGATGCTGCACAGCGGCTGCCCACTGCTCCTAGCTACACAGCTGGATGACCAAGCATGGCCAGGAGAACTCGAGATGCATCACAGCGGCTGCCCACTGCTCCTAGCTACACAGCTGGATGACCAAGCATGGCCAGAAGAACTCGAGATGCTGCACAGCGGCTGCCCACTGCTCCTAGCTACACAGCTGGATGACCAAGCATGGCCAGGAGAACTCGAGACGTTGCACAGCGGCTGCCCACTGCTCCTAGCTACACAGCTGGATGACCAAGCATGGCCAGAAGAACTCGAGATGCTGCACAGCGGCTGCCCACTGCTCCTAGCTACACAGCTGGATGACCAAGCATGGCCAGAAGAACTCGAGATGCTGCACAGCGGCTGCCCACTGCTCCTAGCTACACAGCTGGATGACCAAGCATGGCCAGAAGAACTCGAGATGCTGCACAGCGGCTGCCCACTGCTCCTAGCTACACAGCTGGATGACCAAGCATGGCCAGAAGAACTCGAGATGCTGCACAGCGGCTGCCCACTGCTCCTAGCTACACAGCTGGATGACCAAGCATGGCCAGAAGAACTCGAGATGCTGCACAGCGGCTGCCCACTGCTCCTAGCTACACAGCTGGATGACCAAGCATGGCCAGGAGAACTCGAGATGCTGCACAGCGGCTGCCCACTGCTCCTAGCTACACAGCTGGATGACCAAGCATGGCCAGGAGAACTCGAGATGCTGCACAGCGGCTGCCTACTGCTCCTAGCTACACAGCTGGATGACCAAGCATGGCCAGGAGAACTCGAGATGCTGCACAGCGGCTGCCCACTGCTCCGAGCTACACAGCTGGATGACCAAGCATGGCCAGGAGAACTCGAGATGCTGCACAGCGGCTGCCCACTGCTCCGAGCTACACAGCTGGATGGGTTAAATGTAGAGGACTACGTTCCCCATGGGGATTAATGAAATAAATCTTAGAAATCCCATTCCAGGTAGAAATACAACAGCTGTTGTGCCATTGTTAACACACACACACACACGTTTGTTGTCAGCAGACGAAAATGTATTTTACTCTCAAAATATCATTTCCCTGACCTCAAAGCTCACAGCTAACCCAAACCCTAATTTCAGACCCTAATTCAAATGCCTAACAATAATACCAAACACAACCCAAACCGAAAACGTAACCCCTGGCCCAGAACATCGTTTTACCACGGGGTACCAGGAAAATGTCCCCAAATAGGTGGTTCAGAATTTGTCTATCCTTATGCAGACAGCTGGTCATTATGAGAGTAGAAAAACATAAAACAAATCTTGTGATATTGTCAATGTTATGCTCGCGCACCAGAACCCGACCCGTGTGGTGAAACCCAAGGCAGACAGACACAGGACGACGGTTCAAAACCCAAAGGCGGTTCTATTGGGGGAGGGGAATAACAACAAGGAGGGGAGATAACAAATACTGCCACTAAATGATAGCTGCAATAGAGTGGGGGGGGGGTGTATGTTGCAATAAACGCTCTGTCAGTGGGATGGGGGAATAAACTGTGTGTGGCGTCCAGCGGTTTGTGTGTGTATAACTACCATGTGTGAGTGTTCTTAGCCTATGTGTGGTGCGGTATGTAAATGACCAGGAGGTGTTGAATAATGTGCGTGCACCTGGCTAGCAAGTTCAGTCCGTGATCCAAAAGGGTGAGTCAGGGTCAGATCCGGGTCCAGAGCAGGTCTTAAGGAAATCCGAGGAGAGGGTCGTGGAAGGGTAAGGTGGAGTCCGGTGAAGACGAGGCTGAGGCTTGGAATTCACTGGGAGTCGCGGAGGAGGGTCGCAGGGTTCAGTACGTCGAAGCACGGAGAGGCGTTCTGGAAGGCTTCTTATGGGGAGCGAGGAGTGGCCGGATTGCTGCTGGCGTGCTTGATTGCTATTGGAGACACCTGGCGCTGGATTGTGACGATGAACACCTGATGCGGTGCAGCGCTCGTCTCGAGCGCTCGGATGTCTCCGGCATGTCAGAGCGCGCCGGGGAGGCGCTCCGAGACGGAGAGGGTGAGATCTCAGAGCGCGCCGGGGAGGCGCTCCGAGACGGAGAGGGTGAGACCTCAGAGCGCGCCGGGGAGGCGCTCCGAGACGGAGAGGGTGAGACCACAACAGTCCACAGCTAATCCTGACATGCATTGTTTCTCAGATGAGAACGAAAGGGAGAGGCAAAGTTTGACAGATACTGAGAGAGAGACAGAGAGAGAGAGAGAGAGAGAGAGAGAGAGAGAGAGAGAGAGAGAGAGAGAGAGAGAGAGAGAGAGAGAGAGAGAGAGAGAGAGAGAAAGACAGAGAGAGAGAGAGAGAGAGAGAGAGAGAGAGAGAGAGAGAGAGAGAGAGAGAGAGAGAGAGAGAGAGAGAGAGACAGAGAGAGAGAGACAGAGAGAGAGAGAGACAGAGAGAGACAGAGAGAGAGACAGAGAGAGACAAAGAGAGAGACAGAGAGAGAGACAGACAGAGAGAGAGACAGAGAGAGACAGACAGAGAGAGACAGAGAGAGACAGAGAGAGAGACAAAGAGAGAGACAGAGAGAGAGACAGAGAGAGAGAGAGACAGAGAGACAGAGAGAGAGACAAAGAGAGAGAGAGACAGAGAGAGAGAGACACAGAGAGACACAGAGAGAGATTTAAAAATGAGAAAAATTAATACAACGCAACCTTGCAAGTCAGACTTCATGATTTATATATATACATATACATACATACACACATATATGTGTGTGTGTGCGTGCGTGTGTGTGTGGATATATATATATCATAATACTTAGTTAATCTGTTCAGATCATTATTCATCTTTATATTTGCATTTTTGATCTTGACCTCATGTAGTAGCCCTGTACTGTTGGCTAACGTTAGCTGTTCTAACTAGCTTAGCTAGCTAGCCTGTCCTGTCTTATGCAATTTTTGTGAAGAAGAATTGTGACAGATGCAAACATTGTGGAGCGGATCCTGCAGGAATCTTTTCACCCTTTGTCCTATGAGGAAAAACTGGGAGTGAAGGCACAGGAGAGACCAAAGCCCCCACCCAGCTGGTGCAGAGAGTGGGCTCAGTAAGTTGGAGTGTTAAGTGTTCTAGGCATGACAAGGTGGAGGGGTAACGGGCAGTGTGCTAGCAAAGCGCGTGTGTTGCTGGCCTTGCGTGATGTGTAAGTGTGCTGCTGCAGCAGATGGGTGCTCTTCCAAGTCCTCAAGACGTGGATCTGAGGATCTCCGACATGTTGACAGATCTGTGAAGCTTCAGGAAGACTCAGAGCAGCATGCCAGTGCAGCCGTGCAGTCAAGTCTGTTAGGAAATGTGAGGCTTGATCAGGTGCGGATTTATGACAGCTTGATTACGACAACATGATTTATTTTGACAGCTGGCCCATCCATTCACAGATTCATAAAAAAAATCTTTATAATGCAATTTTTAAAGTTTAATTTTGATTAATAGCCTTGAATGTTACTTATTTTGTGTTTAACATTACTAGAGCCACACAATTAATAATATTAATTAGTGAAATATTCAAAACTTCCTAGTGTTTGTTAAGGTAATATTAGCGTTCTGAATTCTGACGCCAGTGTTGCTTAGGGCCTGCGCTGTGTGCTGCTATAGCAATGGCTAAGCAGATTTCACTAACCCGGTTTAAAAAAAAATACTCATTTGGAGGATGAATAGAGAGAGCAGCACCAGGGACAAGGACAATCACAGGATTGTCATGAGACGGTTGTTGACCCTGAGGATGGAGGCGAAATGATCACTGCCTTAACAACATCCAGTGAGTGTAATGCTAGCGTGCAGACACCACTTCTGAGGGGACCACTGCTAATGGTTTCTGAAGCACCTACCGCACCTTCAGATCTGTCAACATGGAGGAACCAGCCACTCAACCAAAGCTGGTGACATTCCCGACAACCATATAAGATGGAAAAAATGCGCTCCTTCAACGCCCACTGGTATGACAAGTTCAAGTGGATTGGATATAATCAAACAAGAGACTCAATTTGTTGTAAAGCATGTAGACATTTTCCTGAGCTGCACACCAGTGAGCTTTTGTCAGAGATGGCTACAAAAATTGGAAACGTATCAGGCAGGCCTACGACAAACACCAGTCTAGCAAGCTGCATGCTTCTACTACTACTACCACTTTCGGCTGCTCCCGTTAGGGGGCGCCACAGCGGATCATCCTTTTCCATTTCTTCCTGTCTTCTGCGTCTTCCTCTGTCACACCAGCCACCTGCATGTCCTCCCTCACCACATCCATAAACCTCTTCTTTGGCCTTCCTCTTCTCCTCTTTCCTAGCAGCTCCATATTTAGCATCCTTCTCCCAATATACCCAGCATCTCTCCTCCACACATGTCCAAGCCATCTCAATCTTGTCTCTCTTGCTTTGTCTCCAGACCATCCAACTTGAGCTGTCCCTCTAATATAATCATTCCTAATCCTGTCCTTCTTCGTCACTCCCAGTGAAAATCTTAGCATCTTCATCTCTGCCACCTCCAGCTCCACCTCCTGTCTTTTCGTCAGTGCCACTGTCTCCAAACCATATAACATAGCTGGTCTCACAACCATCTTGTAAGCCTTCCCTTTAACTCTTGCTGGTACCCTTCTGTCACACATCACTCCTGACACTCGTCTCCACCCACTTCACCCTGCCTGCCCTCTCTTCTCCACCTCTCTTTCACACTCCCCGTTACTTTGGACAGTTGACCCCAAGTATTTAAACTCATATGCCTTCATCACCTCCACTCCTTGCATCCTGTCCATCCCACTGTCCTCCCTCTCATTCACGCATAGGTATTCCGTCTCGCTCCTACTGACTTTCATTCCTCTTCTCTCCAGTGCATACCTCCACCTCTCCAGGCTCTCCTCCACCTGCACCCTACTCTTGCTACAGATCACAATGTCATCCATGAACATCATCATCCATGGAGACTCCTGCCTGATCTCGTCCGTCAACCTGTCCATCACCATTGCAAACAAGAAAGGGCTCAGAGCCGATCCTTGATGTAATCCCACCTCCACCTTGAACCCATCTGTCATTCCAACCACACACCTCACCATTGTCACACTTCCCTCATACATATCCTGCACCACTCCTACATACTTCTCTGCAACTCCAGACTTCCTCATACAATACCACACCTCCTCTCTCGGCACCCTGTCGTATGCTTTCTCTAAATCTACAAAGACACAATGCAACTCTTTCTGGCCTTCTCTATACTTCTCAATCAACATTCTCAAAGCAAACATCACATCTGTGGTGCTCTTTCGTGGCATGAAATCATACTGCGGCTTGCTGATCGTCACCTCTCCTCCTCTTAACCTAGCTTCTATTACTCTTTCCCAAATCTTCATGCTGTGGCTGATCAACTTTATACCTCTGTAGTTGGTACAGTTCTGCACATCGCCCTTGTTCTTGAAATTCGGTACCAGTGTGCTTCTTCTCCACTCCTCAGGCATCCTCTCACTTTCCAAGATTGTGTTAAACAATCTAATTAAAAACCCCACTGCCATCTCTCCTAAACATCTCCATGCCTCCACAGGTATGTCATCTGGACCAACTGCCTTTCCACTCTTCATCCTCTTCATAGCTGCCCTCACTTCCGCCTTGTTAATCCGCTGAACTTCCTGATTCACTATCCCTACATCATCCAACCTTCTCTCTCTCATTTTCTTCATTCATCAGCCCCTCAGAGTACTCGTTCCACCTTCTCAGCACACTCTCCTCGCTTGTCAGCACATTTCAATTTCTATCCTTGATCACCCTAACCTGCTGCACATCCTTTGCAGCTCGGTCCCTCTGTCTAGCCAATCGGTACAAGTCCTTTTCTCCTTCCTTAGTGTCTAACCAGTCATACAACTCACCATATGCCTTTTCCTTTGCCTTTGCCACCTCTCTCTTCGCTTTATGATGCAGCTCCTTGTACTTCTGTCTACTTTATTCATCTTTCTGACTATCCCACTTCTTCTTTGCCAACCCCTTCCTCTGTATACTTTGCTCTACTTCCTCATTCCACCACCAAGTCTCCTTGTCTTCCTTCCTCTGTCCTGATGACACACCAAGTACCTTCCTAGCTGTCTCCCTCACTATTTCTGCAGTGCTTGCCCAGCCATCTGGCAACTCTTCACTACCACCCAGTGCCTGTGTTAAGTCCTCCCTGAACGCCACACAACAGTCTTCCTTCTTCACCTTCCACCATTTGATCTTCGGCTGTGTCTTCACTCGCTTCCTCTTCTTGGTCTCCAAAGTCATCCTACAGACCACCATCCGATGCTGCCTAACTATGTTCTCCCCTGTCACCACCTTGCAGTCTCCAGTCCCTTTTAGATCATGCCTTCTGCATGCTTCTGCACTCACAAAATTGTTGGCGTACAGGCAAAGTCGCATGCAAGGTCGGACAGTTTTAAATCAGCTGCACGGTGATTCCATTTCATTCATAGAGTCCAATTGGCAACACGTTAAGGTTGTATTAGACATCGCTATTCTGTGTGCCAAGATGGAAAGTGCTCTTAGAGGGCACCGGGAAACAGAGGAAGCACTCAATAAAGGGAATTTTTTGGAGCTATTCTAGTTCATGTCAAAGTATGATCCAGAAATGAAAACTAGATTGACGGAACTGCCACGAAATGTCACTCTCATGAGCCACCACATTCAGGACGAACTGCTTGAGGCTGCCGCTTCACTGCTATTTCGAAAGATAAAAACTGAACTGCACGAACAGCCAACATATCTTACCATACGTGCTGACGAGTTTAAAGATCTATCGAAACGCGATCTAGTTGCTGTATGTATCTGATTCATTCATAGGGGGGTAATCAAAGAACGAGCGGTAGGCTTTGTTGAAACTGCAGAGTTGTCTGCTCAAGGAATATCACAGATGATCCTTGAAGTCCTTGAACCACTCGGACTGGACCCTTCTCTCTGCGTCGGACTCTGTTTCAATGGTGCATCGATAATGTCTGGGCTCAGGGGAGGGGTGCAGGCTCTCCTGAAAGAGATGTTCCCGAGAGCCGTCTATGTACACTGCAATTCTCACCGGCTTAATTTAGTGCTTTGTACTGCAGCACAAGTGTCTGGGCACGTTAGCACTTTTTTTGACGTTGTTAATCATATACACAACTTCTTCACTGGGGCCCAGAGGCACGCTCGGTTCCTGGAGCTACAAAGGAGATGCATCCAAACCGCGAGTGTATGGAGCTGGAGCGATCGTATGAGAGTAGATGGAGCTCTAAATCAGGGCCAGTGCATACATTTTTAGAGTTGCTGGATGTGTTACTGGAGGCGCTAGCTGAATACGCCGAATCAAGTGGACAGACTAAACTAGATGCTGAGCAGCTATTACAACAGATGCAAACCAAAAAAGTTCCTTTCATGCTTGTTGCATTTTACAAGCTGTTTCAGAGCAGCGATTTTGCCACAACGGGGTTGTAGAGTTCAACACTGTGTGTAACAGACAACATCTCCTTAATTGAAACATTAAAAGCTATTTATGCCACTCTCCGGGATGATTCGGATCGAGACTTTGATAAAGTGCTCAGATTGATGGAGAAGTTAATGGAGAAGCATGAGACAGCATGCTGGGACGTCACTAGTTCTCATGAGCGAAAGCTACCTGCTAAGTTCCATCAGTCTGTCGTCACCACAACGCTGGGAAAAATGTCTACCATCAAGAAGGTGCCACCGAAACCACAGCTCTCCTGCTGGTTAGCCATGCCTTCTGCCATTGGGGCTTACTCTTTCCAATTGACTCTGACAACCACTTCACAGCCTGTGTAATGAGAATGTTGTGGGAGATTTTTGGGGTTGTTGTGAAGTTCCACACCATGTACCACCCTCAGTCCTCTGGTTAAGCAAGCTTACAATGGTCAAGCAGACCATTGTAAGCATTGTACACATACTGATCAGACCTTAAGAACGGATCAGTATGTGTACTGATCCATTGCACAATGTCTGTCTTGGGAGAGAGATCCTCCTCTGTTGCACTCCCTGAGGTTTCTTTCTATTTTTCTCTCTTTTAAAGGGATTTTTTTTAAGGAGTTGATCCTTATCCAATGTGAGGGTCTAAGGACAGGATGCTGTGTTGCTGTAAAGCCCGTTGAGGCAAATTCGGAATTTGTGATATTGGGCTATACAAATAAAATTGTAATAAAATAAATAGAATAGTATATGTAATAAAATAAATAAAATGTAATAAAACACATTTAAAAAATGAATATACTGGCGGCCTGTACAGGGTGTCTCCCAGCCTGCTGCCCAGTGACTGCTGGGAGAGGCTCCAGCATCCCCGTGA
Organism: Lampris incognitus; assembly: GCF_029633865.1. Taxonomy (NCBI): domain Eukaryota; kingdom Metazoa; phylum Chordata; class Actinopteri; order Lampriformes; family Lampridae; genus Lampris; species Lampris incognitus. The sequence continues at coordinate 68,746,416 of NC_079217.1, read as the reverse complement.
CCCTGAGAGGAAGATAAGTGGTTTGTATAATGGATGGATGGATGGATGGATAAATAAAATAAAATAAAATTAAACAAAATTAAATTAAATTAAATTGACTTGACTTGATTAGACTCTCCACCTGTATCTTCTATGCAGGCCAGAAGATGTGAGCGTAGCCACAGCCTACACAGCACACCAATATGTGACAGACGTATGACACCATCTCCAGTCCACTTTCGCCTGGGCCCAGAGGATTCTGGAAGCCAGTGTCAAAGGACAGAAGGCGTACGACAAGAAAACGTCTGATTATGACAAACAAACACCGTGGCAATCTCGAAAAAGTTTCTGCCAACTTGGTCCAGCCCAGTGAAATTCTGGGTAAACTCTAGCCGGTCGCATACTGCATCAGAGTGCCAAAGCCAAACAAGACACCAGCATACAAGTGGGTCCAAACGAATCAAATTAAACCCTTTGAGCAGGCTCCACTCCAAAGGGGAGTAGATAAACATTAGCAATCTTATTCCACCCACTAACCTGGCACGCATCACTAACACCATAGGCGTGCACTAGTATTTAAACACTCACTCTATACCACCATACCATATATGCAAGGTAAAAAAAAATTCCCTTTTCCAACAGTAACAACTGCAGGGCAGAGGCAAAACCCTGCAGGGCACCATCCTCAACATCAACATGCATTCTTCACTCATAAATAACACCTTGCATATCTTAGACAATTTGTTAGGAATTGCGCAGTCAGATATTACCCATGTACATGTAGTGAGAGATCTGATGCCAGATCTGCTGAGTAAGATTTGTAGCTCAGCTGACAGCTCGAGTGGTGGGAAAATCCCACAGTGACTAGTCCCTCTTAGCATGGTGAGAGTATATTGAAATCTACTCCACTGCTGAGGTATATGTCTCACGAGTACATCTGGCATATTGTCTTAGCAGTGCTATTGCCACATTCATAAATCCGCAAAACCTGTAAATGGGCTTCATACTGAATGCATTTATCCTTCAGAGACAGAACACCTACAGACTGAAATCTAGACATGAGCTTTACTAAAAGACGGCCAAGGTTTCCAGAGGGAGTTCCAGAGCGAGTAAGGAGGAGGCTACGTGACTTCCTCCTGTTTGTTACTGTGATCTTGGGCAAAATGTAGATTCGACTGGGGGACAGTATTGAGGTTGTGATTCCGTGACTTGGGGGACGTTGAGTAGCGCAGAGAGAACCCTCCTGCATTTTAGACAGCACTTTCTGGGACGCCTGCCCTTTTATTTGCATACATGCATGTAACCCGGCTGAGAAAGGGGTTGGTTTAATAAAGAGTTATTATTTCGCTATAGTTATACTAGATAGCAATACTGTTGAAATATGTTTGAAATATAAATAAGATATTATAAAAGGTTTATTTTGGTTACCTGTTGTAATGCATGGCCAATCCGCAGTCAGGGTGAAGGGTCAGGGTAAAAAATCAGGAAGTGAAGGGAAAGAGAAAGACGACATGTGATGGGGAGAGAAGAAGTGAGACGGTTAGTTCGTAGCTTGTGACATAAGAAAGGTTTAAAAACGTAACACTCTTGTTTTATTGAAACAGTCTTGTAGTTTATCAGTTTAATGTGTAAGCCATAAGTGCACGCTATTATCCAGCTTCACTGTGACTGTGCTGAGGTTCTCGTTAGCAAGCGAGTTAGCTGAGCTAGCTGAGTAGTGTATCATCGTACAGGGAAATAGCCTGTTAGCTCGATCAGCAAACATATGCAGCTAAGCCCTGATAAAGAAGATCTCACACGGAGCACAGTCACACCAGGTAGCGGTTTGAGCTGTGGCAACACACAGACTCCCTCTAGCGGTTTGAGCTGCGGCAACACTCAGACTCCCTCTAGCGGTTTGAGCTGAGGCAACACTCAGACTCCCTCTAGCGGTTTGAGCTGCGGCAACACTCAGACTCCCTCTAGCGGTTTGAGCTGCGGCAACACTCAGACTCCCTCTAGCGGTTTGAGCTGCGGCAACACTCAGACTCCCTCTAGCGGTTTGAGCTGCGGCAACACTCAGACTCCCTCTAGCGGTTTGAGCTGCGGCAACACTCAGACTCCCTCTAGCGGTTTGAGCTGCGGCAACACTCAGACTCCCTCTAGCGGTTTGAGCTGAGGCAACACTCAGACTCCCTCTAGCGGTTTGAGCTGCGGCAACACTCAGACTCCCTCTAGCGGTTTGAGCTGCGGCAACACTCAGACTCCCTCTAGCGGTTTGAGCTGCGGCAACACTCAGACTCCCTCTAGCGGTTTGAGCTGCGGCAACACTCAGACTCCCTCTAGCGGTTTGAGCTGCGGCAACACTCAGACTCCCTCTAGCGGTTTGAGCTGCGGCAACACTCAGACTCCCTCTAGCGGTTTGAGCTGCGGCAACACTCAGACTCCCTCTAGCGGTTTGAGCTGCGGCAACACTCAGACTCCCTCTAGCGGTTTGAGCTGCAGCAACACTCAGACTCCCTCTAGCGGTTTGAGCTGTGGCAACACTCAGACTCCCTCTGGCAACGCTAGGTTCTCGCGCTGGACAAGCTTTAATGAACAGGCCCTTTCGTCTCGTCTCCACCCGCGCACGGAACTTTCACGCACACCGTCATTCTCCCGAATAGTGTGAGTGAACACCGCACGTGCTGTCATTCTGCCGAATGCTGGGTGGAACATCGAGGCGCGCTGCCTTCTGCTGAAGCGCGTGAGTAATGGGGTTTCCCTCCGGCTCGCAGGAGTGGAGCGGACATTTTTTGGACGTTTGATTCTCAGGCCTGCAGCGGGGGTTTTGAGTACTCATCTATTTTGTTTTACACATGCCGGCTTCAGCCAGTACTCTTTAGTCGTGTTTGAGCTTTTATACATGTGAATAGACACAAATGTACTGCAGCTGGAAAACCGAGTAAAAGTGTATGGAATATTGAAAAGGGCATTTTCCCTGAATTGGAATTGAGATTGTGCTGAGCTACAACATACTTTTCAGTGCACTATTTATCAATAAGTGTTTGTGGTAAATAAGACATTTTATTTTATTTCAACAATAAGTAGATATTTCTAATAATTATCTAATTGTTTCATCTAATTACTTATAATGTTTTAATAAGGTAAATGCTTAACAAGGTTAAAGGTTGCTCAGTTGATGGGAATACGCCTATTTAGGAAAGTCAAGCTAATATAAAAGTAAGGTTAATTAGGTAAAAGAACCCAGGGCCCTGCCCTCGACATTAATGGGGTAAATGGCTACATGCACTTTACTGTACTTTGGTTTACAGTGTAATAATAATAATAATAATAATAATAATAATTACATTTATGTAGCGCTTTTCTAGACACCCAAAGCATAATTGTAAAGCAGCCTGGCGTCTCCAGGTTCTGGGTTTACGGTTCTTTCAGTCTGTCTGTAGTTGCTGCTCATTTCTCGGACAGCCTGCTCACTAAAGGAACGTTCATAAATACGTCTTCATGCTGCCCAATAAGCACGTCAGGAAACCACGGGAAGTGGCATCAGTTCATGTGGACACAATGTGTCTGGAGAGAAAAGTGTGTGTGCTTAAACTGACTGGGCGCCTGTCAGAGCGAGAACGAAAGACCCCACACAGCGCTCGAGTCCCGCCGCTCGGAGAGAGGACAAGCACAACAGCTGCCCGAGGGTCACAGCCTTCACTGCTTTCATTTGCCACGCGCATGTCTCAATGGCTCATGCATACGAGTCACGTCACGTCACGTCACGTCAAGTCGTCAAGTCAAGTCACGTCAAGTCAAGTCAAGTCACGTCACGTCACGTCACGTCAAGTCACGCTAAGCCAAGTCCATTGTATTTGCATAGCCCAGTATCACAAGTTCCACATGTGCCTCAGGGGCTTTACAGCAACACAGCATCCTGTCCTTACAGCCTCACGTCGGATAAGGAACACCTCCCTAAAAAAAGAAAAACTGTAACAGGGGGAGATAGGGAGGAAGCTGAGGGAGAGCACCGGAGGAGGGAGGGTCTCTCTCCCAAGACGCACACCGTGACACGATGTTGTGTTTACACAAGTTACACAATACAGCACTGAAAGAGGATAACACAATCATAACGGCCTTATAAAATGTATGGTGAGTATGATGCGCGGGGTGCCAAGCAGTGCCCAGACACCACCCCAACAGCCCGGGACCCGGGACACAACAACCCGGGACCCGGGACCCAAGACCTGGGACCCAACAGCCCGGGACCCGAGCCACGCCACCAGCATCACCATGGCAACAAACGATATGGATTTCTGAAAAGAGAACGTGATGAGGGGAATGGCAGCCAGCCAGCCAGCGTCCAAGGGGCGGCCAGCATCACCACGGAGGCGAAAAGGGGACGAAAGGGAGCGAACTTGCGCTTCCCAAGGACCTCGGCGCCACAAACAACAAACAACACGCAACAGAGGTGAAAAACAGAGCGCGCATTAACAACGGAAATGGCTTGACAGACCTCAACATCGCAAGCACACCTGACACGGCCAGTTCCGTTCCCAGTGCGGCGTTATGACCAGGCGACCGCCTTCCTTAGCGGACGCTTATGCTTTGGCGCCATCTGTTGGCGAACAGTAATTCACAGCGACACGTTTTTTGTTTTTGTTTTTGTTTTTTAATTACTATTATTGACACGAATACAAACGATACAGGGACATTGTACATATATATCATCAGACCAATCAACTATAAACAACCTGACACCTTCACATGCGATGGCCATAAGAAAAGTAAGGAAAGGAAATGAATGGACTGTAGCATTAACAATAATAACGATGATAATAATGTCGAAAAAAACCCCACTTTTGCCAGGGGGTAAATGTACAGTGTACATTAAGTGGAAATTTTACAATGGACGCAAACATTATATGTTTTGACTGCTTTTCTGTTTGCGCTTCTGGAAATGGTAGAGATATATTTCTCAATTTCTATAATTAAAGCAGGAAATAATGGTTTATTATTTTAAAATGTACTTTTATGGATGTGGCATTTTGCAAAAAAAAAAAATTTATTAAGCAAAACTTATTGTTTCTTTCACAAATTGTGTCATGGAAACCAAACAATACATACTCCCATTTAAGGGAAAATTATTAGACTTTAGACATAATAAAAGTATTTAGTTCTTTCCAAAGTTCTCTGGAAAAGCTGCAGTCCAAAATAAATGTATGATTGTCTCAATTTGAGTTTTGCATAAAGAACAACAGGGGGTCATTGTTTTTACGCATCTTCTCGGGCACTGACTCGCTGGGTAAAACCTGTGTATTAATTTAGAGGAAACCTCTTTTATTTTGTTATTTATCAAAAATGTATGTGGTAGCATCCAAAACTTTTTCCAACAGATATACATTTAATCCAGTGAAAAATAACTTGTGGTACAGAGACTATATCTTGTTGGAACAAAGCACGAATAGCTCGGTTTTTATTTTTATGAGATACAGCAAAACAGACTTTGCCAACTGGAGTGTGAGCAGCGTTCAACAATGGAGAGTCATCTAAATGCACAGAGGAAGAGTTTTAAAGAGCATCTAAATCCACAGAGGAAGAGTTTTTAAAGAATATCTAAATCCACAAAGGAAGAGTTTTAAAGAGCATCTAAACCCACAGAGGAAGAGTTTTTAAAGAGCACCTGAATCCACAGAGGAAGAATTTTTAAAGAGCATCTAAACCCACAGAGGAAGAGTTTTTAAAGAGCACCTGAATCCACAGAGGAAGAGTTTTTAAAGAGCATCTAAACCCACAGAGGAAGAGTTTTTAAAGAGCATCTAAACCCACAGAGGAAGAATTTTTAAAGAGCATCTAAACCCACAGAGGAAGAGTTTTTAAAGAGCATCTAAACCCACAGAGGAATAATTTTTAAAGAGCATCTAAACCCACAGAGGAAGAGTTTTTAAAGAACATCTAAACCCACAGAGGAAGAGTTTTTAAAGAGCATCTAAATCCACAAAGGAAGAGTTTTTAAAGAGCATCTAAACCTACAGAGGAAGAGTTTTTAAAGAGCATCTAAACCCACAGAGGAAGAGTTTTTAAAGAGTATCTAAACCCACAGAGGAAGAGTTTTTAAAGAGCATCTAAACCCACAGAGGAAGAGTTTTTAAAGAGCATCTAAACCCACAGAGGAAGAGTTTTTAAAGAGCATCTAAACCCACAGAGGAAGAGTTTTTAAAGAGCATCTAAAGCCACAGAGGAAGAGTTTTTAAAGAGCATCTAAACCCACAGAGGAAGAGTTTTTAAAGAGCATCTAAATCCACAGAGGAAGCGTTTTTAAAGAGCATCTAAACCCACAGAGGAAGCGTTTTTAAAGAGCATCTAAACCCACAGGGGAAGATTTTTCAATGAGCATCTAAATCCACGGAGGAAGGGCTTTTAAAAAAGCACACAAACTTCAGCTGAAACAGCATCAAAAACGACAGCGTATTCTTTAGGTGAGACAGCAAGGTTAAACTTAAAGTTGAGCTCTTCATATGTAAGTAAAAGACCCTCCTTATTGAAGAGCTGACTGACTCACCAACATTATGTTGCTGTCATACCAGTTCTGCCAAAACAAAGATTTGTTTTTTATAAAGTATCTATTTTTTGTTCCAAATGAAAACATCGTGGGGTGAAGAATTGTGTTTGTAGATTAATGCCCACGAGAGTAGAATCTGTGTATGGAATGCCGAAGGTTCCACAGGGATGAAATCCCTGTGGAACCTTCGCAGCAACAATCTGTCCTTGTTTAACAGCGTCATCGGTAGGCATCTGCTATTGTTTCTCTTCGGAAAGCAGGCTGCTCTTCGTGTTTTACAAATTATTCAACTTTAAGCTGGTCTTTGAATGCAATGTTGGTATGTAATGTAAACTGCAAAGTTTATTTCGGTTAGCGAAGAGTATTCGGGGTGTTTGTGAAGTCAATGTTAATTTAGTATGAACGTTTTGTAAAGAAAAAGCTGACTGGCATTTTGGCTAACAAGTTATATACGGCCCATATTTTCTTTCTTGCCAGTCAAATCGTTGGTGGCTGTTTATTGTTTCATTGTATATATTGTATATATTTGTCTCTCGGTTTTACCCTACTCCATCTGACTTCAGTAAAGATAGCGATATTGAGCCCTCTTGTCAGCGTGGTCATTTTGGAGAGGAGTTTAATCTGACTGTGGACTCCAGCAAGGTGCTGGAGGTAGAGGACAGTAGGCCGGGAGCCAGGACCAGCCCTCACGATGTTTTCTGCTACTTTTTTCACTATTATTTCTTGTTAGCCTATACCTTGGGCCATCACAGGTTGATAACGAGCACCCCCAACCCGGCCCCGTTTGGCCTCAGGGGGCCAATTTTTGGGACATTTTCCTGGCGAAATTATGTAAATGCAAATATTAAGGTACTACAACGGCATAAATAGTCATACAAGTATGAAATTTGGCAGAGAGTATCCTGACACACAGGAGGAAGCAGAAAAATAAGATTCTGGGGCTTGCTGCAACTCTATTTTAAGATATCACCCACACTATCCCCAAAAAGACAAAAAAAAGTACTCTCCGCCTGACAAATTCTCATCAGAATGATCATTCTTCAGCACTTTATTGTGAATATCTATGCCTCACTTGTGTATAGAAAACTTTCCTAGTTCATAAGCTTCAATTTGAGCCCAAGATGACCTTTCTATCTCAAAAAGTACACTTGCTGTGGCTGAAAGTCTTCACCACAGGCCTACAGTACCTCAAATCTGAAAAATCAAATATGTATCATTTTCACTGCCATGGAAACTGTGGGCTGTATCAGAAGAAGCCTAAATACCACAAGGCCACCACAGATGATTCATTAATCAGCGACTCGGATGTTATCAAGAGACAACCTGATAGAGCAGTCTTCCATAGTGACTGGGACAATTTTGATCAGCTAGTGTCAGATGTATATGGGGCAGGGTCCATTCATACCGCTGTAGGGATCTACCTGCAAGATCAAGGGTCCTGTGCAGATACAGCAGCCCTTACCACAACACAAGAGTCTAATCCGAACACTCAACCTCCAAAAAAACAATGATCATTTAACTTGGGAGTCATCCAATTCAAATAACTCACCCACATACCACTCAAAATCATTCAATTCAATTCAATTTTATTGTCATTAAAAACAATGTGCAGGCACATGTTAGAAATTAAATGAGCGCTGTGGCTTCACCAAACAGCGCAAGACAGACACAGACAAACACAGCAAACACAATATAAGATATACACACATGAAGACCAAAAGCTAAAAATAAGTTAAAAGAGAGCTGGAGCACAAAATATTTAAAAATATCTACAGCCATTCAGTGGGTGGCCAGGTTCAGGTGGGCAACAGCTTGTGGAAAGAAGCTGTTCTTGAGCCTGGTAGTGCGGGCTCTGATGCTCCTGTAGCGCCTCCCAGAGTGCAGGGGGGAGAACAGTCCATGGTTGGGGTGGGTGGGATCTCTGCTGATGCTCAGACCCCTTCGAAGGCAGCGTTTGTGATAAATGTCTTGTATGGCTGGGAGCTGGGTACCGGTGATATGCTGGGCCGCCTTGACGACCCGCTGCAGAGCTTTCTGGTCTACTGAGGTGCAGTTGCCGTACCACACTGAGATGCAGATGGTCAGGATGCTCTCTATGGTGCAGTGGTAGAAGTTGGTGAGAATTTTGGGGGGTAGACGGGCACTCCTCAGCCTCCTCAGGAAATGCAGGCGTTGTTGGGCCTTTTTCACAAGGGCCTGGGTGTTTAATGTCCACGAAAGGTCCTCACTGATGTGGACTCCAAGGAATTTAAAGCTGGAAACACGCTCCACTTCCACCCTGTTGATGTGTATGGGGGAGTGGCTGCAGCTTCTAGACCTCCTGAAGTCCACAATCAGCTCCTTTGTCTTCTGCACATTAAGGACAAGATTGTTGGTAGTACACCATGATGTGAGGTGCTCAATGTCGTCTCTGTAGGCCATCTCGTAAACATCAGCAGACAGCAGTTCTGCAGCCTTTTCTGAGAGGACAGCCTGAGTCTTATCTCGTCCATTTTTTTAGCTAACGATCACACATTAGCCACGAAGATGTTGGGGAGGGAAACTTTGAAGGGAGCGCTACGTAGCTTAGCATGTAGCCCGCCTCGTTTCCCCCTCTTCTGCTTACGTTGCCGACGGGGGCAGCGTTTCCACTGCGAGGCCGGTGAGCGGATAATATGGTTGAGGAAATTGTCCGTGATGGTGGAGGGAAGTGAGTAATCCGTTCTGAGGTTTAAAAGTTCCTGACGGTTGTAGAAGAGCGCATGACCTACACTTGTAAGTAAACTTAAAACTAACGTGTGAATAACAAAGAAAACATAGCACTGAACAGGGAACCGCAGTAGCCGCTGCGTCCAGCGCGCCGCCATCTTGGATCATCAGATACTGATCTAATTTGGGTCATTGCTTGTAAAATCAATTCTGGTGATCAGCACACCGCTGGTCTGTCAGGCTGGGTGTCTGTTACTGGCCGTTTTCCAAAATGTCTCACCACAATTTGATCCCATGATCAATGCTCCCATAAACGACTTGACAACCATTCAAGAACGCCTTAGATGCAGCCAAGCTGCATCTTCTGAAGCTGGACAAGAGTAGACCATCAGTACATTTGACCTAGCGGTTTGCATGAAAACCTACCCTCTAATATGGAATGAACCTAAAAATGCAAAAAGCACATCATCATCACTGGTACATTCCATTGCTGTGGAGCTTAGTTGAAAGGCATAGGTCGAAGATACTGTCAAGGGAGTGGATGGGTCGAAGTGGCTTTTGAAGCAAAACTGATCACCATAGGCTCTGTGGCTGGGGTCACTGATGGAAAGAACTGGGACAGAGCTAGGAACACACACAAGTCGATGCTAGAAGGTCTTGAGAGACTCCTCTATGACAAGTATCTGGAAACTCATGAAGCACTCTCTACTGAAGGTACCTTTTTTTCTGGATAAACATACCCTGAATGAATTTACTCTCACTGAAGTTCTATCATCAGCTGATATATGTCACCACATAGCATAATATAATCCATTCAGAGAAAGAGTGAGAAAGGGGGAGCTGGGAGAAACTGGCCGGTTTTGGATGGAATACATGGACAGCATCTGGCTCGTCCTGTCAATGAATAGTGCAATCAAAATTATTGACTATGATGGGTACAAAGCTGCCATAAACATCATGCCAGACCTCTTTTTCTGCTCAGATCAGCAGAATTATGCCAAATTCCTCACATACTTTGGATGCTTTCTTGAACACATTGAGGAAACATCCTGTTTCAGAGAAACTTTTGTGCACTGGAGCAATCAGTGTAGCCAAATCACATCCTAGGCAACCGCTGCCACATCGACAAAACAATAGAGGAGAAAGCTATGAGATAGCTTAAGTCAAATTCGGGTTCTGGAACATACTCAGCTGGAATCTGTGGAATCACCAGCAATTATGAAGCCAGCCAACATTATATTCTGACTGCCCATGCTAGAGGAGAGTTTGTACAGGCCGTGTGGAATATGATTAGCAGCCAAGGTGAGCACTCGGAGAAGCAGCAAAGAGATCTAAGACCACGTAAAATCAATCGGTCCGAGGAGCAAGTGCAGCAAACAATAGAAGCATTTCAGAGTATCATCAACCCATTTCAGCTTGAGACTTCTCAACCCTTGACAAGTTTGACTTCAGGCACTGCTATGCCAGAAGAGGTGCGCTCTGATGTGCTGAATGCTCTGAAAAATGGCCAAACTCAAAAAGAGGGGTTCATCTGTGATTGTCCTCTTACAAAGAAAGTCCTTTTTTTAAATCCTATGAAGAGAAACAAATTCAAGACAATGTATTCCACAACAACTAAAAGGAAGCTTATGGCATCAAACCAGAAAGTGATACAGTATAAGGCCACAAGTGGGTTTATCTTTTAGATCTTCATGAAATTACTAAGGTCACAAATCAGCATCTCTGACCTGATGTGCTATCCCCTGACTCTGACGCCATATTCCATCTCAACAATCGGCGGCTTCTTTGCAAAAACCAACAAGGCACAAGGGATGAACTACATGATCAAAGATGCTGAGACTGCACAGCTCCCCTCTCCTATCAATGTGCTCTCATTCAAGATGGGAACTCATCATTCTACATGAACGATGTGCCATGGACAATGAAGATTGTATCAGAGTGCACCGTCAAATGTCTACCTGCTGCAGCTGAAAAGTATTCAGCACAGACACTTATGCAGACCATCATCATTCACCAAAATCAACTGAGAGGGATCATAGAAGTTGTGGAGAAAAAGTTCATAGTTAGTGGTCTGAATGTTCATCATCCTGCAGATTGGGAAGCTTCTCACAAATTATGAAAACAAGAAATAATTCATTTGTTTACTTCTCGAGCACTGGAGCTCTGCATATATGATGGAAGAGATCCTCAGAAGGCCTGTCATCTTCATAGAGGCTGGTCAAGCTTTCAAAATAGACTGGCATGCTGGAGTGATATCAAAAGCACTTCTACCTGAGATATGTTGAAAACATGAGGAAACTGATGTGAGGGTGATCATCTACATTAAGTATTTCCAAACCAAAATGCCTCAAAACAAAACAGTCTGAATCAGAGCAAAAGACTCTGACATTTTCTTCATTCTCCTCTACTACGCCAAATCATTCACAGTTGACATCATCTTTGACATGGGAAATGAGCAGCTGACAATTATTCACAAGAACATGTTTCAGCTCTGCTGGCCTTGCATGCCTTCACCGGTGCCGACTGCACTTCAACATTCAAAGGCAAAGGACAGGTGAGACCAATCAAGATTCTGAATCAGAATTCACAGACCATTCAGATCTTTGCTGCAGGGGGAAACTCTTGGGAGCTTGATGAGCTTGTCCTCAGTGGTGCCAAAGAGTTCACCTGTTGCTTCTATGGCTTTGGTCCTCGAGTAAAGCAGGTTGATGAGGCAAGAGAGGTCAAGGTCAAGAAAATATGTGGCTCAAGCCTCGAGCTACGACAAGGTCTCTCTATTGACATTTTGACCTTTCCACCATGCAAGAGGGTCCTTTTGCAGCACATAAAGAGAGTGAACTACCAAGTAGGAATCTGGAAAAGGGCTCATGAACCCACCCAGAAGTCCCATCCCCTTTGGACCATGGGTTTCATGTAAATGATGATGGCAAGCTAGAACCTCTGTGGTTTAAGGATGACGTCATCCCCCAGGCCCTCATTGATGTCTTGGAAGAGGGGACAAACAAGGATGACCTTGAAGAAATACACACTAACATGGATGATGATGAAGAAGAGGAGGAATATGGGGATGATTAAGATGTCAAATCCGATTTTGATTTGATTTGATTTTTTAAGATTTTTTTTCCGGATTTTCAGCTTTATTAGATAGTACAGTTGAAAGAGACATGAGTGGGGAAAGAGAGAAGGGAGGACATGCAGCATATGGACGTGGGCCGGTTTTGAATCCATGCCGATGCATTAGGGACTAATGATGTGGTACGCACATTATCACAGTGAACCACCAATTATGATTTATTTTATATCGTTTTTATTTTTAAGGTAATTTTTGGCTTCTTCTGTTGTTGTTTCTCCCTTTGGCTATATTTTGATTAGTTTTTTAGGGGTCTGTGGGATGGGATGGGATGGGATGAGGTAAGAGGGTTGGGATTAATGTTTCATTGTTGTTAATAAAGTGAAAACCATCTGTTTTCTAAAAAACAATAATGATAATAAGAAAAAGTTTACTATATTGGTGGTTGGCTTCTACTTGAGATCATTGCTTTGGACAAGCTATAGGCCTATAAGACACCATTTAAAAACATTTGTTTTCCTACAGGTACTTTAGTATTCACTTTTCATGTTCACTTCAGATAGCAGTAGTAAGCAGTACATATGAACATACTGTTAAATGCAATAAATTGCACTTATCCGCGTTTGGAAGGCTAGTGACTAAACATTTATTTTTCTCTGATTTGAGGTATAGAGATGATTTTCGGCCACAGCAAGTATAATCTTTAAGATAGAAAGGTCATCTTGGGCTCAAATTGAAGCTTATGAACTAGGGAAGTTTTCTATATACAAGTGAGGCATAGATATTCACCATAAAGTGCTGAAAAACAATAATTTTGATGAGAATTTGTCAGGCGGACAGTACTTTTTTTTGTCTTTGGGGATAGTGTGGGTGATATCTTAAAATAAAGTTGCAGCAAGCCCCAGAATCTTATTTTTCTGCTTCCTCCTGTGTGTCACGATACTCTCTGCCCAATTTCATACTTATATGACTATTTATGACATTGTAATACCTTAATATTTGCATTCACATAATTTCGCCAGGAACATGTCCCAAAAATTGGCCCCCTGAGGCCAAACGGGGCCGAGTTGGGGGTGCTCGTTATCAACCTGTGATGGCCCAAGGTATATGCTAACAAGAAATAATAGTGAAAAAAAGTGGCAGAAAACATCATGAGGGCTGGTCCTGGCTCCCGGCCTACAGGACAGTAAAACAACATCCTCTGGCGGGCCAGCCTTCATGTCTGAAGAACTGAACAGCATGGCGGGAGCCAACCATTCTGCAGAAGCAAGCTCAACTGGAATTATTTCTACAAGTAAGCACACAGTCCGCTCATCACCACGATGTCAAAGAAAAACGCTGCCTTAGGATCAGTGAGAACCAGATCGAACATATCTCGTTCATCTAGACAGTCTATAAATTCATCAGGCAGTAAAGCAACTGCCGTTCAGGTACGAGCAACAGCCAAGGCAGCTGAGGCTGAAGCAGCATTTGCTAAGAATGAGAACGAGCTGAAGTTACAGCAAGCAGAACTAGAGGCTTCGACACAGTTACAAAGAACACGTCTGGAAGTATCACTGGATAGGTTACATATTGAGAAAATTGCTGCAGCTGTGGAAACTAGAGCAGCGGTCTCAGAGGCAGCGGTCTCAGAGGCAGCGGTCTCAGAGGCAGCAGTGAGCCAAGAGTATGATGAGATTCTTGGCAAAATAGATGTCCCAGCAGACGACCCAGCAACAAGCACAAGGGAATACATAGAAGGGGTCACTCAGTGCACAAAAGCTCCAACCAATCTCATTGACGCCCCCACTGGCAACTCAGAAATACAAACCCCTCAATACACTTGCCTCTTACCACCAAATCTATACACCAGAACTCAAATTTCCTTTTCAGAAGAACTTTGGGCCACCTGGTGTACCATACACTCAAACAGAAAACCCAACCTGTGCAAATGGTCCATGCTCCGGGAGATTATGATCTAGATAGGGAGTCTAGGTAGTCACGTACCTGCACTGGGGTGATGAACCTCTTCTTCGAGCCTCCATGGGACACCTGTAGAATAGCTGGTAAGAGCATAGCATACGGTATCCCACACTCCCATAGCCACTGATTCACCACACCATAAGCCTTGCATTTCTTCATCACTGTCAGGAAGAAGTCGCTGTAGAATAAAAGCTTGGATCTGTTGGACTTTAAGGCAACCTCTTGACTGGCAAGACGTGCCACTTCCATAACCCTCTGCTCATCTCTGAATGTGTGAAATTGCAGCAGCAGCGACCTGGGGGTTTTATTCGGGTCCGGTTTCGGTGCTAGCGAGAAGTGCGGTCTTTTCAGTTTTATGCACCCGGCTTTGGTAGTTATATTGAGGGAGCGGGCAGCAATGATTTAAAGAAATCCACCGGCTGCCCCGTATCTGTGCCTTCTGCTAAAACAACGACCCGAATATTCAGACGCCTGCTGTAGTTCTCTGCCATATCCAAACTCTCCGTTAGAGCACTGACCTGTTTTTCCAGTTCCAGTTCGATAATCCTTGGTTCTTGTGCTGTGGCGGAGTTTTCAACCGCTAATGTCCTCTGCTTCATCTAGCCTGTTGTCATCAGTCCGGAGCTCTGCAGAATGCGTATGAGTCGTCTCACCCAGGGGACGGAGTTTTTCATCAATTACTTTTATAATTTTAGCAGTCATCAACTTAAAGGCTTTGATGAGGGCTGGGTTGAGTTCATCAGCGATCTCAGATTTGGTCTGGTTGACATCTTGTGTACACTCACCGGCAACAGACGCGGTGTCCTTTTCGTCTCTATTCTTTTCATTTCTTCCCATTTAGTCAAAAACTGTAGCCAAAAGTTTTCTAAGGACATAGCACGAAATGCTCATACCCAAAAGTGGCATTCAACACACGATTGTTGTCAGGATAAACAGGTAATTAGAGCCGAGTGGCACGGAGCTCTAGCCAAAACGTAGTGCTCACTTCGCCGCGTTCACGTGACCACCATGATGCTTCAAATTTGGTGAGAAAATGAACTAACAGCAGATCAGAAACAACTATCTCTTTTAGATAAAGCAAAAGCAAGGGTGTTAGTGGACTCTTGAACGAACTGACCGAACCCAAAAGTATCAACTAGTGCCAGAAAGGCTTTACTTAGAGGATCAGCAGCCTTATTCAGATGAATGTTGAAATCACCTAGAATTAGAATCTCATCAGAGAGAGTAACAAGGCCTTAGAGAAACTCTCCAAATTCTTCAAAAAATAATGAGTAACAGCCAGGAGGCCGATAGAGTATCACAATCTGGACTGAGCCGAGTCTATTCATGGCTGAGGGGGATGACCCAGAACAAGAGCCTCAGAAGACGGGAATTTTGATTCAAGTCTAGAGGTCAGATTGAAAATAGATTTATATATTAAGGCAACACCCCTACCTTGTTTATTTGCCCGAGCTACATGGGCATAAGTATAGTCGGGTGGGGAAGCTTCATTTAAGTGAAGGAAAACATTTAGTTTCAGCCATGTTTCACATAACCCAGTCATATCGAAACTATGTTGAAGAATCAGATAATTTATTAGTAAGGCTTTGGTAGACAGTGATCTGATATTTATGAAACCAAGTTTAAGCATCTTGTGGAAGTGACCAGTAGTAGGCAGAACTGTAGCACAACCAAAAGGTGAAATATTAATTGGAATTAGACGCTTTTATTATTGGACAAGTCAAATAATACTGAGCCCTTCTGAGCCCTTTCATGTTTGCAGTGGTGATGGACAGGTTGACAGACAATGTGAGGCAGGAGTCTCCATGGACTATGATGTTCGTGGATGACTTTGTGATCTGTAGGGAGCAGGTTGAGGAGAGCCTGGAGAGGTGGCGGTATGCACTGGAGAGAAGATGAATGAATGTCCGTAGTAGCAAAACAGAATACATATGCATGAATGAGAGGCAGGGCAGTGGAATGGTGAGGATGCAAGTAGTAGAGGTGACGAGGGTGGATGAGTTTAAATACTTGGGGTCAACTGTCCAAAGTAACGGTGTAGCT
Organism: Lampris incognitus; assembly: GCF_029633865.1. Classification (NCBI taxonomy): domain Eukaryota; kingdom Metazoa; phylum Chordata; class Actinopteri; order Lampriformes; family Lampridae; genus Lampris; species Lampris incognitus. The sequence goes on along the minus strand of NC_079217.1, from coordinate 68,730,148 downwards.
GCCCTCGATATTTTTAATAAAGACGAAACGTGGAGAGTCTCAACGGGTGCATTTATTGCTTCAAACACCACACAGGTACATTCTTGTCGAGCAACGTGAAAACTATAAAGAATAGAATGACAGTCACAACACAATTAGGTCAACTACTTCATAGCTTCACAAAATAATATACATTTAGAGGAAAGTATGATAAAAGAAAACACATGAGCAATAGTAGGCTATACTTAACGTAATACATGACGTACCTCGCTCCGCTTATCAAGGGGCTAGGAAAATCTTAGAATGTCATGTTGAGACACATCTTGAAACAGCTAGCAACTTACCAGAAACTCTGCAACTTGCTCTTCATCTCTAACAGTCTTCTGGTCTCAAACGTTTCAAACTGCTTATCAATGTTTCAAATCAATTGTTGTTCAGTAAGCATAAGCATGTAGGCTAATTCTCGAGTTATGCAGTGAACACTACGATCCTTTTCATATTGTGATTTCACACGCATATGCCTTCGCCTGCTTTATCAGTGAGCCAACGTGAAATTCCGCTAGTCGGACGGCAAGGAAAACATTCTTCAAAATAAAAATCCCAATACATAGGTATAGATATTTCAAATTAAAAGTAGGTAAAAAACGATATTAGGGTTGCGGTCACCTACACTCCCACCAATCATGCTATGATGAATGAAAGTACAGATGAACCATATTAAACGAAACATACATGATTCCATATAGGCTAACTATTTTAAGTTTCACAGCTATAGTATACTAGATTGCTAAAGAATAAGCATGTCTGACTGATTGTGGTGTCACTCCGCTTATCACTCACTCTGTAGGAGAAGAACCAATTTCTGAATGGGCCTTTCTATGATTGAAGGTTTAGATGGATGATCTTGTTTTCCTAGTGGATGATCTTGTTTTCCTACTAACACCTTTACACGGCGTACTAAACCATCACTCTCTTCCGTGGTTTCAACCGTCCTAGATGCCACTGGTTTCTAGGAAGGGTGTCTTCCTTAATGACTTCCGGGTAAAAATTACCTGAATGGCTTCCCCCTTGTATGAATCCTTGTGTCTTTCTTTAGGGAGAATGATAGGGTGTTTAAATTCAAGACTGAGAGATGACTGCTTCAGTCTTCCACCGACATGAAGAATACCTCTGTCCAAAATAGGATCGAGGTGAAATAAAGGACTTGAGCTTGGAAGACTGTCTCCTCTTTGAAGAGTCTTCATCTCTTGAGAGAAGGCTTCTTTTTGCATAAGCTTTATTACCACATCAGCAGCTCTCTCACGTCCATCAACAGTCACAAGTTCACTACGATGTTCTTGCTCAGACTTCAGCCTCTTGATCCTCGCAACCACCTTAACGAGTCTTGTCCAGGAAGAAAACCGACTCAGACGGCTGAGGATGTTTGGCAGGGAAGGTTCATGTGTGGTTGCAAACACCTGCATAGCCTTTACTTCAGGATCGCCAACAGGTAGCTCATTTGAGAGGTGAGACTTAGGAGAATATTTCTTGCTCCCACAGGAACTTAGGTCCTGATAGCCAGTTTGTTGCAGAGATGTCTGATGCAGGGAGACCTCTGGAGGCGTGGTCGGCTGGGTTTTCTGCTGTGTCGATGTGGTACCACTGGTTGGGATCCGTATTTGCTCTTATCAGTTGCACACGATTTGCAAGAAAGACATCTTTGTGCTTCATTGTTAATATACGCCAGCACAACCCGAGAGTCTGTCCAGAAGAACTCTTCATCAATCTGCATTTCAAGTTCATTTTTCAGCATGACACTTAATCTTGCGGAGACCACGGCTGCTGAAAGTTCCAGTCTTGGAATGCTTGTGAGCTTTGTCGGTGCAACTCTTGCTTTGGCCATCACAAGACAGCAGTGGACTTGACCCCTTTCATTTTTGAATCTGAGATAGGAATATGTCCCATATACCACATTACTAGCATCCTAGAAGTGGTGCCGTTCTGTATTGACAGTTTTGCTGAAGTCTTGTGGGCGGTAGCATCTCGGTATTGAGACTTCCTTCAGCTTCTGAAGACCATTCTTCCATTCCTCCCACCGTGGGTTTAAGTCCCCAGGAAGTGGATTATCCCATCCGATACCTCTACGGCACAGCTCCTGAAGGATGCACTTTCCACTTAGGGTGAATGGAGCGATAAACCTCAGTGGATCGTGCAAGGAAGCGATGACTGACAAGATGCCACGGCGTGTTGAGGGCCTATCCAGTAAGTCGACATTGAAGCTGAAGGTGTCATGTTCTAGTGACCACTGGATACCGAGTGCACGTTCTGCTGGTGTAGCATTCAGAACAAGATTGAGTGGTTTGGTTGTTATTGCTCTTTCTGATGGGTCCATGGTATTCAGGACTTCTCTTTCATTTGAGCTGAATTTGTGAAGGCATAGACCTCCTCTTTTGCACAACTGTTGTGCCTCAATGATCAGGTTCTTGGCCCCTTCTATTGAGGGGACGCTGGTTAGACCAAAGGAGTTGAATCAAGTGCGACTGGACTTGGTATATATCCGTGAAGACGCTTCGCCTCTCATCCAAGAGGCTTCCTCAGTTCGTGCCTTTCTGACTAGACCAGACTAGCTTGGTCTAGTCTAGTCGACGAGAGGCCAGTAGGCACGCTCTCAGGCGGATGTACATATGTAGAAACTGAAGTCAGCTAGGACACGCATGCACGAGTGGCGTTCTTTGTTCCTGAATAAAGTTCTGTGACAAATTTGTCAATGTGCATTGGTTCTTGGATTGCATGCGTCCAAAACTGGTGCCTTTCAAATACCACGTTTTTCTTTGGCGTACAGTAATCTCTGAAAGCCTGCAATATGTGGTCCACCTGCTCGTCTTCAGGATCGGTCCTGGCTATTGACTAATCCGCCGACCAATTTGTGTGTCCCGCCATCTAGCGATGTCGCCATTACTGTGGTGGCAAGTAGCAGTGTTTGCTACTGCCTGCTAAGTGACAGCAGCATGGGTAGTTGGATTGACGACGTTAGACAGTGGCCCCCAGTTACTGATGAAGGTACCTTATGGATGGCGATCTTAACATTATTCAAATTGTACATATTAGTTAGATATCAGTTATGTCAATAGCCAGATAGAGAGGAAAAAAATACCACTTAATCATCCGCCGAATTTCAAGTGATGAAGTAACTAACGTTTGTGTAACTAGCTAATATGCCTACATGACTGTACTAGATAGCTAGCAAACATTCAAGGGTTGCATTTAATCACAGACCACTTATATTAGTAAAACGTTTTGAAAATACGAATGTATCTTTTGTAGGTATTCAAGAGTATTTAATTAATTCCACACATCTTGAGAGTGGTAGGAATAATGAGGCTGTGTAACAAATACCACAATAACTCAACAATACCACCCAAAATATTGTCCATTACATTACACTGCGTTTCATGTCATAGAAATGGCTTTGCACCAATCAAAATCAATTTAAAACTCATCCTTGAATATGCCACCCAAATCTTCTCGATATCACACAGCAATATGAGATGGAAAAACAACCCTTTGAGTGAAGAAATTTACACTTTTGCAAAGACTGTCGATTTTCTAAATCGATTCAGCTAACGTTAATTGATGACAAACTTTGACATAAAATGTAGCTAGTGTAACCCAGGTCAAGATAACCCAGGTTAACATAACCTACATATAATTACAGTTGAATCATGATAGACAAATAAATAAATAATTATTATTATTCATTTTGCAAATAAATAGTAAACAGTAGATACGCAATTCATGGTACCAATAAATTCATATTCATATTGTTGGTTCAGATTGCTATTTCTTAAAACGCAGCGCGTGCAGTGCTGATTAGCCAATCAGCTGCCTTGCTCGAGAGGGAGAAAGTTCCAGAACTAGCTAGGTTTCAGAACGCCAGGCAAACGGTTGAGAGAAGCCACCAGAACGAGAGATAAAAGATTCTACTTTGAAATAGCAGTGAGCTACAATTGTTTCTTTCGTTATCCAAGTTGAGTATTTTGTTGGTCTGGACGTTCTCCGGGCCCTGGGTTTTGTATTGTGTCCAAGTATCATCCAGGACTTGGTGAGTCAATTGCTAACTAGCCAAACTTTTCCGTTTTCAATGTCTGTGTGCACAGGCTAGTTAAAGCTCTAAGTAGCTCAGTTATGTTGTAGATTATATTTTGTGTAAAGATTATTGAGGAGCTACGTTTTTCTTTTGTGCAAACCGAGATGATAAACTAGCTACTTCCAGTTAGGCTGCAGCAGCAGCATGGTGTATTAGCACAGAAATTAAACTGCGTCACATTTTAGCGGTTGGTCGATTGACTTTGTCAATCGGTACTTCTGTTGTTTTCTTTTGATTATTTTATTGAGAGATATGTAAACTAATGTCTTTGCATGTGTGCTGTGCCTGTTATAATGCAGGCCAGGTTTTTTTGGATTGGGAAGGTCGCGCTTGGTGTTTCATACCCCAAGCTGGAAACAAGATGGCGAGCCACCCATAGGAGCCCTGCTGGATCCACGTGGCCTGTCTGCGGCTGCAGACAGCTCATTCTCAGGACAGTAGCCAACAGATTCGAGTACCTGGATTGTGGTAGGACTGACATTTCCAGTTTGTTACTGCAAAACGCAGTTGAACTCCGTGGACCAACAACGTACTTTCAAAAAAAGACTGATTATAGCCTACATTGATTATTGATTTTGATTGTTGATCTGATATTGTATTGTTAATTGCTGTATCGACTGAGTTTATTACTCATTCATACTGCTCATGGGGTAATGCAATTGTGTGTTACTTTTGGCATTCTGATTCACTGGTTAAGTAACTTAGGTTAATGGAAATTAGAACTGAAACTTAAAGGCCTAATAGAACAAAATAGAACATAAAACAAATTAACATAATTTGTCAACTCAAACAAGAGATAACTTCAAGTTAGAATTAAAATGATCCTAAATTAGAACTAAAATATCTACCTAAAATATCTGAAACTCAAAATAGTGGTTTAATAAGGGTTAAATCATAAAATAAGCGGTTTCAAGGAATTTATCCATTCTCACTGTGTTATTGTGTAATTGTTTACGTTTCTCTGTCTATGTTTACAATTCTTTATATAAAAACAAGTATGGCCTTTATAAGGTGGTAGTACCACAAGAAGAGTTATTCTCCCTTACTAACACTTAATGAATATGCTCTGTTCTTACATAACAAAACTAAAAGTATTAATAGTGTTAAATTACTATAAATTAAGTTTTTGTTACTTAGAATATGTTCCCCATACTAAAGTGACATCTTGATCATTACTAATTCACTAGTAATTAAGTTTTTTTATGTTCCCCATACTAAAGTGTTACCGAAAGCTCTTAGTTTTGATAAACAAATGAGCTCAGTCGTCAAAACAAGTTTGTTTTTTGTTTTTTTTTAATTACGACTTCTGGGGAAAGTAAAGGCCTATCTCCTCCAAATGATCTTGAAAGGGTAATTAATGCATTTATTACTTCTCATTTGGATTATTGTAACTCATTGTATGTTGGTGTAGCTTGGTCATTGCTTCGTCGCCTGCAGCTTGTACAAAATGCAGCGGCTCGCCTGCTGACAGGAAAGAAACCACACGATCACATAACGCCTGTACTAGCCTCCCTTCATTGGCTTCCTGTCTGTTTCAGGATCCAGTTTAAGATTTTATTACTTGTTTTTAAGTCTTTAAATGGGCTGGCACCATCTTATTTATCTGAGCTAATACATCATCATACACCAGTCAGAGCCCTCACGTTGACAAACCAGATGCTCCTACATGTTCCCAGATCCAGCCTTCAGAACAGAGGCCACAGAGCCTCTGCAGTGGCTACCACTTTACATAAGATCTGCTTTAACAAAGATTTTAACGTCTCTCCTAGAGACTTGTACATCTGTGTTAAAGACCTACCTCTTCTTGCTGGCATTCAATTCAAGTTGAGCTTGACACCATGCTTTTATTGTGCAAATATACTTTTATTCTTGTGTTTTATTGTTATATTTTATATTCTTTATTTTATTATGTTTTCTTTACATATGTTTTATGTTCATGTGTGTCACTTATTTTATATTGTATTTTAAGCTTGTGCAGCACTTTGGTTCAACTGTGGTTGTGTTAAAAGTGCTATATAAATAAACTTGATGTGACGACATTATGCAGCTGTATTGTTTATAAGGGTGGGACCCCTGCAGTCAGTTGAGACTGAAGAGGTCACCTAGATGACGGATGAAACGTTTCTCCTACTAAACTTTGTATCCAGTTGAACTGATTCAACTTGCTGAGATTTCTTCACCTGGATTATTGAGCATGGGATTATATCTAGGTAGTCATATAGTTAGTCAGTTGGGCCAAATATTTAACTTTAGGCACTATATTTTCATGTACACCAATATTGTGAAATTATTCCAATTTGGAAAATATTCGAAATAAGATAGGACCATGTAGACAGTATTATTATATCCACTCCATCCATTATCCAAACCGCTTATCCTGCTCTCAGGGTCGCGGGGATGCTGGAGCTTATCCCAGCAGTCATTGGGCAGTAGGCGGGCAGACACCCTGGAAAGGCTGCCAGTCCATCACAAAAAATACAGTACCATTAATGTGACTTATACACCAAAGTGAATTGTATTTTTCATCACATCACATTTTTTTTGCTGAGTGCGACTTATACTCTGATGCAACTTGCAGTTCAGGAGAAATGGTAGATTGTAGAAATGGTATCCATAGGCTCAATGCAACACTTGTTCACCAGAGAAAGAAAACTTGAGCTCTCAGTTGTAGGCACTTGTATGCTTTTGGTTTTTCTAGGTATAGTGTGAATGAAAGCGAGTGATACAATTTAAAAGTCTTGTCATCTTTTCAATTAAGGAAATTAAAATATTTTTAACTAGTGTTGCTTTTAACACGGTACAGTGCAAAATGATTGAAATACGATCCATTGGTAAAAATGTAAGTAACAAAGTAATTGTGCAGTCTTTCAAAGTCAAAGATAGTTGACTCTCCTAAAACGCAACAAAACAGAAATCTAGAGGGATGGCAAAAAAACAACAACAATGAATTATGATAGTCATGTCGAAACAAGGCTTATGTCAGAGTAAGCACATTTCAAATTAAACATGTAGAGCATAGACTTCCTTTGTTTCACTCATGGTGTTATGTGAATGACAATTTCACCACAAACTGATAAGTGTAAACTATGGAAGACTGACACCAATGAAAACACACGATATCTGAATCAAAACCACAGCCTGAGACCCCCTCCCCTTCTCCAGACAACATCGCACATGGCTCTTGGGAAGTGAGTGGACAGCATTACTGAGTAAAAATAGTGATGGAAAACATCATGTACATGGAGAGAAATAAAGACATCCTTCTGCCTAAACTGGATGTATTTTGGACTGTGGAAGAGGAAGGTCTTGCTTATATTGATTATTTTGGCTTGCAACCAACAATACAATCCCACATCTGCCGCCCAACGCACCTAGCTCTGGAGGCATCTACAGATGCTCAGGAGCTCATCATCTCATGGTGTGCCGGTAGTGGAAAGTGGACACAGCAGTTCGAACACTTCTTCGAAACAGTTGATCAGTGCCCTCCCTTGTGCTGTCATAGTCTAGGTTTTGTTGCAGCTCTTGCTTTGTCTGAAGCTATTCAGGAGGCACACCAGGCTTTATCAGTCCCACAGTGGGCTTCTCTTCAGCCTTTCTTGCAACTCCCTCTTCCCCTCATTCGAAATGGGTGAACTTGAGCACTTATAAAGGCGTAGGTCTTCTGGGGAGAAGCTAACTTACAGTCCAATATTGCAAAACAGCTGAATACAGGCTACAGTAATAAACCACAAACACATCACTATATCCAGATGGTCAAACATAGGCTAGATTGAGGTGAACATCTAACATGGTATGCTTTTGAATAACCATTATCAGGATATTGTTGTGTATGTAAATGCAGTCAATGTCAGCACTATCAAGGCTCCAGACAGAAGGTTGCTGTATTGGAATTCAGCCATAGAAGCCAGAGATCAGGGTTGATAAGGGTGCTTACCTCTTGATAGCCTCTTCTTGGCATTTCTTTTTTGTGTGTTTTTCTTGCAGGTATGCCCAGTTGGTCTCGTTGCGAACACGGTCGCTCTCCCTGGCAATGTCTGAGGCATTCTGAATAACCAAGCCATCATACGTTCGAAGCCCACTGTCCTCCACATACTGAAAAAAAGTCTCCAAGGACTCCTCTTCTGAAGTCATGACTCCTCAAAAAACTGCAGTGAGGACAGGAGAGAAGAAAGGGAAAAGAGAGAATTTTGATTATTTTTAATGTCTTTTAAATATGATATATAACCTCTGGTAGAGGACCTGAGCTTGAAGAAGACACACTACCCGAAAAAGGGTGAGAGGAATATATATATATATATATATATATATATATATACACAAATAACTTTGTCAAGTAACAGCTGATGATTGCTTATGGCATGAAAGAGGCTCGTACTGTCTCATAAAGAATTTACTTGAATCACCAGATTTTATATATATATATATATATATATATATATATATATATATATACACACACACACACACACACACACACACACACACACACTATGTACAAATGTATTGGGACACCTGGCCATTACACCTACAGGAGCTTTTATGACATCTCATTCCAAATCCATAGGCATTAATATGGAGTTGCCCCCCCCCCCTTTGCAGCTATAACAGCTTCCACTCTTCTGGGAAGGCTTTCCACAAGATTTTGGAGTGTGTCTGTGGGAACTTTTGCCCATTCATCCAGAACAGCAATTGTGAGGTCAGGCACTGATGTTGGACAAGAAGACCTGGCTCGCAATCTCCATTCTAGTTCATCCCAAAGGTGTTCGATGGGGTTGAGGTCAGGGCTCTGTGCGGGCCAGTCAAGTTCTTCCACACCAAACTCACCCAACCATGTTTTAATGACCTTGCTTTGTGCACTGGGTCATGATCATGCTGGAACAGAAAAGGCAAACTGTTCCCACAAAGTAAGAAGCATAGAATTTTCCAAAATGTCTTGGTATGCTGAAGCATTAAGATTCCCTTCACTTCGGTCTAAGCATCGGCTTTGTGTTGATGTAGTTGCCCACTGGGGACCAGGGTTCACGCCTCAGTCTCGCCAGATCCGACTGTGGCCAGAGTCAATGAAGCAGCAACATTAGCAAATGCTGCTTCAGGAGGAGCGAGGAGTCGGCTTGTGTTCGTCACATGATATACATCTGTGTGTGTGCCGGGAAAGCAGGCGTTGGCTTGGTTCACCTTGTCACAGAGGTGGTGAGGCAATTGCTTCGAGATGCCGAGATGCAGATGGCGAATGCATACAGTACGAGGGTGGGTGTTTGATCTAGAATAGGGATCAATCGGCCACTAAATTGGGATAAAAAAGGGAAAAAAATCAGAAATAAATTTAGAAAAAGGTTTTCCCTTCACTGGAACTAAGGGGCCTAGCCCAACCCCTGAAAAACAACCCCATACCATCATCCCTCCTCCACCAAACTTTACAGTTGGCACAGAGCAGTCAGGCAGGTAACGTACTCCTGGCATCCGCCAAACCCCAACTCGTCCATCAGACGGCCAGACAGAGAAATGTGATCCGTCACTCCACAGAACATGTTTCCACTGCTCCAGAGTCCAGCGGCAGAATGCTTTACACCACTCCATCTGACACTTGGCATTGTGCTTGGTGATGTAAGGCTTGCATGCAGCTGCTCGGCCATGGAAACCCATTCCATGAAGCTCCTGGTGCACAGTTTTTGTGCTGATGTTAATGCCAGAGGAAGTTTGGAGCTCTGCAGTTACTGAGTCAACAAAGCGTTGGTGACTTTTACGCACTATGCGCTCCAGCACTTGTTGACCCCGCTGTGTGACTTTACGTGGTCTGCCGCTTCGTGACTGAGTTGCTGTGGTTCCTAAATGCTTCCACTTTTCAATAATACCACTTACAGTTGACCATGGAATATCCAGCAGGGAAGAAATTTCACGAACTGACTTATTGCAAAGGTGGCATCCTATGACAGTACCATGCTTGAATTCACTGAGCTCTTCAGAACAACCCATTCTTTCACACATGTGTGTAAATGCAGACTGCATGGCTAGCTGCTTGATTTTATACACCTGTGGCAATGGGTCTGAATGAAACACCTGAATTCAACGATTAAGAGGTGTGTCCCAATACTTTTGTACATATAGCGTGTGTGTGTGTGTGTGTGTGTGTGTGTGTATGCATATTCATCCATCCATCCCTTCATCCAGAAATATGGATTGTTAAGTATAAACACTGAAGTATATAAACAATTCACCAAAAATATATACATGTTGACATATGATGTTATTATATAGTAAAGTTTTAGTAGTATTTCAACAAACACTAATGTCATTCAATATAACATAATATGAAAAGATCAGGTAAAAAAAACTGGGTTAAAATGGGAACATAAGATGTAATGAGAAGAGTTGCTGTAAACAGGTGAACATCAGCCTGCTGTGTGGCTCTGTGTGTCTTCATGCTACTGGCCACAGGTGGAGATGGATGTCTTCACGCTACTGGCCATTGGCAGAGACAGATGTCTTCATGCTACTGGCCACAGGCGGAGATGGATGTCTTCACGCTACTGGCCATTGGCAGAGACAGATGTCTTCATGCTACTGGCCACTGGCAGACTGGCAGAGACGGATGTCTTCATGCTGTTGGCCACTGGCAGACTGGCAGAGGCGGATGTCTTCACGCTACTGGCCACAGGTGGAGACAGATGTTTTCATGCTACTGGCCACTGGCAGACTGGCAGAGGCGGATGTCTTCACGCTACTGGCCACAGGTGGAGACGGATGTTTTCATGCTACTGGCCACTGGCAGACTGGCAGAGACGGATGTCTTCATGCTATTGGCCACTGGCAGACTGGCAGAGGCGGATGTCTTCACACTATTGGCCACAGGTGGAGACGGATGTTTTCACACTACTGGCCACTAGCAGAGACAGATGTCTTCACACTACTGGCCACTGGCAGAGACAGATGTCTTCATGCTACTGGCCACTGGCAGAGACGGATGTCTTCACGCTACTTGCCACTGGCAGACTGGCAGAGACAGATGTCTTCATGCTACTGGCCACTGGAAGAGACAGATGTTTTCATGCTACTGGCCACTGGCAGACTGGCAGAGATGGATGTCTTCACGCTACTGGCCACGGGCAGAGACGGATGTCTTCACACTACTGGCCACTGGCGGACTGGCAGAGACAGATGTCTTCATGCTACTGGCCACTGGCAGAGATGGATGTCTTCACGCTACTTGCCACTGGCAGACTGGCAGACACAAATTTCTTCATGCTACTGGCCACTGCCAGAGACAGATGTTTTCACACTACTGGCCACTGGCAGAGACGGATGTCTTCATGCTACTGGCCACTGGCAGAAACAGATGTCTTCATGCTACTGGCCACTGGCAGACTGGCAGAGGTGGATGTCCTCATGCTACTGGCCACTGGCAGAGACATATGTTTTCATGCTACTGGCCACTGGCAGACTGGCAGAGACAGATGTCTTCATGCTACTGGCCACTGGCAGAGATGGATGTCTTCATGCTACTGGCCACTGGCAGACTGGCAGAGATGGATGACTTCATGCTACTGGCCACTGGTAGACTGGCAGAGACGGACGTCTTCATGCTACTGGCCACTGGCAGACTGGCAGAGACAGGCAGTTCTAATAAGTGAGTCAACTAGGTGGATTTATTGAAGGGGGGGAGTCTAAGAAGGGCCCCAGATTTAATTAAATATTGCAGGTTTTCTCTTCTCTGGAGTGCATCCATCTATCCATCCATCCATCCATCCATCCATTACCTGAACCGCTTATCCTGTGGTTAGGGTTGCAGGATGCTGGAGCCTATCCCAGCAGTCATTGGGCGGCAGGCGGTGAGACACCCTGGACAGGCTGCCAAGCTATCACAGGGCTGACACACACACACACACACACACACACACACACACACACACACACACACACACACACACACACTGTTACTGTTAGCATGTCAACATACCCAATAACCAAATCCTGGGCTCATATGGTATTTCCTACGCTATGATATCTGACACAGTGGTTATAATGAACTTCCAGAATTCTTCCAGGTAAGGGCGACTCCAGAGCATATGAAGCAGCTTGCCTTCAGTTATCTTACATCTCTGGCACATGGCAGATATATTCCCATCAATCCTGTGTAGCCTGTGTGGGATGAGATATGTTCTGTGAAAAATATTAAATTGCATTTGGCAATTGTTTTGTGGAAGCATGAACTGTCTGAGATCTTTCCAAAATATTTTGCCAGTTTGAGTCACCATAGTTGCATTCTAGTCTGTCTCCATTTTGCATTTAATAGACAACCTATCATAGATTGATAGATTTATATTTAGAATGTTGTATAGGGAGGATATCAGCCCCCTAGTGGAGGAAACTGGTATGTTACGCAAATGATCCTCTAGGGGTGTTTCATTTGGAATAAATGGGAAATCTATAGAATTAGCTTTGACCCAGTGTCTGATTTGAGGGTATTTAAAGAGATTGTGTCTTGGCAAAATAAATTTAGAAGATAATTGTTGAAATGTAGACCGTATATTGCCAATATATAAGTCTCCAACAGTTTTGATCCCATTATGGGACCATTTCTTGTTTCATCAGCTTTAAGATTTTGAATGTTGGGGTTATCCCATAAAGCGGTCTTTCTTAGTAATGAGATATCTATTCCCAAAATTGTGTGGGACTCCTGCCATGCCCCAAAGGTATTCAAAATTATGGGGCTCTTTGTGATTGACAAAAGGTTTTTCTTTGTGCCCAAGAAAGGAATTATTTTCAAAGGAGTAGTATTCAGCTCATGTTGTTCTATAAATAGCCATCTAACCTCATTAGAATCAGCATGCAACCAAATCCATATCGGCCATAACTGAGATGCCAGATAGTAGCATCTGCAATTTGGAATGTTTAAACTACCTTTAGCATAAGGGGCCTGGAGAGTCGAGTTTTACTCTAGGGATTTTATTTTGCCATAAAAATGAGGTGACAGCTTTGTTAAATTCATTGAAAAAGCTCCAGGGGGTACTCAGAGGGATACAAATAAAAAGGTAGGTAAGCTTTGGTAATACATAAATGTCAATTATTTTCACTCTACCAGTTAGGGACAGTGGCAAGTTGGTCCATCTCTGAGTGTCTGTCTTAATTTTCTCAGAGATTCAAATAGTTGTCTTTGGTGTTTTCTGATGTTTCTGCCCAGGTATTTAAAACCATAAGGACATACCTTCAGTGGTTCAGTGAGTGTTCTAATGTTCAAGTCCTGGGTGTTTAAAGGCAGAAGCTCACTCTTAGATACATGTATTTTGTATCCTGAGGCTGCACTATGTTATTGTAAACAATGAAAAACTGGAGGGACCGAATAAGCTGGGTCAGTTAGGTATGTTAAAACATCGTCTGCATAGAGAGATGTTTTGTGCTCAGAAGTACGACGAGAGGTTTTTCTTTGTGCGTTTGATACCAGAGATGTCTGTATTGGCTCAAATGGCAATAGCGAGCGGTTCGATGGCAATCGAAAATAACAATGGCGAGATACAACAGCCCTATCGGACCCCTCTAGAGAGCGAGAAATAGAGTAGTGTGGCGGACACTAGGGGCTATGCCTCTCACCCAGCAGGACTGTGAGCTGGGGGCGTGGTTTACGTTCCCGGGCTCGCCGGGGCAGGGTTGTTCCAGCTGCAGTTGGTTTTTGGAGTTGAGGAATAAACATCAAACTCGCCTTGGTCTCATGTGTTTTTCCTCATTCCTGCCACATTGGTGACCCCGAATTGAACATTTTTGGAGCAGAAGATGTGTGTGAATCCACTTCGGCCACGCCGCCTCGACTCTCACAGCCGGCCGTTCTCGCCGCGGCTGTGAAGCTCCCAGAGTTCTGGCAGAGCGACCCGGCCTCGTGGTTCCAGCATGTCGAGGCGCTGTTCCACCTGCGTGGAATCTCCGCGGACGACTCCAGATACTATCTGGTCGTCGCTGCGCTGGATCAGCAGTCCACACGCCGGGCCATGCAGCTGTTGCGCGCCCCTCCGCAACACGATAAATACGTCGCCCTCAAACATCCTCTGCTCCGGAGGTACAGCCTATCTACCGCAGAGAGGGCAGATAGAATCCTTTCCCTATCCGGTCTGGGCGACGGGACGGCTGTGGATCTCATGGACAATATGCTGTCGCTGCTAGGCTCAGACGAAGGTGGGTTCCTTTTCCCGCACGTTTTCCTGCGCCAGCTCCCGTCTCCTGTGCGCGCGGCTTTGGCTAACTCCCCGTGTCTGGCCGCTGGTGACTGCCGAGGTTTGGCTGAGGAGGCCGATCGGGTCCTGCTGGCTACCAGACGGTTCTCTGTGCAGAGTGTGGCATCGGAGCCTCTGCAGCCGACGTCGGAGGACGCGGACCCGGCAGTGGTGGCTGGAGTGACTGCCCGGAGACGGCGCGGGAGAGGCCTCTGTTTCTTCCACCAGCGGTTCGGCGGCAAGGCGAGGCGCTGCGTCCCTCCGTGCACGTTTGAGACGGCGGGAAACTCCAGGGCAGCGCTCAGTAGCAGCTGTGGGCGCTGGCGGACGTAGTGAGCTGCTCTTCATTAAGGACACGATGTCAGGAAGACGGTTTCTGGTGGACTCAGGCTCGCAAAAGAGCCTACTCCCTCCTGCTAAGATAGACAGGTCGGCCGAAGGCGGCGGCCAACAGTTAAGTGCAGCTAACGGTTCGTCCATTGCGATGTTTGGCACAAGGTTGGTGACTGTTTGCTTCCACGGGCGCCATTTTGAGTGGGACTTTGTAGTGGCCGCCATTACGGTTCCTATTATCGGCGCGGATGTTCTGTGTGCTAATGGTCTGCTGGTTGATGTTTTAAACCGCCGTTTAATTGATGCTGTGTCTTTCGCCACTGTTCCGTGCGAGACAAGGGGAGCCGGGCCGTTAACACACGCTAACTTTTTAGCATTAGGGGATGTTTTTCAGCGTTTGCTGGCGGATTCTCCATCGGTGACTCCACCTGCCTTTTCCACCGCGGTTACTAAACACGGGGTACAACATTTCATTCCCACTCTGGGGACGCCAGTTTTTGCGCGCGCGCGGCGCCTCGATGCGGTAAAATTGGCTGTAACTAAGGAGGAGTTCGCCATCATGGAGCGTCTGGGTATAGTGAGGCGTTCAAACAGCCCATGGGCCTCGCCGCTTCACATGGTGACCAAGGCGGATGGGTCGTGGCAGCCTTGCGGCGATTTTCGCCGCCTGAACAACGTCACCGCCAATGACCACTATCCCATCCCACACATACAGTACTTTTCCATACGCCTGGCAGGTACCACTATTTTCTCTAACGTGGACCTGGTGCGCGGCTATCATCAGGTTCCCGTGCGCGCAGAGGACGTGCCCAAGACCGCAGTGATCACCCCGTTTGGGCTTTTTGAGTTCATGCGCATGCGCCTTTTGGCTTGAAGGGGGCAGCGCAAACCTTTCAGAGGCTGATGGACTCGGTGTTGCGTGACCTTGCTTTCGTGTTCGTTTATCTCGACGACATATTAGTGGCCAGTCCGTCAGCTGACGAGCACCTGGCGCACCTGAAACAGGTTTTCCGTCGTCTGGACGAACATGGCCTGATAGTCAACCCGGCCAAGTGTCAGTTTGGACTGCCGGTGATTGACTTCTTGGGTCACCGCATTTCGCCGCAAGGCGCGGTCCCGTTGCCTTCTAAGGTGCAAGCGGTGGCGGAATTTCCCCGCCCGGTCTCTGTTAAGGCATTGCAGGAATTCTTGGGAATGGTGAATTTCTATAACCGTTTCCTCCCTCGCGCTGCCCACCTCCTTCAGCCACTTTACGAAGCCCTGCGGCTTAAGAAGGCTAACGACCCTGTCGACTGGACTCCCGAACAAGTCCAGGCCTTTGACGGAGCTAAGTGCGCCCTGGCTAACGCTGCCCTCCTCGCCCATCCCACACCCACGGCGTCCATAGCTTTAACAACCGATGCGTCTGACATAGCCGTGGGGGCTGTGGTTGAACAGCGTGTGGCGAATGCGTGGCAGCCACTCGCATTTTTTAGCCGCAAACTGCGAGATAGCGAGTGCAAGTACAGCGTTTTTGACCGGGAGTTGCTGGCGCTGCGCCTTGCAACCCGGCATTTCCGCTTCCTGCTGGAGGGTCGCCCATTCCGCTGACTTTTGCCATGTCCAAGGTGACTGAGCCGTGGTCTGCTCGTCAACAGCGCCACCTAGCGGCGATCTCCGAGTTCACAACGGACATTCAGCATGTGGCCGGGAAGTCCAACCCTGTTGCTGATTGTCTGTCGCGTGTGCTTGTGTGTCCTGTGCACCTCGGTGTGGATTTCTCCGCTATGGCTGCCGACCAGCCTAGTCACCCGGACGTCCTTGCCCTTAGGTCAACGCGTACCGGTCTCAAGCTAGAGGACGCTGTGATGCAGGAAGGCAGTCCTGCCCTCCTCTGCGATGTCTCCACCGGCCGTCCCCGCCCCGTTGTTCCAGTGGCCTGGCGCCGTCGAGTTTTCAATTCGATTCACTCCCTCTCGCACCCTGGAGTTCGGGCATCGGTGAAGTTGGTCGGTTCCAAGTTCGTCTGGCCTGGCCTCCGCAAGGACGTCAAGGGGTGGGCAGCTGCATGTGTAGCGTGCCAGCGCGCTAAGGTCCACCAGCACACTAAATCGCCCCTCGAGCCGTTTCCGATCCCGGCCAGACGTTTCGACCACGTGCATGTGGACCTGGTGGGCCCTCTACCTTCTTCACAGGGTTTTACGCACCTGCTCACAATGGTAGATCGGACCACCAGGTGGCCAGAGGCTGTCCCTCTATCCTCCACAACATCCTCGGATGTTGCACGCGCTTTTCTTTCCTCCTGGGTCGCCCGTTTCGGCACTCCGTCAGATATCACCTCAGACAGGGGCCCCCAGTTCGTGTCAGAGCTCTGGTCAGCACTTGCGCGATCCTTGGGTGTGCAGGTACACCGCACTACCGCGTATCACCCTCAGGCTAACGGGTTGTGTGAACGTTTTCACCGGTCGCTCAAGGCAGCGCTGCGCGCTGCGCTCTCGGATGGTAACTGGGTGGATCGTTTACCTTGGGTTATGCTCGGGTTGCGTTCGGCTCCTAAGGAGGACCTCGACGCGTCACCCGCTGAGCTGGTGCTCGGTCAGCCACTCCGCGTCCCTGGGGAATTTTTGCCTGGGAGTTCCGCTCCTCGACCCCGTCCGGCCATTTATCCTTTTTTGTCCGACAGCACTCGGGTTCCAGGCCCCGTTCACCACTGTTTTCCGCGGTCGTTCGTGCCTGCGGAGCTCATGTCGGCTCGTTTTGTTTTTGTACGGCATGATGCTCACCGCTCACCCCTCCAACCCCCATACGATGGCCCATTTCGGGTTCTTGAGACTGGTCCTAAGGGTTTTGTGCTAGATATGGGTGGGCGTAGGGAGCGTGTCACGCTTGATAGGCTTAAACCGGCGCACAGGGTGGCAGGCGAAGTTGTGTTTCCGGCCCAGGTTCCCCGTCGGGGTCGTCCTCCTTCCAGGACCCCGGCAGTGTCTTCACGGGTTCAGCGTTCTGCTTCTCAGCCGGCATTGGACTGTGTTTCACCTACTGTTTCGGCTGAGGGACGGCGCAGCCGTTATGGCAGGCTGCTTAAGCCTCCAGTGAGACACTAAGTTTCTTTCCAGGAGTCCCTTCTGGGTGTTCGGGGGGGGGGGGCTGTGTGGCGGACACTAGGGGCTATGTCTCTCACCCAGCAGGACTGTGAGCTGGGGGCGTGGTTTACGTTCCCGGGCTCGCCGGGGCAGGGGTGTTCCTGCTGCAGTTGGTTTTTGGAGTTGAGGAATAAACATCAAACTCGCCTTGGTCTCATGTGTTTTTCCTCCTTCCTGCCACAGTAGAGTAGAGATAGAATAGAGCATTCAACTGGCCACAAATTAAACCAGACGATGCTAAGGCTCTCCATAGTTATTCCTTGTTTCTCACTGGTTGAAATAATGCAATGCAAGATATTAACCAGCTTCAGGAAATGGAGCATCCCACTAATCTCAGGGTAATTGTCTCCAAGTTACCATATAAGATTAGAGAAAAGTGGAGAGCATCTGCTTTTGACATTCAAGAAATGAGGGGAAGTAGAGCTAGATTTTCAGATCTAGTCAGATTCATAAACAGACAAGCTAAAATGACTGCAGATCCTGTGTTCGGCGAGATAAAGGATGCTGAAGATAGAGGAAAACCTCAGGCAAATGCGAAAATGATCAGAGCATCTAGGCCAAAGGAGAGTACATTTGCCACAAGTGCAGCACCCACTGCAAATGAAGCCACACCTGAAAAAGGTAAAAACTATCAGAACACAATCAAAGCTCACCAGAAGCCATGTGCATATTGTGAAAAACAGCATACATTGGCAGAATGTCACAAAATCAGGAACCAGCCTTATAAGGAAAGGCTAGAGTTTCTCAAAGGAAAAGGTCTGTGTTTTTCATGCTTGACACCAGGACATTTGAGTAAGGATTGTAAGAAGAGAGCCTCATGTGAATACTGCTCAAAGAAACACCCAAGCCTGCTTCATTTTGCAAAAGAAGAAGAGAATGTTACAGTTGAGAACAGTCAGACAAACGTCACTGAAAGCAGTACATCCAATGAGTCAACACACGTTTCAGGTGGAACTTGTGGAACAACCGGGGCTGGAAAAGACAATCATGTTTTGTCTATTGTGCCTGTGTGTGTCAAAATAAAGAAAAGCAACAAGATAATAGAGACGTATGCGTTCATGAGTAATGGAAGCCAATCTACTTTCTGCTCCGAGAAGCTAATGAGACAGCTAAACATTGAAGGCAAGAAAACTCAAAACAAATATATTCCAGAGTTGAATGAAAATATTCCAATCCAGGAGGACTTGGAAAACTGGCCACACCTTCAACGGATAGAGCTGCCACACATAGATGCAGACATCGGACTTTTAAAAGGATATGACGTTCACAAGGCTATGGAGCTGTGGGAGGTTATCCACAGTGAGGATGATGGTCCATATGCAGTTCGAAAAGTTCTAGGGTGGGTCATCAATGGGCCTCTTAGGAGAGACTTTTGCATTACTCTGCCTGAAAGTGGGTTAGTGTTTCTGTGAAAAGTATTTCCATTGCCAGTGTGGAAAGTCTGTTGGTGCAACAGTTCAACCACGACTTTCCAGAGAAAGCTAGTGACGAAAAAACAGGAACTGTCGAGAGAAGACATTCAATTCATGGACTATGTCAATGAAAGAGTAAAAAAAGTTGATGGACACTATACGATAGGTCTTCCCTTGAAAAATAAAGCTGTTGAAATGCCTAACAACTACAGTGTAGCTGTGCAGAGAGCAGAAAACCTGAAAAAGAGACTTGTCAAAAACAAAGAGTTCACAAAGTGTCAAAACTGGATTAGTGGACCAGAGTTTCTGACAAAGGACAAAAAATACTGGCCAGCCTCACTTGACATGAAGGGCATACTAACGGATGATGTTGAAGTCAAAGCCACAGTGAGTGTGAATGCTGCAAATGTGCAAGAGAATCCACTTAACAAGCTCATTTGTCATTATTCAGAGTGGTTTTGTCTGAAAAAAGCAGTATCCTGGATGATGAAGCTCAAAGAACTGCTTCAAACACTGAGCTCACATCGGAAGTTTCTGATGTCACAAGCAAATGCAGATTGGAGTCATGGAAAGAAAACTGAGATGGTTACAAAACAAATGCAGAGGTTTAAGTCAACCATAAAGGGGACTTTGCTCACTGCTGAAGATGTTTGAAGATTCTAGCAATGATGGATAACAGCTTTACTTACAGATATTGCCACTCAAAGGGGTAGAAACTAGGTGATGGCTAATGATGGAGCATGAATATTGCTGTGTTGGTTGTCACAGGAAAAGGAAGTAGCTGAAACTGCGGTACTTATCTATGCCACTAGAAGGCAAAAGACTCAAGATAATGGAACTATGCCCCTAGTGGCAGGGAAGCTCTAAAAATAAAGGAAACCGTTTCATTACACTGATGTTGAAGATTTGCGTATTATTTCTCCTGCTCCTATCCTCGAGATCGACCAGTTTGTCTTTGGTGTAGCATAACTCCTTCTCCGTCTCGTCCAGGCCTTTGAGTGCGTCATGCACGCGTCCTTCCATTGCCTCGACTTGGTCGGGTAAAGTTGAGAGCGAGGTTTCAATTTTTGTGTGAGTGGTCTGGATACTGGCTGTCTTAGCGTCTCTCTGCTTGGGCAAGTCGTCTTTGCTTTCACGTTTTGCTGACAAAACAGCTTCGAGTGAAAGAGGTCCTTTCTTGTCGGTCGCCATTTTCGACGTATCTTGCGGTTCTGTTGTGTTAATATTTTTCGACAAAGTAGTCGTTTTCCTTCTGAGATTGTACCGTGGCATGAAACAGCCAGGAGAGTTAGTTGGTTTCTAGCTTGGGTTCAGCGTTTGATATAGATACTTGGAGTATAAAAGCAACTGTGAGGCTAACCCAGCGGAGCTCGCCTTTGCATGATCTACTTCGGTGCGTGCTAAACCGGAACTCTGATGAGCTCATGTTCTGATTGGTTGTGTTAACCTGTATAAAAACTGTGTACTCTGTGGTGCGAATTTCTCTTACGGGTGTTTTGTATATTGTACTGTTTGTACCTTATGAGCCACCGTAGGTTCAGCAGTGACGTAATCACGCAGTCTGGCGTGTGCACGTGTACAGTGTGTGCATGAGACCGAAAAAAATCTAATCTAATGTGAACTCTGTATAAAAGTGAATGCAAATGCATTGTGAAGAAAGAATATAAATTCACCGTCGTTGTTGAAAACAAGTCTGTTTATTTATAAGTACGCAAAGTGTAATCCGCTGAAGAAAAATGTAATGTCCGTAGACGCCTTGTCTTACTGACATAAGAATAATTCAAGAACGAGCCGACTTCGTAGGTTCTTAACTGTGTAGCTTTTACTAGCGTTCATCCGAGTTACAACCTTCATAACATGCGCTTCTAACTTCCTGTATACGTCACGCGCACTGCACGTACACCCGTGAGTAGGTCAAGTTAAACACGTGACCTTTCATTCATTACATCTCCCCCTCTAAGATGATTTTCTAACCTGTATATCACCCCCCTTTTCACAAAAAAAATAAAAAATCCCCCACAGTACACAAGTCCATACGCCACACAAATCCAGCCGGATTGCTGGCTTGCTCACCCTGCCAGAGCGAGTAACATATGGTGTGGAAGTTGGCATTTCTGCTGCTCGGGACTCATCCATGTTTCCACTCTCCCCTGGAGTGACATGGTCAGGATCCCTGCTGACAAAGGTGAGTGTTTTAGGTGTGGCCAACAGGTGGCGCCTGTTCCTTCTGTAATGTTCACCTTGAGCTGTCTCCACTATGTAGGATCTGGGAGTGGAGCTCTGACTGTGAACAACTGCTGGCATTGTCCATGTTTTCTGTCCATCAGGTTTGGTGAGTACTGCGTCACCCGAGTTCAGTGGGCGCAGTGTCCGCACGCCGTTCCTGCGGTTGTAGTAGAAAGCCTGCCTCGATTTGGCTGCGGCGTCAGCGGTTTTGATCAGTTCCTCTTTGGGCCAGGCCGGTTTCAGGTTATGCTGCAATGTGGGTAAGGTGGTTCTGAGTCTCCTACCCATGAGCAATTCCGCTGGACTGGCTCCAGTGGAAGAAGAGGGTGTAGCTCTGTATGTCAACAGGGCGAGGAGAGGGTCTTCCTGCCTTAATATGCTTTTGGCTATCTGAACAGCCCTCTCTGCCTGTCCATTACTCTGGGGGTAGTGTGGGCTTGAAGTCACATGGATGAAATCATAATCCTCACTGAACCTCCTCATCTCTTCTGAAACTAGCTGTGGCCCATTATCACTAACTACAATTTCAGAGATACCAAAACGTGCAAATGTAGCCTTCAGCCTAGCTACAACCTGACTGCTAGTAGTTGTTGGTAGATTTAGGATCTCCAAAAACCTGGAATAATAGTCAGACACTATCAAGTAGTTTTGCTTTTTGTACTCACACAGGTCTATGCCAACTTTCTGCCATGGTCTGGATGGGAGCTCACTTGACATTAAAGGCTCTTTTCTCTGTGTGTTCTTGTGTTCTCTGCAGAATTGACATTGCTGTATCTTTGTTGTAATGTGCTCTGTCATTTTGGGCCACCACACTGACTGGCTAGCTCTCTCTCTGCACTTAGCTATCCCCTGGTGCCCGTCGTGTATTCTGTCTAAGATCACCTCCCTCATCTCTGTGGGAATGACGATACGACTGCCTCTGATGACTAAACCATCTACCTCAGATAACTCCCCTCTCACCTGATAAAAGTCTCTGACTGTCTCCGGCACTTTATCGACATACTCAGGCCAGCCGTGTCTAATGAAGCCCAACACTGTCTGGAGCTGCAGATCCCCATCCGTGCTCTGTTTTATCTCCTGCATCCTTTGAGGTGTGGCAGGCACCTGGCACACGATGGCATCAATGTGCGCTGCAACATCATCATGAGAAGCACCATCTCCGTAGCGCTGCTCTGGGCCTCTGGAGAGTGCATCAGCCACAGCTAAAGTTTTGCCTGGTGCGTATTCAGCCACTGCATTGAAACGCATCAGCCTCATTAACAGTCTCTGGCACCTAATGGGCACATTATCCAAGTCTTTGCTGTTCATGAGAGGCACTAGTGGTTTATGATCGGTGACAAGTCTGAAATTGTCAAGCCCAAACAAGTACTTCTCGAACCTTTCACATGCCCAGACGCTGGCTAAGCACTCTTTCTCGATCTGTGCGTACCTTGTCTCTGCGTCACTCAGCCGTCGGGAGCAGTAGGCCACGGGCTTCCAGTGTTCCCCGTGCTGCTGGAGCAGAACGCCTCCCCGCCCGTAGCTGCTGGCATCTGCTGACACCACCGTAGCCTTAGTGACGTCATAAAAGGTGAGTACCGGGGCGGTGGCGAGTGCTGCTTTAAGGTCTTGGAATGCTGTGTTCTGTGCAGGTCCCCACAGCCACTCTGTCGTTGCTTTAAGCAGTCCATAAAGCGGCTGACCTACAGTGGACAGCTCTGGGACGTATTTTGCCAAATAGTTCACCATCCCGAGGAACCTCTTGAGTTCCGTCACGTTCTGGGGCTGAGGAAAGTTCTCTATTCCGGCCACTTTGTCCGGGTCAGGTCTGATGCCTGCCTCGTTGATGATATGACCAAGGAAGCGGACTTGTTTCTGTTTGAACTTGCATTTCGCTTGGTTCAGTTTGAGACCTGCTGTTTCAATGACCCCCAGCGCCTCTGCTAGGCGCCGGTCATGGATTTCCTCAGTCTCTCCATGTATAAGGATGTCATCCATGTACACCTCTGTGCCCTCTAGCCTGGTCAGAGTTTCCGCCATCTTTCTCTGGAAAATCTCTGGAGCACTCGTTATACCAAATGGAAGGCGGCAGAAAGCATACCTCCCAAATGGGGTGATGAAAGTGGTGAGCCCCCTGCTGTCTTCATGCAAGGGGATCTGGTAAAACCCACTTGCTGCATCCAACGTTGTGAAGAACTTTGACCCTGCGAGTCTTGGCATTATTTCCTCCATAGTGGGCAGCACGTATTTCTCACGTTTCACCGCTCGATTCAGCCTCCTGAGGTCAGCACAGCAGCGAACCTCTTTCTTGTTCGGTTTCAGCACCGGCACCATAGCGGCGCACCATTCTGTGGGCTGAGTCACTTTTTCAATAATGCCCTCATTTTCCATGCGCTGCAGTTCTTTCTTAACCAGTGGTACAAGTGGCAGCGGTATCCGTCTGGCTGTATGCACCGCGTATGGCTGGGCACCCTCCACCAGAGCTATTTTCACTGAGTCTGTTTTCAGCAGTCCACTTGAACCGAAAACTCCACTGACCTCATTCATCCGCTTCACTAGACCCATCTCCACTGCCTCTGGACGACTCAGCAGACAGCTGCCTCTCCCCTTGATCACATACACTGGAAAGGAGTATTGTTTCTCCTTGTAGTTGGTTGTGGCTTGAAACTGTCCTATGCAGCTGATGTTTCCACCTGGGCTTATGAAGCATGTGTCAGGAGGTCCCAGTTTTATGTTTGGCTTCAGCTTTTTAAATGTCCCTTGGTTGATAACAGTAGCGTCAGCCCCCGTGTCAATTTTAAAGGTTATTGGTACATCACTTATTGTTAAACTAACAGTCCAATCTTCCTGACTGCTCTCTTTGCCAACTTCTCCCAGAAAGTACAGCTGTTTAACCTCTTCAGTGACTTCTCTCACCGCTTTAGAGTGACATACACGCTCCCAATGTCCCTTTTTATGACACTTGTTGCACTTACTGTTCGTTGCAGGACACTTCCGCTCATCGGTGTGCTGCGTCTTGCCGCACCTCCCGCATTCATCTACTTTGTTGGTTGCAGGTCTGCTGCCACCATGACGCTGTCCGCCCTTTTTGTTTTGGCGTCCGTCCCGCCGTCGGACAACATTGACGTTAGCCAGCTGGGCCTCTGGTTGGTTAGCTTGGAGGCTGAGCTGCTTTGTTATTGCCTCCGCCTGGCGCACTTGTTCAATGACTTTCACCAGAGTAAGGTCCGCTGTGAGCTGGAACTGACGGGAGAGCACCTTATCTTTTATGCCCACTACCAGACGATCTCTGATATGTTCATCCCTCTTGTCCCCAAACTCACAGTGTTCAGACAGCTCATACAATGTCCGGATGTACATCTCCGCTGTCTCTCCTGGCTGCTGGCTACGTTGATAGAAGCACGCCCTCTCATGTATGATGTTACGGCGGGGAATAAAGTAGCCGTCGAACTTTTTCAGTACGATATCATAGTCCACTTTATCACCCTCCGCCGCGAAGTCAAACGAGCTGAATATCTTTTCAGCCTCGCTGCCCATTGCATAAATCAGCGAACTCACTTGAATCTCCCCGTCGTCTTTATCCAGCTTTGTCGCGAGCCTGAAGCGCGAAAACCCTTGTTTCCACTCCGGCCATTCAACGGGGCAGTCAAACTTGAATTCACTCGGCGGATTAAACTTCGGCATGACCGCTCGTGTTCCGATACACAGACTATTCTGACACCATGTAATGTCCGTAGACGCCTTGTCTTACTGACAAGAATAATTTAAGAACGAGCCGACTTCGTAGGTTCTTAACTGTGTAGCTTTTACTAGCGTTCATCCGAGTTACAACCTTCATAACATGCGCTTCTAACTTCCTGTATACGTCACGCGCACTGCACGTACACCCGTGAGTAGGTCAAGTTAAACACGTGACCTTTCATTCATTACAAAAAACACCTCAACAGGTTATGGGCCCAGGGATTTCAAGTAAGCAGACACAATTCAGAAGAAGTTTACCGCTTAGCTTGAAGGAATGGACGGTGCTAAAAGGCTAACGTTATTTCCGAAAAAGTAAACGGGTTAGCAAAATAGCACGGTGGCTATATTAGCGGGGAAAGGTTCAGCTAATAGCCATACAGTACGGCACCTAGTTTAGCAGGGAAAGTTCGGCTAATAGCCATACAGTACGGCACCTAGTTTAGCAGGGAAAGTTCGGCTAATAGCCATACAGTACGGCACCTAGTTTAGCAGGGAAAGTTCAGCTAATAGCCATACAGTACGGCACCTAGTTTAGCAGGGAAAGTTCGGCTAATAGCCATACAGTACGGCACCTAGTTTAGCAGGGAAAGTTTAGCTAATAGCCAAACAGTACGGCACCTAGTTTAGCGGGGAAAAGTTCGGCTAATAGCCATACAGTACGGCATCTAGTTTAACGGGTAAAAGTTCAACTAATAGCCATACAGTACGGCACCTAGTTTAGCAGGGAAAGTTCAGCTAATAGCAATACAGTACGGCACCTAGTTTAACGGGGAAAGTTCAGCTAATAGCCATACAGTACGGCACCCAGTTTAGCAGGAAAAGTTCGGCTAATAGCCATACAGTACGGCACCTAGTTTAGCAGGGAAAGTTCGGCTAATAGCCATACAGTACGGCACCTAGTTTAGCAGGGAAAGTTCGGCTAATAGCCATACAGTACGGCACCTAGTTTAGCGGGGGAAAGTTCAGCTAATAGCCATACAGTACGACACCTAGTTTAGCGGGGAAAAGTTCAGCTAATAGCCATACAGTACGGCACCTAGTTTAGCAGGAAAAGTTCGGCTAATAGCCATACAGTACGGCACCTAGTTTAGCAGGGAAAGTTGGGCTAATAGCCATACAGTACTGCACCTAGTTTAACGGGGAATGTTCAGCTAAAAGCCATACAGTACGGCACCTAGTTTAGCAGGGAAAATTCAGCTAATAGCCATACAGTACGGCACCTAGTTTAGCAGGAAAAGTTCGGCTAATAGCCATACAGTACGTCACCTAGTTTAGCAGGGAAAGTTGGGCTAATAGCCATACAGTACGGCACCTAGTTTAACGGGGAATGTTCAGCTAAAAGCCATACAGTACGGCACCTAGTTTAGCAGGGAAAATTCAGCTAATAGCCATACAGTACGGCACCTAATTTAGCAGGGAAAGTTCAGCTAATAGCCATACAGTACGGCACCTAGTTTAGCAGGGAAAGTTCAGCTAATAGCCATACAGTACGGCACCTAGTTTAGCAGAGAAAGTTCAGCTAATAGCCATACAGTACGGCACCTAGTTTAGCAGGGAAAGTTGGGCTAATAGCCATACAGTACGGCACCTAGTTTAACGGGGAAAGTTCAGCTAATAGCCATACAGTACGGCACCTAGTTTAGCAGGAAAAGTTCAGCTAATAGCCATACAGTACGGCACCTAGTTTAACGGGGAAAGTTCAGCTAATAGCCATACAGTACAGCACCTAGTTTAGCGGGGAAAGTTCAGCTAATAAGAGCATGCAGCAATTGGGCTACCGGCGGTGAATAACGGTGGAGACGACACGCTAGCAAGATGGCTAACAGAGCATGTCAAAGCATGTCATCACAACTCATCTTCGATGGAAAGGAAGATAAGTATGACATTTGGGAAATAAGATTCCTTAGTCATTTGCATTTGTTAAAATTGAAAGACACTATCTTGCATGAGCCTGGGCAGAGGGAGACGCAGTTAAGTTAGCTGAAGACTTAAAAAGGAATGAGGACTGCTATGCTGAATTAGTGAGATGCATAGATGATAAAAGCCTTTCCCTGATCCGTCATGACGCGCCAGATGATGGCAGAAAAGCCTTAAAAATATTAAAAGAACATTATTCGGGTAGAAGCAAGCCGCGGATAATTAGCTTGTATGCTACGCTGTCGAGACTCAGCATGGGTGACAACGAAACGGTCACCGATTCCCTTATAAGGGCAGAGGACGCTATTTCCGCTTTAAGGGACGCGGTAGAAGCCATGAGTGAGGGACTGTGCATAGCCATGATCCTAGAAGTGCTCCCTGACTTTCTCAAGCCGCTTGTAGTTCATGTCACGCAGAATGAAGACAGCGTAACCTTCACAGATTTCAAGAGAAGGCTGAGAAACTACGAAGAGGCTGAAAGAAGGAGCGCAGCAGCTGACAGCACGGACAACGTGATGAAGACGGCGACACGACAAGGCCGCGGCCTTCTACCAAAAGTCCAGGGAATAACAGAAGGGAAGAAACAGCGAGCGTCACATGTTACAGGTGCGGAAGAAAAGGACACAAAGCGAAGGGCTGTAAAGCAAAAGTGTGGTGCAATTACTGCCAGAGGGACAACCACGCCGAGTCCATGTGCAGAAGAAAAGCACAAGACGATGCCAGAAAAGTGTTCGACGAGGATGAGGAGGTCGACGACCAGGACCACGTCTTTAAAGCAAAGAGGAGAGAAGCGACATCCCACAACGGAAGCCCCCGAACAAGGTGAAGATGAAAGGCCTCATGGTGGACGGCGGCACAACGTCGCACATTATTAACGACATAAAGAAGTTCATCAGCTTCGGCAGCTCATTCAAGCTGGGCAGCTATTCGGTTGAGTTAGCTGATGGAACAACATGCAGCGGGATGGCCCAACGCAGAGGAACGGCGTTGATCTACCTAGGAGGCAGCGAGGGGAAACAACACAGAGCGCAGCTGCGAGACGACGCTCTGTACATGCCGTCGTACCCCTCTGTACATGCCGTCTTACCCCTCTGTACATGCCGTCTTACCCCTCTGACATCTTTTCTGTCGCCAGGGCGGCAAATGGAGGAGCGACGATCACATTCAGAAAGGGGGACAGCTACATGGTCACCAAAAACGGGAACACTTTCAACATATATGAAAATGGTAACCTGTACTACTTACCTACCTTTGATGAAAATGCAGACCATTGTAAAGCATGTTATGTTGTACAAACATGGCATGAGATATTGGGTCATTGTAATCATGACGATGTGCAAAAATTGCAAAGTGTGGTAAAAGGTATGGAGATAAAGGGTGGTACTGCAGGGTCAAAACAGGTGTGTGAAGTGTGCATAAAAGGAACATTTGTGCAGACAAGAAATCGGGAACCTGACACGAGAGTTAAAAAGCCATTAGAACTGGTTCATACTGACCTAACAGGCCCAATGCAAACACCAAGCATTGAAGGATTTAAATATGCCCAATCTTTTACTGATGATTATTCTGGTACAATGATGGTGTACTTTCTGAAGTCAAAATGTGACACTGTACAAGCTACAGAACGGTTTCTGGCTGATATAGCACCTTACGGTGAAATTAAATGTATTCGGTCAGACAATGGTACTGAATTTACCAGTAAGGAACTCAGAGGGTTAATGACCAAAAATAAGATCAGGCACGAAACATCCGTGCCGTACTCCCCTCACCAGAACGGCACAGCGGAGCGAGGGTGGAGAACCCTAGGTGATATGAGCAGATGCCTACTTATTGAAAGTGGTTTGCCAAATTACTTCTGGAAGTAAGCTATGCAGACGGCAGCATACGTAAGAAACAGGTGTTCCAATAGGAGAACTGAGAAAACGCCATATGACATGTTCACAGGAAAAGAACCAAATGTATCAAAGTTACACAAGTTTGGATCTGTGTGATTTCCATATAAACAGGAAAAGGGAAAATTTGAGTCCCGATGTGAACAGGGAATTTTCATCGGCTACGACAAAAATAGTCCAACCTACCTGGTCTATTACCCTGAAACGGAAAAGGTCCAAAAACACAGACTAGTGAAGTTCTCAAACAGCAGATAGAGAGAAGGGAACTCAGACATCAGAGTCACACACAGGAGTTGACTACAGTGTGCTGGTACCAGTAGGGGTACCAGAGGTTACAACTGGTGACCGCGATGTCAATGATGAAAAGGTTGTAAATGAAAATGTAACTGATATGAATTGTGGTGGTACTGAAGCGTTACCTGGACAGACTGTTGATGAAACTGTTAACAAAAGGTACCCACCTAGAGACATGAGGAAACCTGCTCATTTCCAGGAATTTGAAATGGAGGACTCTAAGGAAAGTTTGAACATTTGCATTGACTCTTGTTACAGAGCGGTATGCCATACCCCTCAGTCCTACCACGATGCCATTGTGTCCACAAAATCCAAATAATGGAAAACAAGGGAGGAAATGAAATCACTTGAGGCAAACGCACAGCCTCACAGCATTGCCCCCAGGTAAAAGTGCAGTGGGGGGAAAATGGGTTTTGGCTTTGAAACGGGACATTGATGGTTCTGAAAAATACAAAGCGAGGTACGTAGCTAAAGGCTACAGTCAAAAACAAGGGAGTGATTATGATGAAACATTCTCACCAACTGCTGATATGTCCAGTGTAAGGGTCATTATGCAGAAGGCTGCACAAGAAAGTTTAATTTTGCACCAAATGGATGTAAAAACAACGTATTTACACGGGCCGGTTGATTGTGAATTGTATATAGAGCAGCCGGAAGGGTTTGTGAAAAAGTCAACCTCAGGTGAAACACTTGTATGCAAACTTAACAAGTCACTTTATGGTCTTAAGCAATCTGGTAGAAACTGGAATGCACTATTACATGCTTGCCTATGTGACAATGGTTTCAAACAAAATCCCGCAGATCACCGTGTGTATTCAAAAGTGAGCCAAAATGAAAAAGTGATCTTACTGATCTGGGTTGATGAGCTCATTATAGCAGCTAGCAATGAGGCCATATTGCAAAATGTAAAGAAAATGCTCACAGACAGGTTTGAAATGAAGGATCTGGGTACATTTTTCAAGATGGCGGCGCGCTGGATGCAGCGGGTACTGCGGCTCCCTGTTCAGTGTTGTGTTTTCTTTGTTATTTATACGTTAGTTTTAAGTTTACTTACAAGTGTAGGTCCTGCGCTCTTCTACAGCCGTCAGGAACTGTAAACCTCAGAACGGATTACTCACTTCCCTCCACCATCACGGACAACTCCCCATCCATATTATCCACTCACCGGCCTCGCAGTGGAAACGCTGCCCCCTGTCGGCAGCGTAAACAGAAGAGGGGGGGACGTGGCGGGCTACATGCTAAGCTACGTAGCGCTCCCTTCAAAGTTTTCCTCCCCGGCATCTTCGTGGCTAATGTCCGGTCGATAGCTAACAAAATGGAGGAGATAAGACTCAGGCTGTCCTCTCAGAAAAGGCTGCAGAACTGCTGTCTGCTGATGTTTACGGAGACTTGGCCCAACAGCAACATGGCGACTCGGCAGTCGAGCTAGCGGGCCGCACAGCCTTCCGTGCCGACAGGACAGCGGACTCCGGCAAGACCCGCGGAGGAGGTTTGAGTATTTATGTCAGTAACTCTTGGTGCAACAATATAAAGATGGTTGAAAGGCATTGCTCTGCTGATCTGGAGCTCCTTATGATTCAGAGCAGGCCTTTTTACCTGCCCAGGGAGCTAACGGCCATTACCATCGCCGCTGTATACATCCCCCCACACGCTAATGCTAAGGTAGCACTTAAGCAGCTACAATGTGCCATCAGCAGACAACAGACCCAACACCCGGACAATGCCTTTATCATAGGTGGTGACTTTAATCAGGCT
This sequence comes from Lampris incognitus, assembly GCF_029633865.1. Classification (NCBI taxonomy): domain Eukaryota; kingdom Metazoa; phylum Chordata; class Actinopteri; order Lampriformes; family Lampridae; genus Lampris; species Lampris incognitus. Next base: position 68,699,173 of record NC_079217.1, on the reverse strand, counting down.
AACCTCCATCTATACAAACATTAAGGACTCATGCAAAGCTACTCCCTGTCCCCACCTGGGGCATTCTGACCACCTCTGCCTGTTCCTGCTCCCAGCCTTCAAACCCCCAATAAAACGGGTCAAGCCAGCAGTAAAGACAATCACTGTCTGGCCAGAAGGAGCAGTCTCTGAACTCCAGGACTGTTTTGAAAACACAGACTTGAGTATTTTTGCACATTCAGCTACCCATGGCTCCCATACAGACATTAATGAACAGACATCTGCCATACTAGCCTACATTAACTTTTGCACTGAGAGTGTCACAACAAAAAAATCAGTCCTCACCCTTCCAAACCAGAAACCCTGGGTGACCAGTGAGGTCCGGCAGCTGCTGAAAGTCCGGGATGCAGCGTTCAAGTCAGGTAACTGAGGCCTACAGCGCAGCCAGATCCAACCTCAAAAAGGGCATCAGAACAGCCAAACATAAATATTCCCTACGAATAGAGGACCACTTTCACAATAACTCCGATCCTCGGCGAATGTGGCAAGGCATTCAGTCTATCACAGACTACAAAAGCTCTAATAGCGGTCCCGCTGTCCATGATGCCTCCCTGCCAGACAAGCTAAATCATTTCTATGCCCGCTTCGACAAGAACAATACTGACCCAGTCACAAAAATCCCCAGCCACCCAGAAAACCAGGTGCTCACTCTATCAATCGCAGAGGTCAGAGAATCACTGCGCAGAGTGAACACACGGAAGGCTGCCGGACCGGACGGCATACCGGGTTGGGTCTACCGGGAATGTGCCAACCAGCTGGCTGAGGTCTTCACGCCTGTATTTAACCTCTCACTGTCCCAATCTAAAGTCCCGGCATGCTTTAAGACCACCTCTATCATTCCTGTCTCCAAGAAACCAACATTCACATGTCTGAATGACTACCGACCCATAGCACTCACCCCCATTGCCATGAAGTGCTTTGAGAGACTGGTTCTGGCTCACATCAAAAACATTATCCCCCCCACATTCGACCCTCATCAGTTCGCCTACCGTCCCAAAAGGTCTACTGAGGATGCCATTGCCACTGCCCTACACATTGCTCTGACCCACCTTGAACTTAACAACACATACATCCGGATGCTGTTTATAGATTACAGCTCTGCCTTCAACACCATCATCCCCGCCAAACTAACCACCAAACTCCTCTCCCTTGGCCTCAACCCCTCTCTCTGTATCTGGATCCTGGACTTCCTGACCAACAGACCTCAGTCTGTTAGGTTAGGTGACCACACCTCCTCCACCCTGACCCTCAGCACAGGTGCCCCTCAAGGCTGTGTTCTGAGCCCGCTCCTTTTCTCTCTCTTCACCCACGACTGCCTGCCAACTCACCCCTCAAATGTTATAGTTAAGTTTGCAGATGACACCACAGTCATTGGTCGTATCACCAACAATGACGAGATGGCCTACAGAGATGAGATTCAGCACCTCACATCATGGTGTACTACCAACAATCTTGTCCTTAATGTGCAGAAGACAAAGGAGCTGATTGTGGACTTCAGGAGGTCTGGAAGCTGCAGCCACTCCCCCATACACATCAATGGGGTGGAAGTGGAGCGTGTTTCCAGCTTCAAATTCCTTGGAGTCCACATCAGCGAGGAGGTGTGAACTTGAGTGGCTTATTGACGTAACTGGGGTGTAATGTCTCGTGTCTTCTTACTGTGTTTGCTCTCATACTACCAGCTGCCAGAGTTTTCAGACATGAAATACACACTGGTCTCTCCTCAACTCCCACCACATTCACTTTGAACCCAAGAGCAAGTCAGGCTTCATCATATCTTAACTTGGTTTTTGGTTGATTACCGTCAGCTAAGCACTTTGTCTTCATTGTCTCGGAAGCATCGCCTGTCTTTCTTTTCATCCCTGTCAAATATATCTCCATTCTGTCAACCTACACTCTCTGTCTCATGAAAGCACGTTTTGTTGATTGTTCCGTCGTGAAAAAGATTCCGAGGTCAAAATAATAGTTCCGGATCATTCATTCATTCATTCATTCATTCATTCATTCATTCACCATCAGCCGCTTCTCCGGGGTGGGGTCACGGTGGCAGCAAGCTAAGTAGGGCACTCCAGACGTCCCTCTCCCCAGCAACGCCCTCCAGCTCCTCCTGGGAGATCCCAAGGTGTTCCCAGGCCAAATTAGACATGTAGTCCCTCCAGCGTGTTCTGGGTCTACCCCAAGGTCTTCTCCCAGTTGGCTGTGCCCAGAAAACCTCCAAATAAAGGCGCCCAGGAGGCATCCTAATCAGATGCCTGAACCACCTCAACTGGCTCTTTTTGACACGAAGAAGCAGCGGCTCTACTCTGAGCACCCTCCAGATGTCTGAGCTCCTCACCCTATCTCTAAGGCTGAGCCCAGACACCCTACGGAGGAAACTCATTTCAGCCGCTTGTATCCACGAGCTCACCTTTCGGTCGCTACCCAAAGCTCATGAGTCATGACCATAGGTGAGGGTTGGAACCAAGACTGGCTGGTAAATTGACAGCTTTGCCTTCCGGCTCAGCTCCCTCTTCACCACAACGGTCCGGTACAACGTCCGCATTACTGCTGATGCTGCACCAATCCGCCTGTCAATCTCCAGCTCCACCCTACCCTCATTTGTGAACAAGACCCCGAGATACTTGAACTCCTTCACTTAAGGCAACAACGCATCCCCAACCCGGAGGGAGCAATCCACCGTTTTCTGGTAGAGAACAATGGCCCCAGACTTGGAGGTGCTGACTCTCATCCCGGCCATTTCACACTTAGCTGCAAACTGCCCCAGTGTGCGCTGGAGGTCACATTCTGCTGAAGCCAACAGAACCACATCATCTGCGTAGAGCAGAGATGCAATTCTGAGGTTCCCAAAAGGCACACACTCCTCACCTTGGCTGCGCCTTGAGATCCTGTCCATGAATATCACAAACAGAATCAGAGACAATAGACAACCTTGGCGGAGTCCGACACCCACCGAAAACGTGTTTGACTTTGTACCGAGAATGTGGACACAGCTCTCACTTTGGTTATACAAGGACCGGATGGAATGTAGCAACTGCCCCGGTACCCCATACTCCTGCAGTACCCCCCACAGAGTGCCCCGGGGTACACGGTCGTAAGCCTTCTCCAAGTACACAAAACACATGTAGACTGGCTGGTCAAACTCCCATGCCCCCGTCAGGACTTCCGCAAGGGTAAAGAGTTGGTCCATTGTTCCACAGCCAGGATGGAATCTGCATTGTTCCTCCTGGATCCGAGGTTCAACAATTGGTCGGAGCCTCCTTTCCAGCACCCTAAAGTAGACTTTCCCAGGGAGGCTGAGCAATGTGATTCCCCTATAATTGGAGCACACCCTAAATAGACAAATGAGCTGAGTAGTCGGATTCTGTGTAGACTAATAATATCTTTTGAAGATATTTCAAGTTAAAGGGATGGTTCACCCACATTGAACAATTCTTAAATGGTTGTCTTACCTTGCATCTTTCACGAAGCTAATGCAATGGAACATGGCTACTGCGAGTTCAACCCTGAGATCCCTGGCTGGTTCTTAAAATTCTGTGTTAACCAGTTAGCTCCAGTTTTTATATACATCTTTAACATATCCCTGGCCCAAGCAGTCATCCCCTCATGCTTCAAGCGGTCCATTATTGTCCCTGTGCCAAAGAACAACAGTCCATCATACTTGAATGACTACCGACCAGTGGCTCTGACATCAGTAGTGATGAAGTGCTTTGAGAGTTTGGTGAAAGATTTCATCTGCTCATCCCTGCTCAGCTCATTCGACCCCCTCCAGTTTGCCTATAAAAGTATCAGGTGCAGAGACGATGCCATCTCCAACCTCTTGCACACCACCTTAACCCACCTGGATGGGGAGAGAGGGAACTACGTACGTATGCTGTTCATTGACTACAGTTCAGCATTTAATACTATAGTCCTCCTCAATCTGGTCACGAAGATGAGGTCGCAAGAAATCAACACCCCATTGTGCAATTGGGTGTACAACTTTCTCACTGACCGGCCCCAGGTAGTTAGGGTGGGGGGCCTAACCTCTGGAACATTGATCCTCAACACAGGTGCTCCTTAGGGTTGTGTGCTGAGGCCTCTGCTGTACAACATCTACACACATGACTGCAAAGCCAGGGACAGCTCCACCTCCATCATCAAATTTGCAGATGACACAGTGGTAATAGGCCTGATTTCCAACAACAATGAACAGGCCTATCTGAATCAAGTAGATGACCTGGCACAGTGGTGCCAGTCCAACAACCTGACCCTGAGCATCAGCAAGACCAAAGAAATGGTGGTGGACTTGAGAAGACAGCAGGGGAAAGGATACAACCCACTAAAGCTCAACAGGGAACCTGTGGAGAGGGTCTCCAGCTTTAAATACCTCGGTGTACATATCCAGCACCTCACCTGGACTCTTCACACTCAGCACACTCTAAAGAAGTCCAGATAGAAGCTCTACTAACTCTGAAGACTGAGGAAATTCAAGGTCTCACCCTCCATCCTGAAGACATTCTATTTCTCGACTGTGTAGAGCATCCTAACAGGTTGCATCACTGCCTGGTATGGAAACTGTTCTGCCCTTGACCGAGTTGACCTGCAGAGAGTGGTATGTTCCGCTGAACGCACCACCAGAACATCCCTCCCCATCCTGCAGGACACTTACACCAGAAGGGTGAGGACGAGAGCCAAGAAGATCATGAATGACACTCCTCACCCTAACAATGGACTGTTCAGGCTATTGGCGTCTGGTAGACGCCTCTGTAGTCTTAGGGCCAAAACAGAGAGACTAAAGAGAAGCTTCTATCCACAGGTCATAAGAACTCTCAACATATACGACCTTTCACATACTTGAGACAGCTAGGTTTTTTAAAAATTATTATTATTATTTATTGTTTTTTATTTATTATTTATTTTGACTTAAAAAAACGAAAAAAAATGCACTAATCTTTTGTCTTTTATCTACTAGGCCTATGTCTTTTTTCACATAATGACAGATGGAGTACCCCTCTTCATTTCACTGCATGCTTTACTTTGTATTTATGTGCATGTGACAAATAAAGTACTTGAACTTGAACTTGAACCCCTATATTATGTTAAGGTGCTTAATTGTCCCTTATGATTGCAATTCTAACATATTCTTATTTGCAGTGTTCTAATTGTATCACTTATTCACAGTGTTCTGATCTGCAAGATTATACTACTGTAGGATTTTAATTAAATCAGGGGGTTGGGGCCCGGACTGTAGCTCTGTATGTTTGTTGTCATTCACATTAAATTAAAGCATTGCATATCACTGCCACAATAGTTGGGCTGCTTAATTATGGCTATTTACAGTTAATTTGAATATTTAGTTTTTACTTACATACATTTTAAATTGGATACTTTTGTACTTTTACTCAAGTGGTGTTTGAATGGGGGACTTTCTACTTTTACTGGAGTCATTTTTTAATCAGGTATCTATACTTTTACTCGAGTATAGCTTCTGAGTACTTTTACCACCCCTGTCCTTCTGTTTTGCTGGTAACAAGTTGTTTTTGTCAAGGAAGCTATAGGTCCTCTCTGTGATGATGGAGGTGATGAGCTTGTACATTGTTGGTAGGCAGGTGATGGATCTGTAATTATTTGGATTCTGTGTCTTCTCTGTCTTTGGGAGCAGGTATGTGGTTCCCCATGTGAGCTATTTGGGGCATTTCTTTGGATTCTTGATGATGTCATTGTAGGCCCATGCGACGTCTTCGTGAATGCTGGGCAGGTTCTTGATCCAGAAGTTGGCAATTCTGTCTATCCCCGGTACCGTCCAGTTGTTGGTTTTGTTGATGGCAGCAGTGGTCTTAGTGGTGTTAATGTCTGACCATTATTGGTTCTCTATCTGTATGTATTGATCCTGCTGTTGCTAGATCCATGTAGCTCCCTCATTGTGTCTTTTGTTGTTCTCCCAAATCTTACTCCAGAACTCCTCGACTTCTTCAATTGTACCAGAACTCCTTGACTTCTTTGATTGTATATTATCATTATTATTATTATTATTATTATTATCATTATTATAAATGCAGCTACAGCGGAGGTACCAATGTGGCGACTGGCAATTACATCTGTGCTGACATTAACAAGACAGGCCAATAATGCTTCAAACTTGATGAGAAAATTATCTGACACAGCAGATGTGGTTGGTAAGACATTCAGATAAGAAACAGCTGTCCCTGATAAAACCAAATCAAGGGTGTTACCACTGCAACGAGTCGACTCTTGAGCAAACTGACTGAACCCAAAAGTATCAACTAGTGCCAGAAAGGCTTTACTTAGAGGATCAGCAGCCTTATTCAGATGAATTTTGAAATCACCAACAATTAGAATCTCATCAGAATGAGTAACAAAGCCTGAGACAAATTCTAAAAATTCTTCAACAAATAGTGAGTAACAGACAGAAAGTCGATAAAGTATCACAATCTGGACTGAGCCGAGTCTTTTCATGCCGGAGATGGACCAAGAACAAGAGCCTCAAAAGACTGGAAATAGATCCAGGTCTAGAAGTCAGATTGAAAATAGATTTATATATTAAGGCAACACCCCCACCTTGTTTATTTGCCCAAGCTGCATGGGCATAAATGTAGTCGGGTGGGGAAGCTTCAAGTAAGGGAAGGAAAACATTTGATTTCAGCAATTTTTCATATAACCCAATCATATCGAAACTATGTATAAGAATCTACTACTACTACTACTATTTTGGCTGCTCCGCCACAGCGGATCATCCGTTTCCATCTCTTCCTGTCTTCTGCATCTTCCTCTGTCACACCAGCCATCTGCATGTTTTCCCTCACCACATCCATAAACTCCTCTTTGGACTTCCTCGTCTCCTCTTCCCTGGCAGCTCCATATTCAGCATCCTTCTCCCAATATACCCAGCATCTCTCCTCCACACATGTCCACACCATCTCAATCTTGCCTCTTTTGCTTTGTCTCCAAACCGTCCAACCTGAGCTGTCCCTCTAATATACTCTTTCCTAATCCTGTCCTTCTTTGTCACTCCCAATGAAAATCTTAGCATCTTCAACTCTGCCACCTCCAGCTCCACCTCCTGTCTTTTCATCAGTGCCACTGTCTCCAAACCATATAACATAGCTGGTCTCACAACCATCTTGTAAACCTTCCCTTTAACTCTTGCTGGTACCCTTCTGTCGCAAATCACTCCTGACACTCTTCTCCACCCACTCCACCCTGCCTGCACTCTCTTCTTCACCTTTTCTACTGCACTCCCCGTTACTTTGGACAGTTGACCCCAAGTATTTAAACCTTTCATCCTGACCATTCCACTGTCCTCCCTCTCATTCACGCATAGGTATTCCGTCTTGCTTAACTATGTTGAAGAATCAGATCATTTATTAGTAAGGCTTTGGTAGACAGTGATCTGATATTTATCAAACCACATTTAAGCATCTTGTGTATGTGATCAGTAGCAGGCAGAACTTTAGAGCTACCAGTAGCTGAAATATTAACCAGAATTAGACACCTTGTATTATTAGTTGACATTTTTGAAGACCTATGCTTTGGACGATGTGTGGCTACGTTCATGATAACATTAGATGCTTAGTTTTGAAAAATTATTAGGTGCTTCATTGCACATTTCACCACCACCAGTAGTAGGAATGATCATTAGATTATTGTGATTCACACGTTTAGGAGAAGAGAGCTTGGAAGCAATACAACACGGTAGGGAGACAGTCTCAATGTTATAGGCAAAGCGGTCAGTCTGATTATTTATACTTTAAGAAAATCCATGACTAGACACATTAACTAAACTACTTGACTCAACATCTGCACTAGGTTTAAATCTGCTGAAAGTTAAATTGCTAGTGTCAAACCGACCGATGGCGACTCTCTACAAGCTTCTCTCTCCCTTGTATTAGTTTTTCCATTGATGGTTAGCTTTCTTGCATATACTATGTCTAAAATGATCATTTATGACTTGTCAGACCTTACTGGACTTATCAAACGAAGTTGAATCAGTTCATCTGGACACAACGCTTATAAACATCGTGTCCAGAGGAACTGAATATATATACACAATCTGTTGGCAACAAGCTAAATGAGCTCCACTGCTGTATTAGCGCCCAGCAGGACATGAGGGATTGCTGAGTATTCTGTTTTACTAAGACCTGGCTGGCCTCGAACGTCCTGGACAGAGCCATGCAGCCGGACAGCTTCTCCGTGCACTGACTGGACTGGCTTGTGTGAAGCGACCAGCAAGGTAAAAGGTGTGTGTGTGGGGGGGGGGGTATGTTTTATGGTTAACAACTTGCGGTGTACTGATGTGGAAGTAATCTCCCAGTCCTGTTCGCCAGTGTTGGAACATCTTACAATAAAGTGTGCACCACCAAGGGAATTCCCCCCCATCCAGTTAACTGCTGTTTACATTGCACCATAACTCAACTCTACAGTAGCTCTGGAAGAGCTCTCTGGCACAATCTCTGGCTATGAGAGTCAGCATGCACAGGCGATTTCCATTGTGGCAGGGGACTTCAATCACTGCAGCCTCAAATCGGTGCTACCTAAATACTTCCAGCAGTAAACTTACATATATATGAACATATGCATGGCCATATACATGAACATATACATGAATTAGCTGGTGTAGTGCGTCTCTTGATGTTTTATTCCTTGAATATCACCATACTCTCTTGGCATATCAGACATACCAACTGTGAACCAACACTTGTGATTGAGTATGTAGATGTCCACACGCGGTCAAAAACTCCACATTCAGTCACATTTTCTCTGTTTTGAAGCCTTCGTCCCAACTCTGATTCTGTGTTTACAACTGCTGCTGACCTGTCACTGCAGGTCGACTTGAGGCCTTCAGTCATGACTCTGATTCTGTCTTCACAACCACTGACCTGACTGACCCATCGCTGCAGGTTGACTTGAGGCCTTCGTCCTAACTCTGATTCTGTCATTACAACCCTGACTTGACTGACCTGTTGCTGCAGGTCCACTTGAGACCTTTGTCCTA